>NC_136921.1:61862648-62462648 GCF_949752795.1 Hyperoodon ampullatus | reverse complement strand
AGGGTTTATAGCTCACCAATTTTCATTTTGGTATGCAAGCTGCATGAATACACAGGTTTTAAAAATAGCTTAAATTGAGCAGTGCCATTTTTAGATATAAAGCAGTAAAATATACTTTTCATTGGTTTCAGTTTGTTTTGGAAGTTTCCAATCTAAAAGTTTATTCTATCTTAAAATGCAAAAATGTGTGTTTTTTTCATTCATTTTCATAACAACTTTGATGGTAAAAGGAAGCCAGAGGGGATATCAAATGACACTTCAAGAAGGAAAACAATTTAAAAATCTTTTTTGTGTGAAGATTTGTGGGTAGATGTCATTCCAGTCAATGTTCTTAAAAATCAATAAGCTAATCAATCAATATTCCCTGAGCACGACCACTATTTCATGCCACTGTTGTGACAGGTACTGTGAGAAATGAAACAGCTCCCTGCCCACAATGTGTTTGAAATTCTAGTTAGAGAGAAATACAAAGACAGTAATATTAAGTATCAATATAACAGCAACATACATGGAAGCATTTAAGTGATAAATCATGTGGCCAAGAATTTAAGAGGCAAAAGCAAAGCAATTCACAGAGTTGTGCAACTTACTGATGCCTTGCAAAAAGAACAAGAAATTCTAATGTATGGTAATTGCCCAGATAGGGAAATTTACCCATCTAGGGTCATGCAGTCTTAAAAACTCTTTCCCTGACCATCAGAATTAGAAAATCCCTACTTAAGGGCAAAGTTGTTTTCTCTGCCATACTGAATGTTTCCAAATCATAAAAGCAAATTTACTCTTGCATTAATTTAAACTAAACTTCTTGAAATGGTTCTCTCCACAAGCTATTTTCACTCTGTCACCCTACTCTCACTCCCCAATCTATTCCAGTCTGGTTTCCAGCAGCACTACACAGCTCATACTACCTTTGTCAAAGTTACCAATGACCTCCTGTTGCTGCTGCCAGTGAAGAAGTCTTTGCTTTTCTCTTTCACCTAAATTTATCTCGATTTAGAAGAGGGATACAGTTTTCTATCTTTTGTCTCATAATGATGTTTGTCATTTCTTGTTCTACCCAGCATCCATTCCCCTCCCCTTGTGATGGGCACCTCTCTTTCCCTTTCAGGGACTGCTCCATTGGTGAGGACTTTTGGTGGGAGATAATGGTTGCTTCACATCAAGGAAGCTGAAGGGCCAGAACCTCCTTCTCTTTTCCCCAGCACAGGAAATAGTGCTGTAGGCAGGACTCAGCCAACTATACACTTTCTCCTGGGACTTTAATGCCTGATCAAGTCAGAGTGTAGGGATGGTTAGACATCATATTCATGTACTGGTAGTGACAGAAGACCCCACAATTCTTGCTGCATCACACTTGTTATAGTTCATTCTATGCAGTTCCCCAGATCTCATTTTGTTTTCCAAAACTAGTTCTCCATTTTCTCTTCATTTCTGTTATGTCCAGATATTCTTCAAGTAAATTTAAATTTTGCTTGAAATAGAAAGTCAGCCTCTGCTGCTTATAAACAGAATGTTAATAGATATAATTTCCAATGTTTGGCTCTTCTTTATAGCTTTTGCAGATTCATTTTCCACTGTCTATTCTTTATATGTTGCAATTCTTCCAGACACTTTTTAATGTCCCTTCTCATTTCACCCTCTGTTACCTACATGGGCTATTTTAACTACTCCCCTGACTTCAACTATTACCCACATGCTAATGACTTCTAAATCTAGCTAGTCATTCCAAATCTCTCCTCTGACCCTCATATTTCTTTATTCATGCCATTTGTTTTTTCATTTATTCTATAAATAACTTCTACTATGAGGCAGATATATGATAGACAATGGAGAAACAAAGCAATATAGTTTTCCATTTAATGATGGTTTGTCTAGTGCATTCCATAATCCTGTGAAATGCATAATTCCATAAACTTTAACCTAATGGATGTCATAGTCTAGTGGATTCCATAGATGTTATGTAATATTCAACAACTCTACTTGGATATCTCAAAAATAGTGAATTCATCATCATTCCCTGACATCTGTACTCAAACATTTCTCCTACTGGGATCCCTATTTCAATGAAAGTACTCAACTGCTTATACCAGGAACCTGAGCATTACACTAATTTTTCCTCTTCACTCCGTCCCCACCTCTGCACCAATTATTAAAGCCTGTTCATTCAGTGGTCTCAATATCTCTAGAATGTGTCCACTGTCTGTCATCACTTTTGCTGCTGCCTTATCTATATAGGCCTCCATTCCCTTTTTCTAGGATCAACACAACACTAGTCTTGGTTTTTATGTCCAAACTGCAGCCAGAGTGAACTTGACAAAATTCAAGCCTATTTGTGGTGATATTTTAGTTAAAACCCTTTGAAGACTCCATAATAATCTCAAAATAAAATGTAAGCTCTTTTCAAATCCCTTCCTTGTTACATTTCCAACCCCTCACTCACTGGCCTACAAACTTCTCACTCTAGCTACTGAAATTCTCTCACATCAGCAGATGGATTGTGCTCTCTCTCAACTCTCCTTCCACTTGGCATATCTTCCCAGTTTCATATGAATTCCAACCAGGCCAGCTCCACTCATTGCTTAGGTAATTTATCTCTCCCTCTGAAGGTTCACTCTTCCTAAAAGACTGGGTTATGCCCCTTTTTACAAGTTCTTAAAACATCTTATTTTCTCCACATCCTAACATTCATTACTATGTATCACTAATTACCATGTTTTATGGGTAGATTTCACTAGACTGCAAGGCATTTGAAGGTAGAAATCATATCTCTTTCTACATTGCTTTACCCATAGCACACAGCAGATGATCCATAAGCATTAGCTAAACAAATGAATCTTAACATTGCATTATCAAAAACTCAATGCCAAACTGTAAAAAAATATTTTGTTTTTGTCCAAGCTTTAAATACACTGGATTGATATGACCATTGACAGATAGAGTTATCTATCTGAAAAGTAGGGTACTTATGTTTATATGCTGTGATCTGTTGCACCAGTTATCAGATGATGAAACAACAACAGGTTCCAGATGTGTCCTCCAATCATACCTCAGCTGTACCACGCAACACACTATCAATACTTTATTTGCTTTGAAATTAGTACGCTTCTGAAACTATTTTAGAATCCACTAGGATTGGCTACTTAAGGGTTACAGAAATCCAGGACCCCAGATATGTAATTACATCCCTCATAAGGATCCTAAGAACCTATTTTTTTTCCATTCCCACTTCCTTATCCTTTTCTTTCTTAACCTTCTTCAAAGGTAAAGAAAAGTGGTCCTGAGAAATCTAGGGTGAGAGAATGTTCTCCCTCAGGTATACATAAAAGATCATTAAGACCTGAAGCTATCTGAGCCCTAAAGCATAAATCTAAAAGATTTATTTTGAGCTGGAGAAGAATAATTGGAAGAGAAATAGTATTGAGTACCTAGTATGTGCCAGGTGTTGCACTGAACTCATATGAGGTAGGTAGATAGACATACAGCCTCAACACATTATAGACCAACACTGTAATACATGAGGATACTTGAGGGTTCCTGAGACCTTTTCAGGGATTCTACAGAATCAAAACTATTTGCATAAAAATATTTTTTTGCCTTTTTAACCCTCATTCTCCCATGTGTATACAGTGAAGTTTTCCAATGGCTACACACTATTTGATATGGCAACAAATTGAATGAAGAAGCAAATATGAAACCCAGACATTAAAGAGATTTGCTAAAATATAAAACAATGCCACTCTTCTCACTAAATATTTTTGTTTTGGAAAAAGTCATTACTTTTTCTGAAAAACAGTTTAATGAAATGGTTTGGTTGTTTTTTAAAATAAATTAATAAATACATGTTTTTAAATGTCAGCTTAAATTTCTATTAGGGTAAATACTGATAGATACCACACCCTATTACTGAATGCCCTCAATAATTTTTTAGTAAAACAAGGTTATTGAGACCAAAAAACTTGAGAATTGCTGACATAGAAAGTGGAATAATCATAAGAGAAGGCATCTAGCCATCAATGATACCACACTGAACAGCACTGGAACTGAAACAAATCCAAGTTGATGACCAGTTTTGAATTAGTGCCCCATTTTGCCATCTTTCAGTCAGTCTTCCAGGACTGCAGTGCTAGGATAAAGACAGAATCATAACCGGTACATCCATGAAAATATAAGCAGTAAGCTTTCAGTAAGTGGTTGAGGACATTCCTTGTAGGAAACTACATCGCCCATTCTCTCAGATCATCAATTCAAAAAGCATCGTTATTTGATGTTATGGAAGTTCACTTTATTGGACATAGCTCTACTGTGAATTAAATTTTGTTTGAAGTATGCATAAATTAAAGAAAATCTTTGAGTACTTATCTTTCTCCATTGTGTTTGTCGGTGTGCTGTTTCAGCTAACTCTCAACACTTACTTGAGTATCATGGCAAGAAGGTGTGCAATCAATGTTTGTAAGCTAATCAACTGATTGATTAATTCTTTCCTAAAACCAGAAGAAAGCATCACTTCATTCTTGGTGGACTAGCCTATCAACCATGTAGCAACTTACTGCTATGAGTAGAAGTATTCAATTACGATCTTACTCAATGTAACCATCCCATATTCTGAAGGAGTGAATACAAGGTTAATGCAAGTGTCCCCAGTGCCTTGGGAGAAGATTTTAGGGTTTCTTTTTTTTTTTTTTTTTTGCGGTACGTGGGTCCCTCACTGCTGTGGCCTCTCCCATTGTGGAGCACAGGCTCCGGACGCGCAGGCTCAGCGGCCATGGCTCACGGACCCAGCTGCTCCGCGGCATGTGGGATCTTCCCGGACCGGGGCATGAACCTGCATCCCCTGCATCGGCAGGTGGACTCCCAACCACTGCGCCACCAGGGAAGCCCATATTCTTAATAGACTTTTCCTAAGAGTAGCAAAGCCACCATGAAAAGAACGGTTAATGAAACTTGTTTTCTTCATTACCAAACTTAATATAAATACTTTCACATGAATGTTCTTTTCTCTTTTTTAAATTATTCATGAAGTCTATCTTTGCTAGAGTTGGGGGGTGGTGATATACAAGAATAATCTCAGAAATTATTGCAACAGGAGAGAAGTAATATAATATTATAAACACCAACAAATATAAGGAACAATTCATAATCCCAAAAAAACACAATACAATAAAATTAAGAATGCAGGTTAATCCTTAATTTGACCTACATTAAATAATTATCATGTAGAGGTAAAATCAGATAATTTCAAGGTCTCCAGAAGACTTCAGTTTAAGTAAATGAGATCTTAGATTTTACATTCTGACATCACATGCTTTTATTTTTCCCTCTGGTACAAACTCACATCAGGATCCTTGTCCTGTGCAATTAGCAAGATAACTGTCTTACCTAACTGACAATGCCCCTTTTCATTTTGGGGTCTGCAAGCATTTGCCACTTACACTCAGATCATGTTTTTGTGATAGGCCACAGAGCAACTTTCTTTAAAGCTATCAAAGCCTTCCTCATTATCCTTTATGGGCTGTGCAGAAAACATCTCAACTACTAGACATTTAACTGGAGTGCAGTAGAATGGGTTTGCTGGCCCTCTCCAGTTCCTTGGGTAAAAGCTCTGTTCATAATCAGTGTTTGGTTTTTTAAATCACCCTCAAGAGGTTCCTTCCGGTCCACTTCAGTTCCCTTTTTAGTGTCCCACTGATTTTCCAGACTTTAGGAACGTGTCCTTAACCGCCCTCTTTTTCAATGACTTTCTCCACTGAATGCTAAAGTAACACTTTGATACTTCAGACACTGAGAAAGGAATATCTTGAGAACTAACACACCATTTATAACAGTACAGTTTACAATAGCATTTCCTGCAGAAAGAAGGTGCCTTCTCAGAAAGAGAAGGATGATTTCTGCACCCCATTTAGTTTCAAAACTACAAGCAACACCCTTGTTTCTTGTCAATAAAAAGGAAGATAGAGTAGAGTAGCAGTCACAATACATAAATGATATTATTTGTCCCTAGAGTGCATACCAAACTGTAACTCACTCAAAGAGCTTGTATGAACTATGAATGGTAGGAAGGCGCAGAGAGGAACTTAGCACAGACCCACCCCACACTGCTGTTACACGAATATTTTATAGGCAGAGAAGCCACATGAACTATGTGATGAGATGGCAAAGGTATATATTTTATGTTTAATTCCCGTCCTGCTCTAAATCTCATTTTAAATAATATAGGGACACTACAGAAGCTGTGCATCTGAAAATATAATATTGATTAAATTTTAATAGCAAATAAGCTAATCAGGATAAAATCTGAAAAACCTCATGGGAATGGTGGGATTTTCAAAAAGATGTCCCCTTGGCCCCCAAATAATAACAAAAACAAAAGCAAATGAAGAACAGAATACACTGGGTTTTAAACTGTACACAGAAGTGGAAGACAGAAATATAAGGAAACTTGGGCATTTATGCAGCATTTGGAAAGCTAATGGTGGGCACTAAAGGACTCTGCTTTGACCTGAAAGTCAGGGGCAAAGCCATTATTGTTTCTGTCGCCTAGATAAAGGGTATTCATGTTGTAATGTAAGATATCGGTATATTGTCCAGTTCTTTTTTAGACTCTAATAAAAAATTGTAGTCATTTTCCAAAGAAAAGTCATAGAATGATCAGATCACAGCTCTATAAATAAAAATATGCCAGAGACTTTCAGTCTTGTCTCAGAATACAGTATTCATGTGTCCTATTTTCTTATTTTTTCCCTCTAGCATTTTCCTTGAGGTTTTTTTGAACTAAATAATCAGGAGGAATTGAGAGGGGAAAGGACGAAAGAAACCTTTTCCTCCTGCAGAAAAAAATGGTTGTATAGAAGAGTTTTTTACATACACACGCACACATACACACACTCACACATACCTCAAAAAGGAAATAGTTGAGCTGAAACAGAATCATTATCATGAAGTCTGTGTTAGGAAAAAGAGGAAAAAATATAAGGGCAAAGACTCATCTGAATGATCCTAGTTAAGGGCCTTACCAAGGAGACAGCTTAAGTTATCTTTGAAAACTGGTGAGTCGCCCTGCTTGGCTGAGTATGAATTGAATGTTCCCAAAGTAACATTTCACAAATAGGGATACCCTTCCATTTCACACTGCTCTTTCTCAAAACAGCAACACCATTTATCAATATTTCATATCAAGACAATTGCATTGTAGAATTATTATAGTCTTAGTGCTTCGTTAAAATTTAAAAAAAGTTAAATCCCTGTTTTGTTGAACACAAGAAATGAATAGTAAATATTGATTTAGAGTGAATGCAAACATTTCCCTAGGAGTGGATAATTACTGCCTTTCTATGCAAAACACTTATATTTGAAGAAGCACTTCACTTACTTTGCCATGCGGTATACATTCTTTAGTACATTTTAAATTATACGTTGTCCTGGACAATGTCTGCTCTATAATTTCTTGTGTCTCTACACCAGAGTCAGTATGTAATTTTAAACTACCAAGTTTCTGCCAACTAGGAGAATAGGCTTAACTCTTTCTCTTTGCTGGGTTCACAAATACTTACACAAGGAGATCTGGAAAGACACAGGACTGATGATCTCAGACCTGGAGCAGTTTGGTCTCTTTTTTCAGGCCAACAGAAATGCCACTAGTAACTGGACACAGATTTACAAAGCAGAGACTAAATGGAATATAGAATTTAAGTACCTAAGCCAGTTTACACCCCATCTAAAAGATATGAATTCAATAATTAACATTAGAAATTTTTGATGAATCACTAGTGGTTTGAATACTTCTTATAGAAAGGTCTAGTTAAATAAGGGACCATTATACTTTAGAATATATCTCTTGTCAAAATCTTTTATGATTGTAGTTTTATCCCTCTGCCAAGATATTTGCAGCATAGCATTATTTAAATTATGTAAAGGAATTCATTTTAACCATTTCAATGTCACCTATGTAGATGGTGATTTAATTCAGCAGTTATGTTAGAATACTTTTAATTGTACAGAATATACAAAGCTTATATTTGTATAAAAATATTAAATAGTACAAAGTTATAAAAGATCATGTGTATCATGGTATTCATCATTTTTACCTGTAAATTTGCCATTCACTTAAGTAATAAAAATACTTGCAAAATCATCTCATATTAAAGTACCCATCATTCTATTCTCTGTTTCTAAGAAATTGGCTTTTTTTAAAAGATTCTACATATAAGTGATAACATATAGTATTTGTCTTTCTCTGTCTGTCTTATTTCACTTAGAATAATGCTCTCAGAATGGTTGCCAGGAGTTGGGGGGCAGGGAAAAGGGGGAGATGTAGGTAAAAGTGTACAAACTTTCAGTTAGAAGAATAAGTTCTGAGGATCTAAGAAACAGCATGGTGACTATAGTTAGTAATACAGTATTGTATACTTAAAAGTTGCTGGGAGTAGATTTAAGCATTCTCATTACACATACACAAAAAGAGTAACTATGTAAAGGAATGGATGTGTTAATTATCTTGATCTTGGTAATCATTCTACAGTGTATAGCAAATCATCACTTTGTATACTTTTAATAGACAATTTTATGTCAGTCAATCCTCAATAAATTTGGAGAAAATTATAAATAAATAAATATGTACATAAATAAAAATTTAAAAGATTAAAGTATATGAAGAAATGAAAGCAAAAAAATGCTAAATTTGGAGTAAAGTTACTCAGTGGGAGATAAATGAGATGAGACCAAGGGATTGTTTATGTGCACAGATTGGTTATGTGTCCTGCTTCCATAGAATCCTCACATTCATATATTGTGAGATTTAGTCTCATTTGTTCTCTCTGGTTTCAAACTGCATACAACCTCCTACCTTTTGGATATATTAAAGATTACAACATAGGAAAAATGTACTCTAAGAGGAACAAAACAGTTTCAGTGGTTATACCAGCTATGAGTGTACTTGAAGAAGATTCATCAAAGTTTCAACCTTTTGCATGTCATGTAGTGTCTTGTGGCATCCACTGTGCTCTCTTCTGTTTATACCCCCTCCCGTTATTGGCTTATTTTAGGCAAACTTGTCTGAACACAGGAACTGCCTGGGGAATTCATTAAAAATGATTCTCAAGACCTTATTCCAGAGAGTCTGACCCAATGAGTCTGGAACAGGGCCCAGGAAACTTTTTTTTTTTTTAATGCTCCAGATAATTTTATGATTAAGTTTGGCAAACATAGTTCTAGACCTTCATCTAACCCGTCCTCTAAACTCAGTTTTATTTTTAATCAGTGTGGGCCATATTTTCACTAGCCGTACTTGAGGAGGAAAGGGGGAAGCCTACTCTCCAGCCTGCTCAGTGAGAAATATCCTTACTGTTCCTATTTCAGTGTAAAAGGAAAGCACAACTAGGATTGACTTTAAGTCATACCAAAGTAAAACTAATTAATACCAGCCCTATTTCTTGATAGAGGTTTTGATAGAGGTGTGTTTTAAGGAACAGGGAGGTCTGAGTTACTCAAGTGCAGATTGAAAAGGATGTGGGCACAATAAACTGACAAAGAACTGAGAGGGCTGGATGGAGAGAAAACTGATAAATTACCAAGGTCACAAATGAGACTAAGCTCTGTTCCTTGGAAATATACTAAATCTAATAGTTGTCTGAGAACACACTTAATCTGCAAGACTATGAGGATTGTACTGATGTTAATTTTTTTAAAAAATGCAAATGACAACTTAATACTTCAGCAGAAATTATGAATAGAGACATAATTCACTAGCACATAGTAAAAAGCTTAAATGCCAGATTTGATCACAACCATGTGAGTCAAATCCAACTTCGATTGTGTCTCTGCAAGTGGTATCAAGAGATGTGTTGGAAGAGAATGGAGTAGATATCTGAGATGACAGTACTAAGGTAAACAGCACTGATGAACATCAGAGGTACTGTAGCAGCAAACAGTCAAATTTAAAAAATCATAAAGATAATACATGGGTATGATAATGTGTTTGACTTTGTCCATTATGCCCCTCCATATTCCACCACTCTAACCAGTGAATTGTGTAGAAATTTTTGGCTTCCTTAGTGTGTTTCTTAGCAGCATAGGCAGCAGGGGAGCTGTGGGCAACACACACCAAGACTCTTACTAAAAGAAGAAACCCCCAGAACAGGTTCTACAATCCAGCCCTTGACTCCGGTCATTCACTGGTTTTAGAAACTCCTTTATTTTATCTAATCTAAGCTACTACTGATTGCAACACACTTCCCAATTTCCACAATGTTAAAAGGTGAAAAAAAAATGTACATCTTAGAATCAATAATATGTGAAACTCTTAGAGAAAAAAAAGTAAAACAACAGACAAATAGCCTCCTGAGGTTTTAATGGTGTTTATCAAAGAAACTTCAAGTTAGGCAACTGAAGTTCTGGGGGAATGGTCCATCCCCAGGGCACTGATACCATGTGAGGATGCCATGAGCTGCTGACAATCACTTTGTCACAGCAGGAGAACCTTCGCCCTCTCAGATGAGGTTATGATAAACAATGGACAAGGGACATCTCTCAGAGCAGATCTCAGAGCAGCCAGATTGGGGACCATGGAATCCTCTCCACCACCAGAAGGAAGAGACCCTGCTGATCTAGTCTAACAGAATATGGTATATGCCAACAAATCTTGACCACTGTATAGTAAGTTGTTTCCCCTCCTCTTTTCTAAATGGTAGTCTTAATGGATTTATCCTCTTTTTCCTCTTCCATTGTTTGTGGAGAAGGTAACTGAAAATACCATTTAGCACCCAGTGAATGAACCATGAAATTGCTACATCTGCATCAGACTCCGAGCAAATACACATCCCTCAAAGATTCTGAACTTGGACCTGGGATGCAGTAAGAGAGTGAGATTTGAGTTTTATCTCTTTTGGAAGGAGTAAATGTGTTTATAATATACAGGAAGGTTGCATTATTTTAGTCAAGGGCATTACAAAATTGTTCATATATAAAGAGCATATGTCGAGAAAAATTGGCCACAAGTAGTTACTTGTGAGTTTACATCTATTACCTATATTTGGGGGAAAATCTAGCTTTCACTATGTGAATTGTCTCTGTGCCGCATCATTTTGATATGTTTCCTCTAAGATTGCTAGCTGTAAGATCACCTATGCTACAGGGCATCTGCCATCATGTGGAGACAGCTTGCCTAGAATGAATCCATCAGAGAGGAAAGTAAATCTTGGAGAGTGGTGGGAGAGAGTAAAAAAAAAAGCGTGTGTGAGTGTGTGTGTGTGTGTGTGTGTGTGTGAGAGAGAGAGAGAGAGAGAGAGGGAGGGAGGGAGGGAGGGAGGAGGGGAGAGGGCAGGAGAGAAGAGGAAAAAAGGAAGTCAGAATTCCTAGAAATATGAGAAATTATAGAAGAAAGTTCAAGTTGGTTTTCTGTCACTGGCAACTGAAAGATGCCTCATTAAAACAGAATAAATTGTCTTGATTCAAATTTCACAATAGCTTTGCAAAGGTGGGGACAAATAAGAAAACTGTTATTGACTCACTGTGGTTAAATCAGTGAGAGTGGAAACAGAAAGCAGATCTCATATCTTACTTCCACGGGGAAAGCTGAATCTAAATTTATCACAATACACAACCAGGAAATATCCTGCTAATGATGTCAATATCAAACAGCCATATAGCTAACACTTGTTGAATTCTCATCATGTGCCAATCATTACACTATTAATGATATATTTATATTAACTCCTTCCATCCCCTCAACAACCAAAATAAGTAGTTTTACTTACTCCATTGTACAGATGAACAAACTGAGGCTTAAAGAAGATAAACAATTTGCCCCAGGTCATACAGCCAGCTGGGATTACAACCCAGGCTCTTTGCCCTTACTCATCCGTTCCCTTAACCACCATACTCAACTTGGGACAAGTATAGTACTTCCCAAACACCAATGGAATTCTTGTATTTATCTTTCTCTCCTGTCCAAGTCCAAAATGAGAGAAAAAGTGTTTTCCCTCTGCCAACAATACCACTAACATTGCTACATTGACATTATTCAGCAAATTGCTTTCACTTAGTAAGCATGGTGAGAACTCCCTGCCTAAACATTAGAGACGGTTTTCCAACAAGCACAA
This sequence comes from Hyperoodon ampullatus, assembly GCF_949752795.1. Taxonomy (NCBI): domain Eukaryota; kingdom Metazoa; phylum Chordata; class Mammalia; order Artiodactyla; family Ziphiidae; genus Hyperoodon; species Hyperoodon ampullatus. Next base: position 62,450,556 of record NC_136921.1, on the reverse strand, counting down.
ATCCAACTAGAAATAGACCAAAATATTCAAAAGTAGAAGTGGAATTTATTATTATTAATTCCACTTCAAGATTTATTTCAAGACTTGACTGACTGTATGTCAGTGTTGGACACCAGAACAGAATCTAATTAGCCTGGCTGTTATTCAGCATCGATGCTCAGACTTACCCTACTTGAGTCCTTGCGGCAGGACACGATTTCAGAACGCTGAGTGTTCAAAGGAATGTCACCTCTACAAACAGCATTCTTAATGTCAAAGGATACAGCATCACAGTTGTGGGGAAAGTTGTACATCTACCAGGAAAATATTCATCAGCTACCCAGCTGGTCATTCCCTTTGCCTTTGGCTATTTGGACATACTTTAGTAAAGACACCCACAAGATCTCCAATCTTAACTGTAAAGCTTGAGAAAAAATGTCCAGTGAAAGTTGTTTTCAGGTATAATATAAGAAACTCCTTTTAACTCCTTTGCCTCAAGATATACATAACTGTAAGGGCAAACAAACTAAACAATAAAAATAAATACCAGGTACTACAGATTAGAAATGAAAAGTAAACCAGCCGCATGCCAGTTTCTTGCTACAAGTTCCAGCGGATACCAAAGTCAATGTGACTGAGAGAAGATGTAGTGTGGAGAGAAAATCTCCCAGGATAATCAAGGGATATACTTCCAAGTCTATTTCCCCCACAGAACTGTTTTGTTTTCTCACATCAATGAGCTAGAATAAAATGTGGATCCCATGATCAAGCTGGCAGAAGTCATGCTCCCTACCTGGATGCTCGAAAATTGTAAATCACAACTTTACAAGGATTTAACTTTTCCCTTTCCAAAATAATCAAATGTTGTGGTGAGGGGGCCACTAATCATGACAAAAAATATACTGCAAATGCTTTCTTTTGGTGCCAAGTCCAATAAGTTCTCTGAGTGAAATTAAATGCACGATCTTATTCCAAACCACAGCTTCCCTTGGGGATGTGCAAATCTCAAGAGGGGGCTGAAAGGCCAGTTTTATCAAAGCCCAGGGTTACACCCATGTTTTTCAAGTTTTTTTTTTTTTTTTCCCTGTTTTAACTACTGCCTGTAGTATAAACGGCTCAGGCCCCTCTGCTTTCCAGCCTTCATAGTCAAATCAGCGCTTCATACTTTCCACATTCGGCCTCTAAAAAGTGGGCCAGTCCCTGACTTCTCTTAGTTTCTCACAGTTTTTGTTTATTTTAAGAGATTCTCTGCTGAACTCCAGGGAAGGGGGAAAAAAGGGAGGGAGAGAGAGAGAGGAATCTGTTATGTTGTAAGCAATTACTGGCTCCATCTCTTAGATCTGCAGTATCACAGGAATTAGAGATGGAAAAGACCCATTAGGTCATCCTGTACACCCTGGGCCAGCACAGCGCTATTCCGTACTGTAGATTATCTCTTCTGAGAGTTTTTAATATGTTTAAAGGGAAGCCAATGATAACATGGTTTCACTTTATTTCTTTTGGGGCTTTGTTCTGTCCAGTCTACAACATGCCATTTCTATGGATGGGCCCAGGGTGACTTTTCAAAGGACATTTGACTGCCCATAAGAATTAAAACAACATTTGTTCTTTCCAATAACTATGATCCATAAGTTCAGCATGGAAGCATTCATAAAAACAAATTCTAAACAGCCAACGTTTAGTCCCAGGGATGGAAATGTGACATGGAAAAAACTGTACATAGACATAGTCTATATATCGAGTACATAATACCACAAATATAACTGTGTTAGTGTGCATACATGCTCACATAAAGTGCATACAACTACTCATCATTACCCCAGAGTGTTTCTGTTTCCTCAGAGTTGTGCCCAAATGCTGCATAATTCATGAAAATGTGATCCAAAATATTTAAGGTTATGTTTCTCACAATTGTCTTCGGATCTCTCTTAAGTCACGCATTTTAAATGTCAACTTGCATAGAGAAATATTTAATTTCAAAAATACTCCTCCATTGGGAAATTCTTTAGCTCTTCCTTAAGTAGCTTTGTTTTTTTTTTTTTTTTCTCCTTTGTTCTTATCCTAAGGTAATAGAGTGTTTTGGTCTACTTTTGATGTGCCAGCCTAGGTACTCTTAGCTGAGAGACTACCAGTCCCATCCCTCAGGAAAAGAAATACAGTGTGAGGGAAACCTAGCATGAAGAATGAACACATTGTGTGTTCTTAAGTGACTACCATCTTAATCCATTGGCCTTGAAGGCTATCTGGAGGAGATCAAATCAATACTACTATTTGAAAGCATACGATTTTATGCTAGGATCATAATCAATACTGATAGAATGTGTATTTTTTTCTTATAGCATGTTCTAAGTTATATAGTATTTTTGAGGTATAATGCAGGATATATTTTCATTTGAATATGTTTAATAAGCTGGCCCATCTTTGATATGTGTGGTAGATAAGAGTGATTTCTCACTGCTCTACTAGGAGGCAGGGTAGTTTATTAATCAAGAGTCTGCAGTATGGACCTTTTATAGGGTTTGTGATTGTGGGTACTACCAGTTACCTTTCATTTGATCAGTGGTTTATATAATACTCTTCAAGAAAAAGAACCTAACTTATCCCAAAACAAATGTATATGATAGAGGGGTTCACTTTACTCTGGGTAGCTTAAAGAGTAAAACTAAATTAGAGAACTTTAGAGGAAGAAAGCTTGGGCTCCAAAACCCATCAGGTTCTTCCCATCCTTGCTGGGGAAGCCATTGAGTTTTTCCTCCCTTGACAAGGACTCTTCTCATGACTGTTTCTTAGGAATACTCCTTCCCTTCAAAGATGTCCTCTCTGACCATTCTGGCTAAGTCTCTTACAGAACCCTCCTTATTTAACTCTAATAAGAATCAATTATTGCATTGTTCATTTATGGTTTAGCCAGCTCCCTAAAGAGTGGCATGGTGTTTGAGTTAAGGGCATGGGCTCTAAAACCATCACCTCTGGCTTAAATTCCTGCTCCGCTACCTATTAGCTGTTTCTCTTTGGCAAGCTACTTGTACTCTCTCCCTTACCTGTAACTGGGGAAAATAGAGTTTCCACTTCCCAGCCTTGTTGCAAGGAGTAAAGGAGTGAACACTTGTAAAGCCCATGGTAACTAACATGCAGTGTGCTCCCAAAAAATATCAGGAGCTATTGTTTTAGTATTATTTTCCTTTGTGTTTCAAAGCCTAGTTTAATGCCTGGTACATGATTGGCACTCAATAAATGTGTATTAAAGATATGAAAGAATGGATATTCTGAAGAATGTTCCTAAGCGGAAAATTCCAACAATGGGAGCTGTTGCTCTTTGAGGTCATAAATACCTGTCAGTCAACAAAATTGCTGAAAGAACTTTTAGAAAGATTTTAGAAGTCATTCCATAATAGTGTGGGAGATGTAGCTAATCACTAAGATTTCTTCCAGTGGAAGATGATATTGATCTAAGGTTGTGCTCTCACCACTTCCCCTCTTTGGGTCCTAGTTTTCTCAAAGATAAAATAAAGGTTTTTGACTAGATCATCTCTAGGGTCCGTCCTATTCTAATATTCTATGATTCTATATGTGAGCCACCTGACTCTTGTTATTACTTTTTTTTCTGCAAAAATTCCCATAGAATAGTTTTTCATTTGGCAACCAAAGTAACTTTGTTCAAACGGCACCTGGGACAGAGTTATTCGACCCCAGGGTCAGGGAGCCCTAAAAACTGGTGACTGTGCTGTAGTCACTGCCACTTGGTGACAGGAACATAAACAGTCCATTTCCCATGCTACCTCTTTCCACTACCATATTCTCTTTCACTTCCCACCTTCCGCAGCAATACAGACACGTCTTATGCATCTCCAAAGCACAAGAATTCCACCCACGCAGCACTGCAGAAATTAGAGCCAGAAAACCCCTATTAGGTCATGCAAGCCACACCCCTTCTAGTGCAGGAACATCCTCTTCAACTAACATTTGAGCTCTCCTCTGGCTCCAAAATGTGGCCATGCTTTAGTGATTCCTGGATATGGTTTGAATAACAGTTTATAAGCATTCTGGGATCCTTTGAAAATAAAGGTTCCATATAAAGTTATCTTACTATTTTGTTTATTATAAAGTGGTTTTGTTGCTGTTGTTTGTTAATCTTCCTGGGAATAGTCACAAGAAGATTTCTCAAAGAAGAAATTGTACCAGTAAGCCTTTGACCTGATTTTTATCAAATCTGATAGCCAGCCATTAAGAACCTAGCTGATTAAAGCCCTGATTGCCCTGTTGTAAATGTGCAATAAAAAATAGTTTGGAAAACAATTAAAATATTTAAAGTATACGTGTTAATTATTGCTAATATATTTGCTCACATTTTCCTCAAGTTAAATTATATATTTATCATCAATGTAAATTCTGTTTATTTTTAATCATATAACAATGCTTTATTGCCTTCGGATATGAAGTCTTATAACTGCTAATTTGCTAAACGTTCAACATTTTAAAAATGTTTGCCTGTTTCATTGTGCTGAACATACAAATCCAACTTACTACTCCAGGTGACAAGAAAGCCAGCTGATTAACACAAATGTCAAACACCACCGGGGATTCAACCCAAATCCTTGGCTACTATCCAGCCACTCCTCTGGCTCATAGACAATTTCATTATTTCCCTGTTAGAAAGGGAACATGAGGGTAGGAAACTGTCCTAGATGACACAGTAAGTAGGACTCTGCATTCTACTTAAAGCTTTCTTCTCTTGAAGAGCTTAAGGCAAATAGCCTAGGATAATATTTCTTTTTACCATACACACAAACAAAATTAGCATTACTGTACCCATTTTACAGAGATGAAAGCTTGATTGTAGAGAAACAGGGCCACTGGTCATTGTTACCCAAATCATAGTGGAGTCAGAGAAGCCCCAAAATCTGTCTCCTAAGTGCTAATGCATCTTCATATCCAAATGACCACATTTTCTTAATGAATCACTAGTAATAGGATCTACAAAGCACTCTGCAAAATGTAAAATGCTATTAAAATGTATAATAGGCATAAAATTCTGAACTGGGATAGTTTTTTTTCTCCATCTGAAACTATATTAAAAAGAAAAATTATTATAAGGAGTGGTACTAAACTCAACATATTATTAAGAAATTGCTGTTATTTAAGATAATATAATAGGTTCCATATTTATCAATGTTTCATAAACTAAAGGTAATTTCCTGAATTTACAAAAGCTGCTATTCACATCGGAAAGCTCTGGATAATTGCTGTCTATCTGACACAGGAATAATAATGCAGAGGAACCCAATTGTGGGCCATAGTTGGAATAAACCTCAACTTCCAAAACTTTCCAGCGAAACAAGCCCCAGAGAGGGATAGAGACAGATATACACCACTGCGAGATTTCAAATGTCAAGTTCTCAGCAAAACTAGAACAAGTTTTCAAAATAACAAAAAAAGGGGCTCAAAGGATAAATAGCTATTGAAGAGAGTATTAGGAACAATTTTTGGATCAGATTAGGAGGACATAGAATGGGTATAAACTAACAGAAAGTATTTTAAGGTTATATTGAATATGGGGCCAAGTGAAAAACAAAAGGAATACAACAGGTTCAGCAGTTTTAAAACCTTAATGATAAATGAATGAATCAGTGTGGGAGGATGTCAAAATTTCCTTAAAAGAAAGCATTCTGCATAGAAATGCAGCAGTTGAAGGCGATATAAAAACACCAGCATTGGGCTTCCCTGGTGGCGCGGTGGTTGAGAGTCCGCCTGCCGATGCAGGGGACACGGGTTCGTGTCCCGGTCCGGGAGGATCCCACATGCCACGGAGCAGCTGGGCCCGTGAGCCATGGCCGCTGATCCTGCGCGTCCGGAGCCTGTGCTCCGCGACGGGAGGGGCCACAATAGTGAGAGGCCCGCGTACCGCAAACAAACCAAACCAAAACAAAAAAAAAACACCAGCATTTATGCCATGCTCACCAAGATACCTATTTCTCCATTTAACACATCTGCCCATTTAAACATAGACACCACCTCATGGTGAAAAACACTATTAATCTAGAATTTTTGCATTTTAGGGACTAACATAGCCAACAAGTCACACTTCAAGTTCACTTTGAGTGATGAAGACCTTAGGAAGGCTGCTTGGATCACTGCTTTGAGAATTTGGAGGCCTCACCGAGCTCAGTGGGAAGAGTCTGTAATCAATTATTGCTGCCTGTCATGGCTGTGGGAGAGGAAAATCCAAGCCCAATTGCTATTTATTTGATTTTCTGATCCAGTATAACCCTCTTCACTTACAGCTGAGGAATCTGAGGCATTGGTGGGATATGGGGTTACATTTACGAATAAAGAGCTAGAGTGATTGGCCTAAGGGTAGACTGATATTGGGTTGGTCTTCTTTGCAGAATGCAGGTATCCTGATGTCAAGTTCCCTGCCCTTTCTTTCTACCAATTGCATTCCAAATTCTGATTATTTGGAATTCAACAATAGATATGACAAATATCCAGTTACACTATAATAATATAGTCTTAGTTCATTCTACCAAAAAAATCATAATACTTAAATATATTCTTAAATGTTTTCAAGCCCCTAATATCTATCTTTCTGGAAAAAAAATAATTTCTTACTAAAACTTAATTTCTCTAAGACATTAAATACGATAAGTGTACTGTTTTTCCTAGGCTTCAAATTCTTTAGCCTTCTTTCTCTCTGTTTAGAGAGTTTATAAATCTAACTGACTTAATCCCATTCAGTGTGATACTAAAACTAGCAACGAAGTGTAGAGGAACCATTAATATTCCAAATTCCTCGAAAATGCACACCATGGTGCCCTTGAGTAATCTCAAACTATTAGCCATAGTCCCTCGAAGCTTACAGCAAGCAGTATGGAATATCCATTGGCCCATCATTTACCTTCTATAACCACACCCTATATAGAATTACTTTTTAGAAATTCAAATGAAATATTTCAGGTAAGCAAATAGTTGTTGCCATTTTCATAACTGAACATCTAATATCCATACAAACATAAAATAATGCAGTACTAACAGGTGTTGCTCTTCACTTAAATTTCCCCATATAATCTAGGTTTTTTCACCTCGTATACAGATATACTTATTTTAAAACTTACTTGAGTGCACTCAACAAGGTCGAGAAAACAATGTCTACAAAAGGCTCCTGGTGAAGAAACATGCAGAAACCAAGAGGATGGGTTGTAATGTATGCCTCGTGAGCACTTGGATTCTTCCACCATATTTGTCAGAACTCTCTGTACTATGTGTGCATTGGAAAATCGATGGCAAGTCTCTATTATGTGAGCCTTCTCTGAAAATCCTTTAATGCAGGCAACACTTTTTAAAAAGTAGCAAGGGATGGGGTAGTCATAGGGTATATCTTATGACTTTTACTGCTTCGCCTCTCCAGCTGCCCATTGAAGAGATATTTTCGCTCAGGTTTACCTATCATGGCAGCATAGGCCCATGAGGACCCATGGAAGGTAATGAGGGGCTCCATTAACCAGTTTCATTATTTCATAAGGCCTAAGGGAATAACACACTCACCAATAATAAGGCTGCTAAAGCTAGAGTGTCAAATTACTTTGGGGCAAAATCTTATCAACTTTGTATGAAAACTCTTATTACTTCATGCTGATAAAAGTCTCTGACTGGCAACTATGTATGTGTTTGACTAATAAAGTGTTAAATAAAAACAAATGAATTGTTTTGTTTGGATATTAAAATTTTTCAAAACACAGAGTCCCAGATGTAGAAGGTAATCAGAGAAGACTCATTTATATTAAGGGCTCAATGTCAATTTAATAACTTTAGTAATGATGGTGCTGACAGCACAGTAGCTAAAACTTACATGACATTTCCTAAGTGCCAGGAGCTGTTCTAAGCATTATACATACATTTATTTATTCAATCATCATAACAACCATATTAGGTAGGTATTATTAGCCCAAAGTAGAGTTATAAGCTAAGAAGTGAGAAAAGGGAGACAGAGGACCATCAAATGACATGCGCACAGTCATACAGAGAGTGAAGGCTGAAGCAAAAATTTGAACCCAGGCAGTGTGCTTTAGAACACATTCTCTCAATTCCTTCCTTCAGGAAATACTATGGTTAAGGTCTCATTTTTAATTGGAACAAAGATAACAGAGCAGAGTGGCTTCCTTATCTGTAAAATTAGGGATAGTGATTGTAGTTTTCTCAAGTTGTTGGTAAGGTTTAAGAAATTCATTTTTTTAAGATTTGAAACCCATACCTGGAGCAAAATAAGTGTCATTAGGTGTTTGCCAGTGTTAACAACAAGACTTTTTAAACTACAAAGCTTTTTTTCTCCTCTTGAGCACAGATCGAAATCCTGAGGCCAACCATCTCACAAGTGTTCAATATGGGTAACTTTAAAAATGATGTTGCTATTATCTAACTACCAATAGGCAAGGAAATTCAAATGGCTGCCTAAAAACAAACCATTAACTTAGCTTACTGGTGAAAGCTCAGCCCTACCTTCCCTCTGCAATGGGAGGGGGAGAGGAGGAGGATGGGACACTTTGTGCCTGAGTAGAGGTGTGTGTAAGCAGAACCTGAGCACTGCCAGGGACCCTTGATGAGATCTTCATTCTTTTCTCCCTGTTCACAAACACTCCTGAGAGCCTGGTAATTTACCACTAAATCTGTGTGCATAGAAACAAACTTTTAAACTATAACATTCACTACATGATATGTACATTCCTTGGACTAGCATATCATTGCATAATATTGTTCAGTTTTAATAAAACTATCCTTTGAAGCTCTGTTGTGGAGGAGAGTAATTCCACAGCAGCTTTGAAGTATCCTCCCTTAAATAAAGTCAGAGAAAAAGCCATTGTTTATTTCACCACTATTTAAGAGTTAATGAGAGATTTGCACCTGTACAGCTGTTGTGGACTGAAACTAACTCATGGAGTGAATGTGTTTTCTGCTTGAGACAGTTGTAAATGCCTTGAGTAAAAACACTGAGGACTGCTAATGGATAGGTTTATTTTAAAGCATGCCATCTGCTATCAATCATAGAGAAGTATAGGAAGCAAGTTTGGCTGGGCTCCCTCCTTGTGAGCCTGATAAAGACAGGGCTCCAGGACTCGGGAACATTGAGTCCTCAAGAGAATAAAACATCAAACCTACTCAGCAGCTCCACTAACAATAATAAAAATGCCTCTGCCTAAAGGTGACATTCTGAATTTACGATTATTTGTGTCTATAAAGTGTATTCTTTGGCTCCTGACTCATTCTGACTGTCTCACTCTAAGATCAATACATTAAGCCTGCCTGGAGTAAATGGAAATCCTATCCTTTTATTAAACCAGCAGCCAGTACCTGAGTCGATCTAATGCCCTATAGGATCGCAGGAAGATTCTCAGCTCTGTTCTCTTCTGTTTTTAAGATTTTTCATGAGAAAGTTACAACTGAAATCTATTTTAATTCACTAAAATACATAAGTAACATAGGCAAGTTTATCTTTCCTAGAAGACAAAATAAAATGAAAGAAAATAAAAGACTGAATTGGAATTAATCCTACTATTCTTCTATCATGTGCCCATGATGATGCTGTCAGAAAATTACATATTAGAAATATGTTACAGTAAAATGTAGAATCGGTGGCTCAGAGTTGTTATGTTCTTTATGCCATATGGACCAAGCATGTTTTCAAGAGGACAAATATTATTTCCTCGGAAATCTTCCAGCTGTGGAATTATAACCAATATTGCTTTCAAAAATGGATCCCAAAGTATTCCTTGAAAAATGTCGAGCCTGGCTTATTAAAAGTGCTGCCTGCTGAAATCCTCAGTGGATGAAATGAGTTGTGGCATTGGAAACTTCCACAGCTTATAATGTTAGAATCGGCCTCAAATCTGCAGCTTAACTTAATTCTACTGCTAGCCTGGAAAACAGAGTTGTGAGTGTTTAGGGAAAACCCACCTGGCCAGCAAACTCATGAGCCTAATTAAAGTTAATAGAGAAATTAAAAGAGGAAAACATTGGCTCAGTAGTAGTAAGAAGAAGTGTATATGGCAATAGAAATTCAGGGCAGGATCTTATATTTTGTACTATGCATTTGTTAGAAATACTCCTTCCTGAGTACATGAAAGAGGAATTTGTATTATTTGACTTGCTAGGTATTATGGGTGATATGTTACAGTTCAATATACTGTTTTCATGCTGAAGAAAATGAATGTTTTAGGTTAAATAGTAAAGTGGAAATACTGTTTCAGTCAATGAATACACTTGCAGATCTGCTATGCACTCAGCAGATTCGGTAGGTTCTGTAATATTAGGAATATCAGCAAATTAATATTCCTACATACACCATTAGTTATGTTAGTAAAAATATCAGTAATATGTGTAATATTAGTAAAAGGCATTATCCTTGCCCTTCATGGAAAAAATATCTAACATTGAATTAAATTGAATTCTAGAGCAATGTAATAGTGCCAAACTTAAGAGCTAAATTCTTAGAGATAAAAAAATGTTTTAAGAATTTAGGAAAAAAGAGAGAAAAGTAAAAACTGCAGTAGCCATGAAAAACTGGTTAAGAAGCCTTGCATCATTTTCTTAAAAATAAAAAGAAGAGATGAAATGAATAAAGACAGTCTATAATTCACACTTTAAAGGATATAAAAGATACTTACCTATTGATATTTCAGTGTCCTTTCCAATGCAACATGGGATTCAATGTTGAGTCAAGTTACAAAACATATCTGGGGAAGAAGGAAGCACCAGTAATGCTTTATTCCTTTGACAGTAATTTAAAAAAATGAAATTTCCATACTGATCAAGCAGGAAATATATTATTATACAAGTGAAGCAGAAGGTCAGAGGAGGAGGGCAGCCAGTGAAGGGCACCTGCCTCATGGAAACAGGCAGCCTCTCTCTACCAGGACAAGCTGACTAGTGCCTTGAGAGGAAGAAAATTCAATCTTACCAGATCCTTCAATTTATCAAAGGAAGCTGAAAACCTGGCTTTTAAGTAATACTTCCTAAAATGTTAAAGAGAATTTATGGTCAAACTAAACCCCTTCTACCACTTGGGACAGGTCTACCAATCCTGCTCTGGGTTTTCAATAGTCTATGTCATAGAGAATCCTGAATCTTTAATTCTAGGAATTCTGAAAATAAGGCTATACATGCTTCCCAAGGCTCCTGTTTTACATTTGAATTCCTTCTATATGATGGCATTCTGTAGCTCTTCATGAAGCCAATTCTGTGAACTATTTTAGAAGACCCAGTCCACTTCTGAAAGTGCTGAAGATTGGTGTGTTTCTTACACCAGATTTCCAATCACTGACAAATAATTCAGTAGCACACTAATGAAAACAGTACTGTGATGGGGCCTGTGCTTCTATGATTAGACATCAGTGGCCACGTCAAGAAGAGAAACTGAAGATTAGCACTGTGATTTGTTTCCCCAAACCTGAATCATTTAATCTTCTTTCTTTAGAAACCAGTGGCCTATGAATATGGTAAAAGAATTAAAACCACATTTATAAAGTGATTTCTAAAAGATTTTAACATTTTTGATAAAAAGGTTCAGTCATTAAAATATAGTTAATAAATATTATTCAGAACTCATTACCTAAAACATTCCCTACTTAGAAAGTGTGAATACTCACTGACTGAATTGTGAGAAGGTTATAATACCAGATAGGTATTATGTGATGTTTTCATAGTTAATTTCTGCAGCATAAGAGCTATACATTGGGAAAAGGAAAAGTTTAAACCAAAATAAATCTACTCTTGTGCTTCAGAAAGTATTATTTTATCATACCATTTAAGTTAGGACCTGTGTGAATTATTAAATATTGCTGCCAATTCTAACTACATATAATTCTATATTATCAGGTAAATGTTTCTGAAAACATGAATTTACTAATTCCATCAATGAGTATTTATTGAATTCTTACAGGGTTCTATTCCTGGTGCAGAAAAAATATATATCTTACTTAAAGTTACTGAACTGGAAATCATTAACTTTGGTTTATTTTCCTTGCAGTTTTCATTAGACAGTCTCTAACTCAAAATTATCCATGTTAAAAGTCAGATGCATAAATAGCAACAGGTTCTAAGACAGAAGGTCTTGCTGCATACCAACACTTATCAGACATCATCTACACACTGTGTAAGTTGCTGTTAATATTGTTGACAACCCTTTTGAATTTAGAACATCAAACACTTGTGATATCAAGAAACAGATGAACATTTGGGAGGTAAATATTCCAACCAAATAATTCAAATGCTAATCAAAATCAATGACCTACAGTAAACAAAGAAAGAACAACATTAACAATAAAATCAATCTGTTGCATATCAGAAAGAATTTTGGGCTAGGACTTATTTGGACTTTATCACAAAGTAACTTCAACCTTGCTAAAAAAGATCACCTCTCTGTACTTATCTTTTCTCCTTGAGAAAGTAGAGAGAGGAAAGTGGTCTCTTACCTCTCTGGCTAGAATTTTTTATATATTTTTAATCTATTTCTATTCTGTGGAGATTAGACTTATGAAACAAAGATGATGTTTTCCTAAATGCAGTTGGATGTGGATATGTGAATAATTTGTAATATTTACAGATTAGGTAAACATTTTTAATATATAATAAAATGCTTTTTCTACCTATCTATCTATCTGTCTGTCTATCTATCTATCCATCCATCCATCCAACCATTCTACCTAAAATGCCAAGCTACAAAGATAACCACTTTTACAATTTGGCATATTTCCTGATAGTTGTTTACTCTATGCTATTATACATATATATTTATATAAAGTTGTCACTGAACTGTATTAATTTATTCTTCTTCTTTTACTCTACATTATATCACAAATCTTACTCCTTATCAGTGGATATTCTTTAAAAACATAACTACAAAATCTTCCATTAAATGGACATATTCTAGTTGATTAACCTTCCCTAAATGTTAGACACTTAAGTTGTTTTCACTTTTCATCTTACAATAAAAGTCATTGCTAATAAATCTTATTGTACATTTATGAACATTTCCTTGAGATCAGTTCTTAAGTATAGATGTGCCATTTTTAAAGCTCTTGACTTGTACTAAAATGCCATCCAAAAAAATTGTGTCAATTCACTCTGCCACCAGTATAGAAGACTGTCTATTTTTGATCAACACAGTGGTGTGTGTTACATCAATATGATATGTGGCCCATAACATGAGAATTTTTATGGCTTCCTGGAGAGCAACAGGGGAAGGAGTGCCACCTTAATCTCTAATTTTCTTAATCAGTCTTTGAGTATTCTTAAAAGCTTAAAACTAGGCACTGTGCCTACCTCTTACACACACACACACACGGCTGTCATGGTCATACATGTAAGATGAACCTTCCTATGACAGCAAACAGACCCCCACTGACATACACAATCAGGGAAGGGAGGACTTTTCTGAGACCACTTGGTTATAAGCCAGCTGTCAAGAGGCCACGGAGAGTGAGAGTGAGTCTTCAGGGGATCCTGCCTGGTTGAGAATATAGCTTCTAAGGTGATAGAAGTGTAGATGGAAGAGATCTTTCCCTTTATCTACTAGAGAAAAAAAAACTGTTGCCAGGAAATGAAGTATTTTCAAAACCCAACAACAACAACTAAAAGAAAAATTTGCTAATTTTGCCAGCTAGCACAAGGAACTCGGCCACCAGTCAAAAGGCTCTGTGTCCAATTCAGAGCTGGATTAACTTTAACAAAAATTTCCCCCTTCAGCCACCTAAGTGTCTGTTGAATTAGGCAGGAAGCCAAGCTGGGATAGAAACAGTCACTCACATGAAATGTCCGTTTCCACTTGGATCTCTGTGGCCCTTTCCCATGTCATGGTGAAAAAATGCTTCCTTTGCTTGGATGTTTTCAGGATGCCTTGGTTTGAAGAGGAAGTCAGATTTGCTGTTCAGAAGGCGTCTACAGGAGGGGAAGCCACAGCTTTGCACACTCAAAACCAGGCTGTCCATGCCTTAAAAAAAAAAAAAGAAAGAAAACTATTCCTCTCCCACTCCTACCCATGATTTTGATGTTGAAAGGAACCTGTTGTGGTTTAAATGACTCGGTCAGTTCTTCTGGGATTTTCCAAAGTTTCCTATAAAAAGAAATCTGTGGGAAATGAGTGATTGCATAATCACTAACATATGCCAATTTCTCTAAACCTGTTATCTTTTGGTGTTTTGAAATGCATTGTCCCAACTACTGAATTGCTATTTTCTAATAGTTTTAAGTTGTGATGCAAATGGTATAGTCTCTCTCTTTTTTAATATTTGAAGGGTACCTAGTTAAAAAAAAAAAAAAAAAAAAAGCTAATACTACAAAAAGTAAGGCCAGGTTGTGTATGCAGCAAAATTAGGAGGACAGGATAATGAAGGGTGGGAAAATTAGGCAATTATCCAGATAAAAGGTGAATGGAGGGAAAACTTGTTTTTGTCAATTACCTATGTACCTTAAATAATATTTTTAGCCTGACTTAAGACAGTAAATGCCTCTATTTTCTTTTTCAGAAGTGTATATTTGGCTAACTAGTAAGATTATTTGTCTATTTTACCCAGAGTAGACACAGAACTTATTCATTTTTTATTTAAAAAATTAAAGCACCTGCGCCCAGAAAAACATCCTTAAAATTGAAGGAAGGCTGGAGATAGAGCCTAAAGAGCATCACATTTCTATGTGGGGTGGGTGAAGGAAATAAAATTAATGCTATTCAGTTTCCATGAGGATGAAGATCACTGATGCCTGGTCTTCAGTTTATTAACTGAGTTATAGATAAAAAATTTCAGAGTCTGCTCTTCCCAGCAGCTGCATAGCAGAGAATCCACAGGTTTGTCACTTACTGACACCAAAGATCCCACAAGAAAATGGAGGCTAAAATGAACCAGATCTTTTTTCAAACTTCTTTCACTATTACTATCTTTTGTGAAAAGTTGAAGAGTCCAGTGAGGTACTGATGGTTGACCAGAGGGACATGTGTCAGTACCCTATAAACTAAGGCTTCCCAGCAGGCATTCAGCTAGGGGACCAATGGTTCTCAACCCTGGCTGTAAATCAGAATCACCTGGGGAACTGTCAGACTACTCATGCCTCAGGTCTACTCTACACCAGGTAAATTTGACCATGGGCACAAGACCAAAACATAGTTGTTTTTCTATAAGGTCTATGGGTGGTTCCAATGTGTGGCCAGGGAAGGGACCCACCTGCATGTTGTTACGGCATCAAGGACTTCTCTGTCTTAAACCTCAGTCCACTTGATTGTGGATACATTTTTGAATGTAGGATCTTTATAACTATATTAGACTATAAGAATGTTTATTTTGCTACTGCTGTATTCACAATACCTAAAATGACACCTGAATTAAAGTAAGTTTAATGCATATTTATAAATAGTAATAATAATTGAATGAATAATTATAAGGCGACTTTTTTTTTTAACAGTGAATGATTATTTTATGTGATGAAAACGTTATGAGAGGAAATTTTTAGCATAGGGCATTATTGTTCAGAGAAAGCTTTATGAAAATAATGGATCTTTGCCAGGGTCTTGAAGGGAGAATGAACCATGGCTTGTGGAGAAGAAGAACTGCATGAGTGGAGATAGAAAAGGCTAGTGCTAAGCATTTTGCAGGATGAGAGAACTAAAAATTCCTCTTAAGAAGTATCTAGTACCACCGTCTATGCTTATGCCAGAATATCTGAATCTGTGAAAAAAAATCTACCCAGTTTTAAAGGAATTCTAGAAAATATTGAAAGCTAAATGTACACAAAAAATAATTCACATTCACAATAAAAAAGGGAAAGCTAGGTGCTAGCAAATATCTACAGGTAATAAATAACATTTCAATAACCTAACTTCATGTTACAGGAATGTTTTCAGTTTGGGAGAGTAGGAAAAAGCAAAATAATATTATATCTTTACTCCCATCAAAACTTATACATCATATCTTCAGTGATAAGATGGAGATTTTGAATTAAATCATGGTACAGTTAAGGGGAGTTGTATCTTGTTGAAGTTTTCATATTTTATTTGTAGGATAATAATACTGTGTAGTTAACATTGAAATAGTTTTTAACGTGCCTTAGTAAAACAACACAGCCAGTTTTTCCTCTAGCTATGGAACTAATAATTTTTTCTATGATTGAGCATTAGATGAAGTAGTTGGCTCATGTTTACAAACCACATTGTATATCTCCCTGAAATCTTTGAATACTAGAATCACAATCGACTGACAAAATGATCAAAGAACTTCATGAAAACAAGGAATCCTATGAGAACTGAAACTACCAGGCATACATCAATTGAGGAGAATGAAGGGAAGTAGAGTCTCGATTATGTACAGCGGTCTCTTTCTCTCTACCTCTCTGGATCCTCCCCATTCTTATTTGTATTGTGTAGAGAATACAATTGAATTAATGTAAGTTAAATTCATCTCTAGTGAAATGCAACTGAAGTCACTTTATCATTATCAAGCTAAGAAGCATATTTTGCATGCTATGATATGGGCTTCTGTTCTCTTATCTCTGCTCAAAGTTTTTGGGTATGGTTTAGATTAAGAGATGCAGAAAGAAATGAATTCTTTTTTTAATAATAACAAAGTTTGAAAGAGAACTAACATGTTGGAACACAGAGTCAATATACAAACAGATCTCAACAATCTAGAATTGCAAAGAACTGTAACAACAGATCAAAATATAAACTTGTGGATTTCAGTTCCAAATATCAGTCAGTTAATTTCAGTGTGACAAATACATACATTTACATGAAAAAGTCTACCTGTTGAAGATGAACCCCAAATCAAGAACTATAATGGTAAGAACTCTGTTAGAATAATGATAATCTATAGGCTAATCAAAAACAACTATGCAGGACTTCCCTGGTGGTGCAGTGGTTGAGAGTCCTCCTGCCGATGCAGGGGACGCGGGTTCGTGCCCCGGTCTGGGAAGATCCCACATGCCGCGGAGCAGCTGGGCCCGTGAGTCATGGCCACTGAGCCTGCGCGTCCGGAGCCTGTGCTCTGCAACGGGAGAGGCCACAATAGTGAGAGGCCTGCGTACCACCCCCTCCAAAAAAAAAAAAACAACTACACAGTAGGAATGCACTTTTAAATTTAATTTTTAAGGATACATTTAGAAAGGTAGTGATAAGGTGATAATAAAAGTTACAGATAAAAAATAAATCTGAATCCCCCTGTTCTAATTTTTCCAAGTCTCCAAATATTTTTAACATAATAAAATTTTAGCAAAATAAATTTTATCAGTGATTGCCTCAGTGGCATTTATCAAGGTAAATGAATGAGTCTTAAGGCAACTTGGAGTTGCTTAAAAGGAGTTTAAGAGCTAGTAGTTTTCATAGTTGTTTCATATGATTTAAATGAAATAAAACAAAGAACTTTTTATTGTGGAGAAATAAAATGGTTCACCTGGAATGACCATGGATTCATGATCATTATAAAGGTAGAACTGTAGATTTGGAAGGGACTGTAGCAACCGTCTAGTCTGAAATCCCTCTCACTGAAATACTTTCTTGATAGTACATGGAATCCCAGAAGGAAAGAAATCTTATAAGTTTATTAATACAAGTATCAGTAAGGTGTTTGAATCTCTTTTAAATCATATCTTCTACATACACATTTAATGGGTCACCTAGTCACTACTAAAACATGACTCTGAGATGCAGACTCTTAACTGTTGGAAAATTTTGGTGATTCAAATTGACATTTTCAGCCTCGACCTCTCTCTTGAACTCCAGACTTCAATATTCAAGTGGTAACTAATCATCTCTACTTACCATATCTAAAACTGAATTCTAATTTTCATTCTTTCCTATCTGTTCCTCCTCCAGGGTTTTCTTCTTAATTTATATTGTTAAACATACTGTCATCTTAGTTTCATATAAAGAAATTGCTGATATTTGGGTTTATGTCTGCCCTCAAGTTATTAGCTTTCTAGTTGATCTACCTGTGTTATACATTTTTCTTGAAGTTTCTTTTTGATTAATCAAATATTCTAATCATTTTATTTCTCTCTTCTATTATTTTGCTAGCTGTACATTTCTAGCTTTCCCTTCAGTGGATATCTTATAAATTACAACTTGCCTATTACTGTCTATTACACATTTCCTTGTCTTCATAAATGGTGGTTTCATTTTTATAACTACACAGGCCCAAACCTTGGAGTTAACTTTGATTCTTTTCTTTCCCCCACATATACAACACACCAGGAAGCCCTTTGATTCAACTTCAAAATATGTTCAAAATTCAACCATTTCTAGCTACCTCCACTCCTAGCCATCTAAGTATAAACTAATACCAGCTTTTATCTAGCCTATGCAGACAGCTTCCTCACCAGTCACCTCTCCTCTTGCTTCACTAGAATCTGTGTTCCACTTACTGTCAGAGGAATTCTTCCAAATAGAAGCCATATATCAGTACTATGCTCACAACTCTACAGAAGCTGGCCATCTCACTTAGAATAAACTTCTGAATCCTTACCTTATCCTTTGAGGTCCAGCACAATCTGATCCCAATCGCCTCTGTAGCCTCACCTCCTACGAGGTTCTCTGTCTGTCCTCTCTAACCCTCACTGGTGCCCTTGTTATTCCTCAGATACAACCCACACAGCACCTGCCTCAGAGCCTTTGAATGTCTACTATCCTGGCCTGGAACAATCTTCCCACAGTTACCCACATGATTTGTTCTCTCACTTCAGTCAGATCTCTGCTCAAATGCCACCTCCTCTAAAAGGGGTTCTTTAAATACCTTTGCTAAATCGACACGCCCTCCCTCTTTATCCTCTTGCTCTATTTTCTTTCTGTTCATAGAAAAGCCTGATGCACTCACCACTTGTCTACTTGTTTATCATCTTTCTATTTCCCTTTATATGCAAAAATCATGGAGATAGAGATTTTGTTTCTTTGGTTTCCTCCCCACTATCTTAAAAAAGGCTCGAATAGGCCTCAATAGAAGCTCAATGGATATTTATGAAATTAAGTAATGAATTAATCAATGATTTCTAATTGTTAGATAGTTACATCCCTCCCATGTATTCTCACTTCTCTATTCACGTTCTGTCTTACAAAATTTTTCAAAAGAACTCCTTATATCGGATTATCCACATCCAGGTCTCACCTGGAATACACATTCCTGGAGAGTGTCACGTCATTCAGAGCTGACTATTCCTTATACATGGTCCTCAGAGGCCAGGCAGAGACATCCTGTCATATGCATCCTGCTGAGCCGCCATCTCTCCTCTCCATTGTTACTGGCCCAGCCACCCGAGAGATGCTTGCTCTGGGAGCTTTCTTGATTACTTACCCTCTTGATTGCTAACTGCTTAGCCTGTTTTTAAGTGAAATTCACACACAGTCAAAACTGTTGCTGCTAAGGACAGAGTACTGCTGAAAGTAAGAAAATGCATTACGTTATTTTCCCTAAGCAGTCATGTATTTCTCTCTCTCCCTCTCTCTATCTCTCTTTCATTACCAGATAAAACGGAGCTGTCCAACAGAAATATAAGCCACAAATGTAAGCCACATAAGTCATTTAAAATTTTCTAGTAGCCACCTTTAAAAATAGAAAAGAAATTAATTGTGATAATATATTTTATTTAACCCAGTAGATCTGAACGTTATGAGCCGAATATGTAGTCAATATGATGGTACAAGTTCTTGCACAAACTATGCAGGTGATGTAACAGTCTGGCCATATCATGAATCTTTCTGGGCATTAAACTAAAGCAGTGGTCATTCCCACATAGAAAGTTAAAAAACTATGCATGATTCTCAAGGTGCCGGGGTGGAAGTGGGGTGTCAAGCAGGGTACAGGGGCTCAGGTCAGGTCGTTGGTGCAGAGTGAGGGAATGAGAGGTGGGAGTTAGAATCATCTCAAAGACATTTTGAAATTTTCACACAGAGAGAATAGAGAGAAAAAGCATATGTGGTTTGAAAAAATGCCCCAGACAATTTAGAAGTCACCTCATTTCTTCTCTCAACTTGAGACCCGAAGTGGAAAAGAGAGGTCTTCCAATGGGAATGGATAATTAATAGAGACTCTTCCACTTCCAGCACTTGAAGATTACATGATACAGAAGCTTGGCATTCTCCCAGCTCTCTCCTAAATCATCCCACATCATGTAACACTCATTTTTCCAAATAGAGGTGAAAGATTATATCCTTAATGTCCATTTTAGCTAAATACATCCCTTTTGGCCTAATGTGTGAAACATATCTAGATTAATGATCAAAGGCTATGAAATTTGACTAATGATCAAACTATGAATCAAATCACTGCTACCTGTCCTTTACCACCCTCTCTCTCTGCTGGGTTTTCTCCAGCACAGGACTTTTCACAGGATAACACCTGGTCTTTGTGTCCTCTGGACTCAGACTTCTAGCCTCTTTGAGTTGAAGAGGATGAGGTGGCATATTAGAACATAAAGTTATTAAGAAATCCAAAATTAAAAATCAAAGAGTTGTCATGCCATTGGGGACAATTCCTATTTGGATTTTCTTTCTCACACCATTTTATATCCCATGATAGAGGCCGTCACATGTGGGGGAAGTATTCCAGTTAGTTGACCAATGGTCTGTGAATTCATATATTGGCATCATCCTAATTCTGCTCTGTGACTGGATTCCCTTCTCAAAGATTTACATTGTAACAACAGTATTCTAGATATTTGAGTTTCTCTGTAAAGACAATAAAAGATTATGTAAATAAATGTTTTCAAAATGCTTTGGAAAAAAATAATTTTAAAATCACCAAAAGGCTTAGTTTTTCATTGTCAGATGCTGTCTTTCTCATTTTTAGATGACAAGCACAATGACAGAGACTTAATGTTCCTGAAAGGTGTTTTTTTTTCTAATATGCAAACTCCTTGCTTTGAAGATTAAGAGTTTAGTGGCACACAACAGTCTGTGTAGCTTTAAATGCTTTAATTATTTCAAATACATATTTAAAATTCAGACACCTAGTGTTACTTAAATGCACCCAGGTTTTTGTGGTTTAATAATAACATCTGTTTTGGTTTTTCAACCACAAAAGTGCGTTTAATCTGTTCTTCCTTTAGTTGAACTTTTCACGTCTGCTTCGGCTCGGTTCCCATAAGCTAAAGACCAGATCTTTTCCAAAAGTAAGAAGTCTACCTGTACCACTGTTGTTCTAGCTCAAAAGATCTGTTTTTAATACCAGCTGAATATTTCAAAAGAATAACAGAAATAAACTCCTACCCATAATGCACTTCTTATACTTTTTTGGCTTACATATTATCATGCAGTCATTTTGTAAACGCAATGCTGGGTGGAAATTTTAAATTAAAACAGTGAACTGTCAGATCACACATACCCAGTTTGTTCGCGCACACCTAACTTTCTGAATGATGAATAAGGAGCATATTTTTATTAAGTTAGTTATTTGTGAGAAAGTTACACCAAGGATGGACCATGTCTTAAAAACACTAGTTTGTTTTGGACACGTACCTAATGCTTATCTGCAGCCCATGGGTCCTGAAAAGTAGGCTGGAAAATGTTGCAAGGACAACATTACTTCACAGATTTTCCACAATTGTTTGCTGCCTCCAGACTTCAGCTGTACTTCTGCCCTATTTATAACCAATCCTGAGAAACATACCTAAAATCTGGGACCCTGAAACCAGATCCTTGGAAGTGTCTTTGCAAAACAACCAAGATGCTGAGAAGAAAAGTTTTTCTTCACTTATAAATTTGGTTGAGAAAGTTATTGAATAAATGGGTTAGATATGTGTTATTTGTTTTTCTCAAGTGGAAGGATTAACTCTCGTTATCAGCATACACGAGATTGAACAAAGCTGAATAGTCACTCTTTACTTGGACAAGATTTAATTGATATCAAGTTAGTCTAATTATTTTATTTAAGAAATTATTTTTCCTGACACATGATTATGTAATTATATTTGGTCCTGTTTCCAGGACAGAGTAACACAGAATACTGCAATTAGTAGGTGTTCAACTCATGTTTGGTGAATGAGGCCTAATGAGGCAATATAATGGGGAGAGCCTGGTGCAGTACCTTTGTCTATGCAAACAAGATGATTTCGTGATTTGAATAATTTCCCAATGCCTAACTAACGTAAAAAGGGACTATCAGTGGAGATGATTCAACTTAACTAAAAAATATTTATTGGTTACATGATATGCACTAGTCACTACAATAACCACGATAAGAAAGGCTGGGATGAGTAGGCACTTTACAAGGTTAAAGTATAAGATAAGCCTGCCAATTATTAAAAATGCTTTAAGAAAAAATTTTAAAGCACTGATAAGGTGAAGCTAGCATTTGAGATATGCCTTAAAAGAAAAAAGTAATCAAAATTTTGAGAGCTTTGAATAGGAGATGGTCAGGAAATGAAAAGCAAGAAGGGAAGTGACCTGGTAAAAGATTCTGGGTCTAGAGAACAGTACTAGGAAAGGTAGGGAATGACAAGAAGTCTAGTTTGTGGGGGCTTCCCTTGTGGCGCAGTGGTTGAGAGTCCGCCTGCCAATGCAGGGGACATGGGTTCATGCCCGGTCCGGGAAGATCCCACATGCCGCGGAGCGACTGGGCCCATGAGCCATGGCCGCTGAGCCTGCGCGTCCGGAGCCTGTGCTCCACAACGGGAGAGGCCACAACAGTGAGAGGCCCGTGTACGGCAAAAAAAAAAAAAAAAAAAAAAAAAAAAGAAGTCTAGTTTGTCTGGAGCACAGGTTTAGAGAGGATTAGACAAGGGTAAAGTTAGAAAAGTCACTCCGTGGCATGCTGTAGAAAGCTTTAAACGCTATGCCAAGGAACTTGTACATAATTCAGTAGGAAATGACAACCTGGATCTTCGAATCAGGTTTCTTTAATGTAGTATTCAAATAATTACCACACATTTTCAGTTATTTTGCTAGCATTTACAGAACCAAAGAATTAACATTCTTTTCCAACCTTGGTCAAATATATTTGGTGTAGTTTTTAGATTCATTTTTTGTTTAAAAGGGAATTCATGGGTGGGGGTGAGGACAGGGGATAGGAGGATGCTGTCAAGTTTCTTGATTCTTAGATTAGTTACTGGGCTTGGAGATAAAGGAGAGAAGGCTCTTGTAAGGTTCATAAAGCAAAACCACACATTCGCTGGAAGAAAGAAGGAAATTCTAAAAAATATAAGTTTTTCTACTCATG
The DNA here is from genome assembly GCF_949752795.1 of Hyperoodon ampullatus. Classification (NCBI taxonomy): domain Eukaryota; kingdom Metazoa; phylum Chordata; class Mammalia; order Artiodactyla; family Ziphiidae; genus Hyperoodon; species Hyperoodon ampullatus. The sequence continues at coordinate 62,427,400 of NC_136921.1, read as the reverse complement.
CTTGGAACTTCTTGCACCCAAATACTCAAAATTAAGTGCTTATCATGATCTATTAGACTATTGGCAATTGTAAGAAGTAAGCTCCATATATGGGCCATTAATCAAATGACAGTAAACAAGATATTTTTTTAAAGACAAGAAGCAAAGAGAATTCAGTTTTTTACTTTGTTGAGAGAATCATATATAAATTCTAATTGAGAAAGGCTCCATGATGAAATATCTCTATGGCTTTAAATAGGAGTGATGACATGTTGAGAAAAGTAGAATTTTGTTTTGTTTTTTCCCATGATGATGTCATAAATATATAAACGTGGGTCATATCCTCACTAATTCACTCATTTATTTACCTTTTACTGAGACCTGACTATGTGAATGGAGTCTTAATATAAAGGTAAAAAAAAGATTCAACATGCCCCAAATGCCCCAAGCTAAATTACTATTCTTATCCCCATTTTCTCCACCCTCAACCTCATCCACTTTCAATATTCTCTCCCAACTACTGAGTAATACAAAGCAACACTCATGATCACACCCTCTCCTCCTCCCCCATATCCAATTCAACATGTCTTACAACTTTACACATGAAATCTTTTTCAATTCCAATTCCATCACCAATACGACCACATTCATCCAAGCCAACATCATGCCATATGTAGATGAGTACAATAGTATGGTATGTAATCTACTTGCCCTTCTCCAATTCATTCCCCATGCAGCAGGCAGATCCATACGACCTTGGCACTACCTCAAACCTCAGTCTCTATCCCTTCCCACTACTATTAGGATTTTGCTCATTGTAGTACCTCTAACATTTAGCTATGAGTGGAATTGAATTCAATTTAATCAAAGATGTGGTCATTATACTCAAATGGGAAGAAAGACTGGTAAACAAATACTGGAATAAATGAGGTAACTGGAAACATGGAAAGATTGGTAATTTCACTCTTACTCTCAGAGGTAACTAACTTTCACATGAAAAATAAAACATTCTTTTCCACGAGGCAATATTATCTTTGCTTTTTCATGGTGTTCCCATGGCTGTCATTGGTTTGGTATTTTGGAGTTGGTAGACTTGATTTAGAATATGAGAAACCAAATTCTTTCGAAGTCAAAAGCAAGTTTTAAAAACTTAATTCATTAAAAAAAAAGAATTTCTCAAATATTTTTATAGTCTTCCTTTAAAATCTTCCCCATTTCTTTGGTCACAGTTTTTCCAGAAGGACTATGTTATTACCCCAGATTTGGGGTAGGGCTTCTATTAAGGAGGCTACCCGGACTCAGTTCTTAACTTATTTCAGAATTCCACAATGTGTTTTCCCTTCTCATAAAGGATTAAAACCACATCATCACATCATGAGAGAACAATCTGTAAGAATCACAATGCTTTTAACAAGTAAGAAATGGATTAAAAAGCACTTTATGTCTTGTTAAAGAAATCTCCCGTTCCTCAGAAGCACTTTTTAGCATTTTAGAAGTGGCATTTGATCTGACTGACATATTGACCAGTAATTTGAACAGAAGATGGATCATTTCCACTTAGATCACAAAGGGAATATAAATTTGTGACTGTAAATTCAAGAGGGACAACTTCCAAAGAATTTCTGTAGAATAACCCCTCTTACTCTAAAACAGCTTTTAAAGTTGTTTTAGATTCTTCCTCATACTCTTTAATAACTCAGTGTCCAAAACCATACACAGTACTAACCTATTGTTTTTATTTGGATTTGTAAATAGGCCAAAGTAGAATTTGTCTTACAGTGAAAGGTGACAAAATACCCACCCTCTACTCCTATCAATAGAAAGCACTATACTAATAGCCAAAAAATTATTGGGCAGTGTTTTTTTGTTGCTGAGTTTGTGTTTTTTTTTTTTTTTTTTAATTGGGTGCTGTCTCAATTATCCTTTATTTGTAGTTTTCCTTGAATTACTCTGGTAACCTATTGAGGGTTTTTTTTTTTTTCTCCAATTCGCGCTGTCTCGGCGCACGTATGTGTCACCAGCTCTTTTTATTTATTTATTTATTTATTCATTTATTTATTTATTTATGGCTGTGTTGGGTCTTCGTTTCTGTGCGAGGGCTTTCTCTAGTTGTGGCAAGTGGGGGCCACTCCTCATCGCGGTGCGCGGGCCTCTCACTATCGGGCCTCTCACTATCGCGGCCTCTCTTGTTGCGGAGCACAGGCTCCAGACGCGCAGGCTCAGTAATTGTGGCTCACAGGGCCAGCTGCTCCGTGGCATGTGGGATCTTCCCAGACCAGGGCTCGGACCCGTGTGTCCTGCATTGGCAGGCAGACTCTCAACCACTGCGCCACCAGGGAAGCCCCTGAGTTTGTGTTTTTGTTTTCCATTTTTGCTATTTGTTACTACTCACACATGAACACTGATTAGTTTTGGTACCATGTTCTCATTGATTAACAGCTCAAGTTGGAGATGGAGAGTTATCACATCTTTTTCTAAAATTCTTTAAATAAAAAGCCAAATATGTCCGACTATAACAGGACAGTAAACCGATCACCATTTCACCACTATGTGAAACGACGTACTGAGTCAGCCAAGCATCTCCAGAACATATTGAAACATTTCCTTTCAACTGCACGATTAAAGTCTCTCAGTATCTAGATCACCACCAATATTAATTACTGACTTTTATTACTTGGTTTTGTTTTCATTGTTTATAAAACAAGGAAGGACTTAATTGCAAGTATATAAAGGAAAATACATATGTACATATGCATTTTGAAAGGGTTTTGGGTAATTCTTATTCCATCCAAGAAATGTCACAACTCAGATCATGGATGTTGCGTTAATACTTTGAAGGATCTAACATGATTTTCTGGAAATGTAACCACACAAAAAGTAATTTATGGGCTTCCCTGGTGGTGTAGTGGTTGAGAGTCCACCTGCCGATGCAGGGGACACGGGTTCGTGCCCCGGTCCGGGAAGATCCCACATGCTGTGGAGCGGCTGGGCCCGTGAGCCATGGCCGCTGAGCCTGCGCGTCCGGAGCCTGTGCTCTGCAACGGGAGAGGCCACAATAGTGAGAGGCCTGCGTACCGCAAAAAAAAAAAAAAAAAAAAGTAATTTATTTATGGCACTTAAGGATTTATCACCTAAACATATAAGTTCATGCATTTCCATTGTATTGATCTTTATTTTGCAAATGTTTCAGCAGCATTTACTATCACTGAAGTAGTGGCAACATGTTCTACTTAAGATCAAACAATCTTCCGAAATCTGGCAAGATTTAACAGAAATTTAAAACAATGTTTTCCTGGGAAAACGCTAACCATCTGCAACTATTATTATTAACACTATTCTTTTCTCTTTTTTCTTCCTACATTATTTTTACTTCCTGTTGCTCTCAAAGCTTTCTATCTATCATTAGCAATTAATTGTAAACAAATGGTTGAAGAAGATGTTTGCATTTATGACTTTTCTCGCAAGTCAAACAAATACAGTGTCTTGTTTTAGTCATGAATGAATTTCCTGTCCACACACAGGTCTACCTGAGCTCTGCTAAGAAAAATGCATAGCAAAACATGCAAATGATTGCTTTCAGAAAAGAGAGATATCATCTTAAATAACACTCTTAATGTACTTATAATAGTTGGATGAATTTCTCTAAAAAGAAAAAAGTGTTAAACATGTTACTAGGGGCTACTTTAAATTAGTAGTTTAAGTCAGTGTTATTTAAAGTAGAAAACACACATTTAGAAACATTTTCACATAAAGATAAATTGAAAACATCAGAACATAACCTGCTGTTTTGTATTATTTTGTCCTAAGCACGTAAGCCCAGCCACACTGAAGGAAGCTGTCATAAGCCAAATTATGTCCCCATTTTTTAGTCCTTGTCATAACCATCAGGATACATTGTCCAACGCCACTTACTTGTATCTCTGCCAGAGTGAATACACAGTTACTTGTTCAGTTCTGCAGTAGAGTTGCCTCTTTGATGTTGTTCAGCCACCATTTCCTTTCCATTCACTTTTATCTATGTCCTGGCACTCATTCCTGCAGCATCCTCCTCTCCAGATGGTCTCCATCTCCCCTTCAGAAGTGCCCCAAATACTCCAGCTTCCTCCTCTTGATCTTTTCCAATCGACAGCCACGTTATTCCTCAAGATTTTAATACCAACTATCCCCTGCTTTATTCTTTTATTCACAGATTATTTTTATGGGGAGAAAAGGGCCTCAAGAAAAGATCACAAAATCCTCAGCAAATATTGTTGCATTATTAATCATACTTCTCTATTTGCTGGGATGCTTATTTGGTTCATTGTTTAACCCAACATGTATTGAGTAACTATTATTTATCAGGAAGAGTGTTAGGTACAGGGGGTTTGGATATAAATTAAAAATGGTTAAAAACAGAAGATAAATGAGGTCTGGACAAGGTATGGGGAAACAGGCACAGGAAACTCAAGGAGATAACCATCAATTGTGCTTATGGGGAATATCACAAAAGGGTCATGTAATTGGGTCTTGTAGGATAAAGAGGAGTTCACCAGGTTGATCATCATGGGTAAAGGACACTCCAGGGAAAATAAACAGTGTAGGGGATATAGATATAAAATAGCACTTCATGTCTGGAGAATTATATGTAGTATGTACGCCTATGGGGCAGCTTCTAAGAGCCAGTCGGGAATGTCCAATAGATGAATTTGGAAAAGTAGGTACAGAAAAGAAAGAGCCTGTAATGCCCTGATATTTGGACTTGTCTGTAAGGCAACAGCAAATAGTGAAAGGTTTTAAATAGGTAAAATATGGAAAAATAATGGTCATATCTCTAGTTTTAAATAATTTCTATGACTTCACTGTGGTGGTTGAATGGGAAGGGAAAAAATTGAACAGAGAATACTGATAAAACACAAATATACTAGCTCTAGTGTGAAGTGATAAAAGTCTAAACTAAAGCACTATCAATGGGTTTGGAGAAAAGAACCTGGTAAGCTTATAGATATCTGATTTGGCATGTTGGGGAAGAAAAACCATTGGTTCTATTTGAACATGTTGAGACAAGTGATAGTGAGGTATCTGAGTAGAGCTAACTAGAAGGCAGGTAGAGTTTAGGATCAATGACCTGACTACAGGGGATAATTTGGAACACAGAGGTTAGCTAATGGTTATGGAACTGAAGTATGAATTAGAAGCCTGGGAGAAAATGTTAGAGAAGAGGTCAAGACTCAACTCCCAGAAAACAACAAAGTCTCATGTTCGCTGCAAGTTGGGAAGCCTGCAAAGAATATTGAGAATGCCTTGGAACTAAGTTCAACAAGGTAGGGTGTAATTGACAGGGACAAATGCCAGTGAGAAGGGTTTTTTGGTTTGTTTTTTTGTTTTTGTTTTTAAATGACTAGTGACTCAATAAGTAATGAGAAAAATAAGGAAGGTAAGTAGTGAAGCAGTATGAAATATTACTCTTGGATCTGAAGAGAAAGAACGATATAAGATGAGGATTACCATGGGTCAATTATTTTTCAATGTGGGAGTGTTAAAAAAGAGACAACAGGCCCAAAATGGAGTCACTTGTGCTAAGTCCACATCCCACATCAAGACTTAATACCTGACCTAATCGCAATTTCAAACTTCCCCAGGAATGTAATCTTAACCAGTCAGTCTGAAATGTCCTGGTCAGCACAATTGAGGTAATCTGCCAGATAGCTCCCTTTCATCTCCCAAAGGAAGGTGACTTTGCCTGAAATACTCTTTTTCCTTATCCCACTCACTTTCTGCCTTTACAAACCATTCTCTTTCTGTAGCACCTTGGAGCTCCCTTCCGTTTGCTAGACAGGATGCTGTTTGATTCATGAATCACTGAATAAAGCCAATTGATCTTTAAATTTACTTGGTTGGATTTTGTTTTTTAACAGGAGAAATTGTATCATGTCATGAATGGAAGGAATCAGCCAAATTTAATAGAGGACAAGGACATATAAAATAACTACCAAATAACATGAGTGCTATGATAGAAGAAAAAACAGACTGTGGGAGCATTGTTAGAAGAACTACATTCATCCACCCTTCCATGAGTGCAAAAGTCAATAATATCTTAACTCTAAATTTACTGAATAATAACTTTCAGGCTACAAGCTGTTTGCACATGCATGAGCGTGCGTGCACACACAAACACACACACAAACATGAAGAACAAAATTCTATTGACATATTATTAAAAGACCTGCCATGGGGTTTGAATTACAGTAAGTCCCCTACATACAAACCTTTAAGTTGCGAAATTTCAAAGATGCGAACGTGCGTTAGCTACCTAAGTTAGTTCACTTGTCTGGCTTACATTGTCAGGTGCGTGCATCCTCTAAAAGTGGTTGTGCTTTTGTGTACTTTACTGTACAGTACTGTATAGAATACAGTAGTACAGTATCTTTATTTCAAGCCCAGGATGTCCGGAAGCAAGCGTAAAGGCAGTGGTGATGTAGCTGGTACTGCTAAGAAGCGCCAAGCGATAACGATGGAAACAAAAGTGAAAATAATTGAGAGAGTGGAGCAAGGCAAAAAGATGGTAGGTGTCGCTCATTCTTATAATATGAATAGTTCAATCATAGACACAATTCTAAAGAATAAGGACAAGATCATGGAACATGTGAAGTCTGCTGTGCCAATGATGTCAACAATAATATTGAAGAAGCTTGGAGAAGTGATGGAGGAGATGGAGAAACTTCTCAACGTGTGGACGCAAGATCAGCATCAGAGTCGAGTCCCGCTCAGCTTAAGGCTGATTGAAGAGAATACTAAAAGACTTTATGAAAACTTGAAGAAGAATCACAGCAAAGAATCAGTGGGCGCATCTTTTAATGCCAGCCATGGCTGGTTTCATCAGTTCAAGGCAAGAGCCAACATTCACAATGTAAAAATAAGTGGCAAGGTAGCAAATGTGGATACAGTAGCTGCCCAGGAATTTCCTGAAACACTTCAAGAAATTATTGATGAGAGCGCATATTTACCTGAGTAGGTTTTTAATGTGGATGAGACAGGACAGTACCGGAAAAGGATGCCAGACCAAAGTTACATCAGTAAGGAGAAAAAGTTGATGCAGGCTATAAAGCAACAAAGGATAGGCTAACTCTGCTGTTTGATGGCAATGTTTCCAGCGATATGAAGCTGAAGCCTCTCTTAGTTTATCATTCAGAGAACCCAAGGGCCCTTAAAAACATAGCCAAGGGCTCTCTTCCTGTTGTGTGGAAGAGTAACCCCAAACCTGGGTTACACAGGCCATTTTCCAGGACTGGTCTTTCCACCACTTTATCCCAGAGGTAGAGAAATACTGCTTGGAGAAGGACATCCCATTCAACATTCTTCTGCTGCTCGACAATGCTCCGGGCCACCCCCCATACATGGACGACTTTCATCCCAACATCAAAATAGTGCATCTGCCACCAAATACATTACTCATCCAACCTATGGACCAGGGAGTTATAGTGATTTTCAAGAAATATTATTTACGTGACACTTTTCATCAGACAGTAAAGGTGAGTGATGAATCAGGAACAACCCTGTGACAATTTTGGAAGGACTATAACATCTACAAGGCCATAAAACATTGACTTTGCTCCGCATGACGATACGGCCTTCACCATGAATGGGGTTTGGAAGAACCTTTGCCTGCAGGTTGTTCACGATTTCCATGGATTTGAGGATGTGGATGAGGAGTCCAATGAGATCTTCAGCAACTTAGTGACCCTCAACAAGAAGGTGGAACTAGATCTGCAAGAGGACGACTTCATTGAACTCCTTGCTGTGCAACACGAGGAGCTTACTAATGAAGACCTGATGGAATTGGAGGCCCAGAGAAAGGACAGAGAGAGACAAGAGGAAGAAGAAGTAACTGAAGAACCGAAGAGATGCATGACACAGGAAACGGCAAGGGGATTTTTTTTATTTGAGGAGGCACTGTTAGTTTTTGAGGCACAAGCCCCAAACCTAGAATGGTACACGAAGGTTGCAGCAGCCATTCAGAATGCAATCCAGTGCTACCGTGTCATCTACAATGAGAAAAAAAGAGCTACTACCCAGACATCACTGGATCATTTTTTCAAAAGGGTAGATAAATCCAGCAAGGAACCAGAACCTGTGCCATCAACGTCAGGAGTGAGTGAAATTGCAGCTTTCCTTCCATCGCCTATTGCTGATGACCCTTCAGCTCTACCATCTCCCACCTCCTCTCCCTCCTCCAGTCAGTAACTCTTCTTGCCTGTTCACTCGATGCCAGCCCCTATATGCCAGCTGTTGTACTGTACTACTGTATTTTTCAAGGTACTGTACTATAAGACTAAAAATGTTTTATTTTTGGTGTTTTTTAATGTATTATTTGTGTGAAAAATATTATAAACCTATTACAGTACAGTATATATAGCCAATTGTGTTACTTGGGTACCTAGGCTAACTTTGTTGGACTTACGAACAAATTGGACTTATGAATGCACTCTCAGAACAGAACTCATTTGTATGTCAGGGACTTACTGTACCTATTTTATGAAACAATGTGATTCACAGAGTGTTAGAACAGAAAGACATTAGAAATTTTGCAGTTAATCCCCTCATTCTATTAGATGAAGAAGATGAAGCCCCACAGATGTTCCCTGGCACACCAAATCAGAACACCAGGGGCAGAATTAGAGCTAGTTTGTACTGTAGTAGGTTTATTATCATGGCTGTTGCCCTACCCTTTCAAAGTCTAAGCTTTAAGTACAAAATTCATCTGTGAATAAGAAATTTTTTTGTGATTTGGATTTATCACAATAACAGACACTGTTTTGGGTGGTAGATATCACTTTATCCTGTTTCAATAGATACTACATTTTCAGAATGTCAAGTTGTAACTAGACTGAGCTATATTATTTATTGAGTATTAAATATGTATTGCCTGTCATAAGTTGTGGCATAAGAAGCTGTGACAATTTTCTTATTTCCTCAAGAAATATAGAAATATACTTGGAATGACATTCTCTCACTAAAAATAGTGCAAGGAAGACACAAGTTTGGTTTTGCTGTGGTTCTCTTGTTGTTTTGGTTGTTTTTGTTTTTCCAGTTGTTGGAGCAGAAGTGTAAAAAAATCGTAAATTTAACTTTCCTTTCTGAATAAGCAAATACAAAGCTTTATTTTTCAGCCTCAATCCACTTCAAATCTTTTACCCTAGTCCCACTGACACTGTCACTTCAAAATCACAGCATAATGCAGTACGCTATTTTCCAATGTCAGTAAAACAAAAACTTTATTGAATAAGTATGTGTGAAGTGCTGCAAACAAAAACATCTCCACAGGCAGCACCTGATTGGCTCACAGCAATGCTTTCCATTGTTATATCAGAGCTCAGAAAGTAACTTCCTAGCATATCAGGTTAATGTTTCTTTCAAAGTTATTTATCTTTGTTAAAAGAAGGAATCAAACAAAGAAAATTAGGGTAAATATTTTCCTAGCCAAACCTGGGATTAAACTGTTCTCAAATTTAAGAAGATAGTAACTCAGACTACAAAAGAAATATATTTTCATGATATCTCTCCTTTCATTCTACAAACTTTTAAAATAAGTTTTGAAGGTGACTTCCTCCCTTTGTAAAATCTCCAGATGCCATTGCTATAGTTTTACTTTTAACTAAGGAATAAACACAGTTGCATCTGTTTAACTACATATTTTATGAACATTCAGTGTCTACCTAATAGAGAATTATAGACTTCTCTCCTTTGATCCTTGCCCTTGTATCTCAGCACACTTTACCATATCCTATAGCTTAAAAATTACTGCAGTAATACAAAACTCAGTACTGTAGTAGCCAAGTCAGAGCCAACACAACTGTGCTAAGGTCTCTATAATTTCTCATTTTCTCTAATTTTTCCTCTGCTTTTAGGGCAGTTACTCTCATAAGTGTTTAGACCACAAAAATCTGGAATCTCACTAATTACAATTAGTTTTGTTTTCCTCAACCTCGACAGCTGTGCCAGCAACCAAACCACTGCCTCATATATAGAGTTGCCTCTAACTGCCTACAAGGTGATGTTGCCAGCCAAACTGCCCACTGAGTTCCATATGAGCCCAGTTTGGACTTCTGTTTTTCAGAGATCTGTGTCTTGTCACTTTGCTATAACTTCATATTTTAACTTACTTGAAAAGTATCTTCAAAAATCATCTGTGATAGAAACAATCTGATATAAATGAATACATTTTTCTACATTGAGTTATCTAACAAGAATTCTAAATTGCAAAAGCTAACTTTGTAAGCTATGCTAAAAGTGCCTCATGCACAGTTATTTCTGACCCCTTAAACGGCTTTAGAAAAATATACAAATGCTTTCAGAGCAATGGCTTAAAAGAATTCAACCAGGCTTTTGAGGTAAGAGCAAAAGAGTGGACTGTTATAAAAAGTGGGAAAAGCTAAGTGCTATTAACTGTGATCAGGTGTTTAATTTACAACAGGAGTTAACATTTCTAAAAATATAGACTTGGCAACAAATCTTATGTAGTGTTCATGGGATGTACACTCCTACTTGTTCATTAATTCAGCCAGTCATTTATTCATTCAATAATTATTCATTGAGCATCTACAATGTGCTGGGCACTGAATATAGATCTGGAAAAATAAGAGGCAAGCCCCTGCCATCCTGGAGTTTACATTCTAGTAGGCAATACAAGTAATAAAAAGTGTATATATAAAACAAAGAGAGGTAGAATTAAGTACTATAAAAAAACATAAAGTAGGGTCATGGGACTTGAGAGACAGGGGATACTATTTTAGACAGATGATCAGGGAAGGTCTCTTGGAAGAGGTTATCTTTGAGTAGAAACCTGGATAAAGAGAGTCTAAGTCATGCAACTCTCAGGATTGAGAGCCTTACAGAAAGAGGAGTAGAGATACAGAGCCCCTGAGCAGGAATGGGCTTGGAATGTTTGTGAAACAACAAAGACATAGGAATGGAGAGGAGTGAGGGGAAAATAAGTTTGAAGCACAAGAAAGGATCTTGAAGGCCATAGGAAGGACTCTGGATTTTATGCTAAGTAGGTTGAAAAACCCTTGGACGATTATGAGCAGAGTAAGGATATGATGTAATATCACACACTCACACACACACACACACACACACAAACACACACACAAGGTCTCCAAACATTCCTGTTTCCAATGCATAAAAATTTGTTGGCAACCCATGCCCTCCATGGGCTACAACCTTGGGCATTCATTGCTGCCAATTTCTGCCCCCCAATCTATTGAGTGTCTGTTTCTTCCAACAGAGAGAATAGAACAAAAGGGAGGGTCAAAGGAAAGACTACTGCAAGAATTCACATTTTATAGTATCTTCTCACACATCCTCTCATTTGGACCCCCTAAAAATTCTGTTAGGTATATAAGGGAACTGTGGTTATCCTTATTTTATAGATAAGGAAATGAGGAGTCAAATTTCCTTGAATAATGCCACATCAGTGGAGAGCAGAAGAGCTAAGACTAGAACTTAGATCTTCTGCTGTCAGGTGCAAGGCTCATTTCTATACAGAAGGCTACCTTTCAAAAGAAAATTAAATTTGGTTATTCTTCCACCTTCTTCCATATTTCACTCACCAAAAGCTAAAATAAGTTTAAGATAATAGAGTCCCATTTAGAAAAAATAAAGGCATTGCCTAATGAGATGAGAGTAGGCATAATGTATTGTTCTCCTAGGACCAGAGTTATAACATTTTTAATATGTCTGATAGCACCTTGTAAAATCCTGTGCAAACACATCCTCAATATAACTACTTAACTGATTGACTGGTTTGTTAAGAGAGAAAATAAAGAGAAGAATTAGAAATTTTTATGTCAAAGAAAAAATAGTGTTTCTCATCCCCATAATCTCCTTCATACTTCACAGAGATGAAAGTAACATGCATTTTTAAATATCTTATACGCATTTTAACCTTAAGTATTTGTTGTATTTTTATGGACAGGCTGGCTCACGTAACACTATTTGGGAATAAAAAACTTTCTTGTGGGAAAGGTATATATTAAAGAACCATTCAGAGCCATTTTTAAAACTAGATAATTGCCATTTCAGTTCAACATATATTGAACACCAATTAAGTGCTTGATATAGCCTATTCGATACTGGGAATGTAAAGATGAATCAGACCGTCATACAATATTTTTGGTAGATCACATTATTTTGTAGTATTAAGAACGTGAGGGGGGAATGGGGAAGATAACATTATTTTGGACATAAGTCAATAACATTGCTCACTATTCCCCTTTCTCTGACCTTCCCAAACCCCATCCCTGAAACCTTCACCTAAAGTCCACTTAGGCCCTTTTCCTAATCTGTTCTTGCAGCTCCCCCATCTACCCCATCCTATCTCCACTTGACCATACCTCCCCACACAGAAAAGCAAACTGATGAGAAGAATCCTCTGAAGCAGGTAGTTGTCTCTGACTAAACAGGTTCTTTATTCTTCAGTTGGCAGAAAGATAAACAAAAATTCTTCAAAATAGTCTCTGGCCAGAGGAGAGCTGCTGCCCAGAGTTAACGGTTCTGAAAGTTTCTTTTAGAGGAATCAAACATGGCAGGAAGATATTGAAGCCCCACTGGACTAACTGCATCAAAGGCCATGTAAAAAATCAGCCACAGAGGATAAAACTGGAGTCCAAGGAAGCAACTATACTAGTCAATGCCAAATAATTCAGACCAGGGCTATTCCAAATGAAATCTCTATTATGGTATTTTAAAAATTCTAAAATTGGTGACATCAGCAAGATGGTGGACCACGAAGGTCCAGGCCCTCACTCTCTTATGAAAACACTAAATAAAAAACTTGAACCTGACTAAAATAATTTTATAGGCAATCTGGAAATCAAAGTTGTACAGCAACCAAGCTAATGCCCAGTCAAGAAAAGGCCATATACAAAATGGTAGGAAATTCATGGTCTTTTAACTCACCCTTGCCCCACCCAGTTTGGGGGAAGCAGCAGTCTAATCAGTCTCCAGTCCCATTCAGTGACCTGGAAAGAACAGAGTGGGCTAAACTTGCAACTTTCTAACTTATCTCCAAGCTGCCTGAGGGACTGGTCTATGTTTTGCTCAATTTGGAGCACAGAAGGACAGAAGTGGCACAGATCTAAGGCTAGAAAAATCTGCAGGAAGCAACAGGCATGACTTGTGAAAACCATAAGGGGACTACTGACCCACTGACACTTGAGGGTAAGAGACTAAGAGCAAAGGAAGCAAAAATTCTGAATCTGAAAAATATACAAGCATACTTCATTTTATTGTGCTCCACAATATTGCACTTAGAAGATATTGCATTTTTACAGATTGAAGGTTTGCGGCAACCCTGCATTAAGCAAGTCTATAAGTGCCATTTTTTTCCAGCAGCATTTGCTCACTTTTTGTCTCTGTGTCGCATTTTGATAATTTTCACAGAATTAGAAGTGGAGCCTGAAGATATGACTGAATTGCTGCAATCTCATGGTAAATCTTGGATGAATGAAGAGTTGCTTCTTATGAATGAGCAAAGAAAGTGGTTTCTTGAGATAAAATCTACTCCTTGTAAAGATGCTGTTAAGATTGTTGAAATAACAACAAAAGATTTAGACTATTACATTAACTTAGTTGATAAATCAGAGACAGAGTTTGAGAGTATTGACTCTAATTTTTATAGACATTCTACTGTGGATAAAATGCTATCAAACAGCATTGCATGCTACAGAATAATCATTTGTAAAAGGAAAAGTCAATCTATGCTGCAAACTTCATTGTTGTCTTATTTTAAGAAATTGTCACAGCCACCTCAACCTTCAGGAACCACCACCCTGATCATCCAGCAGTCTTTAATATTAAGGCAAGACCCTGCACCGGCAAAAAGATTATGATTTGCTGACGGCTCAGATTATGGTTAGTAGTTTTTAGTAATGAACTATTTTCTAATTAAGGTATTACATTGTCCTTTTAGACATAATGCTATTGCATACTTAATAGACTACAGTATAGCATAAGCATAAATTTTATATGCACTGGGAAGCCAAAAAAATTGTGTGACTTACTTTACTGCAATATTCGCTTTATTGCTGTGGTCTGAAACCAAACCCATATCTTCTAGTATGCCTGTAATAACTGAATTGAAAGATACACAAGAGGAGTTCAATATTAAGTCCATCAAGCAGAAGAAAAAAGCAGTGAACATGAAGACAAGTCATTTGAAATTATTGAATCTGAGGAGAAAAAAGAATGAAAGTGAACAGAGTCTAAAGGACTTATGGGACCTGTCAAACAGACCAGTATACACATTACAGGAGTCCTAGAAGGAGAATAGAGAGGGAAAACATGCAGTGAACTTATTTAAAGAAGTAACTGGCCCAAATTTCCCAAATTTGACAAAAGACATGGATATATTTATAAATATAAGAAGCTTAATAAACTTCAAGTAAGATAAATTCATAAAGACCACATGAAGATGGTCTAATCAAACTTTCAACAGACAAAGAAATAATTCTGAAAGCAGAAAGAAGAAGGTGACTCATCATGTACAAGGGATCCTCAATAAAATTGTCAGATTTCTTAGCAGAAAATTTGCAGGCCAGAGGCTGTGGGATGACATATTTAAAATACTGAAAGAAAAAAATTGTCAACCAAGAATTCTATATATAGCAAAACTGTCCTTGAAAAACTGATGGAGAAATTAAGACAGTGCCCGATAAACAAAAGCTGAGTGAATTCATTACTACTAGAACTGCCCTGCAGGAAATACTAAAGGGAGTCATTCAAATTGGAACGAAAGGATGCTAGACAGTAATTCAAATCCATTTGAAAACATCAAGTTCTTTGGTAAAAGTAAATATATGAACAAATATAAGAAACTCTCGAGATCAGCATCAATGAAAATTTATCAATTTATGATGAAATCACTTGCTGAATGAACATCCTCTCTACCCAGGAGGTATATACAGTATTAAAATCACAAATGCTATAAAGGCACTCTCACTTAAAATTATTATTCTCAAATTTCATTACATTCGATAGCATTCTATAGGACTTAGAAAATAAGAGTTGACAAATTCTTACTCTGGCACGAAGAATTTCTGAGCAAATGGAACTCAGATATGCCAGTATTGATATTGATAAAGTAACCCTGCATTGAATTTTCCACCTAAATGCAATGAAAACAAAGGAAATAAAGATGCACTAGAAATGTTTTCTTTGAAACAAAGCTACATATGGCTATTAATGAAAGGGTTGGATGAAGTTGCAGAAAAGTTTACAATGTTCTTTTTTCTTTTTTTTTCCTTTTTTTTTTTTGGCTGTGCTGTGCAGCTTGTGGGATCTTAGTTCCCTGACCAGGCAGGGATTCAACCCCAGCCATGGCAGTAAAAGCACCAAGTCCTAACTACTGGACCAACAGGGAATTCCCTACAGTGCTCTTCCAAAATTATCAAACAAAAACGATTTTATTTATAGATGAAGTAATTAAAGGAATATATTCAGCTTTATATTTATCTCCTTGATATTTCTCCAAGTGGTGTAGATCTAGAAATAATTCACCCACTGAAAAAACATTTTTATGAACACATTTTCAACTCAAGCATTGAAATGTCTTATCCTATAAGACTGATTATTTTTAAAAGATCAACTATTTTCTCACAATTTTATTTAATACATATGTCTCCTTTTGTATATTTTGTTATTTTAAATAATCTTTCAGCTATCACTTTAATTTGCTATATTGGAATAAAAATGTATGTATAGTTTTATAAATTTGAATTTTACTTAGTGCTTTATAATATGTTTATAAATGTTTATACTTGAGATGAATGAAATATTTCATTTTATTTTCTTATTTAAAATTTTGAATGCTCAGCATTTTGTTTTATAAAATACTAAGGAGCAAAAAAATCCTGATATATGGTCTTTTTACGCTAAAATGATGATTACCATATCCTGGAAAAAATGAAAGAGATAGACATGTGAGAACATTTCAATATAAAGTCTAAGTGATCTAAGAGACATTTGCTCATACCATATGCTAACACAAAAAGGCAAGGACGTTTTATTATATTAGTAGTCTCAACGCACTACTAGTCTTTGAGGTCCCAGTCCATGTCATAGCAAACCTATTAAAATGCTGCCACACATCACAATGAATGTAATTTTTATACACTATAAAATATTTAGTTGGGTTGCAGTAGCAGTTGATTGGCTGATATAATGACATGTTATGTTCCTAAGTATTTAATTAAACATTTATTCATTTCAATTTTGCAGCTTTTTTTCGGTTCTCCCTCTGGTTGCTAACATTTAGAGTAGGCCTTTGTTAACTAACCCAATAGGACATTTGCCTATGCCTCTAATAGGTAGTGGTTAAAATAACCCTGAGAAGGATTCTTAGAAACAGATATGTTTGGGATGAATTTTAAAGAATGAGTCTGAATGATGAGTCAAGAAGAATAGGAGTCTTATTCTAGGCAAAAGGAACAGAATGAGCAAAGGCGCTGAGAGATGTAAAGTAAGATGTATACACCTAAAGTACAAGCAATTTCAAGTTACTAAAATGGGAAGTCTTCAGTAAAGAAGAGTGAAAGATTAAGATAGGAAGGCAGCCAGGGAAAGGGATGTAAAAAGCATCATTCAAGAGGGTTTAGACTTCATCCTGGGAGAGATTGCCCCTGAACCACTTTACACAGCAGAGTGACAGGGCCAAGTACACATTTCATATGAATCACCTTGACAGCTAAGTAAAGATGAATTTAAGGGAACAAATTAAAAGGGAAGGGCACATGTTAAAATACTCCTGTCATACCTGAGGACAACAGTCTCCAAAAAGGAGTGCATGGGATGTATTTCTCTCAAGGAGAATACAAGACAATTCAGTTGGAGAGAAAAGGGATTGAAATATATACCTAATTATTTTTATTTTCTCCTTCAAAAATTGTCAACTTTTGGCATGCGTTTTGTAATGTACGTATTAATACTACAGTTCATTTTTAAAAGAAATAAACTGGAGGCAAAGGCTCAAAAGTGTTTATCAGTGGGGGGGCAGGAAAACAGAAATTCAGAGACCCCATTGTTCTGGATAAGAGTGATAAAAGTGTGTTCTAAGCTGGTGATTTTGCTGATGGAGAAATACAAATAGAATTGTGCAAGTTCAGAAGCTAATATCATCAGGGTTTGATGGCTGTTTGCACATAATGGTTAGAGTTATCAAGTATATATGAACATTCCTGTATGCTAGTCAGAGAGCAAAGCTAGAATTGAATTTAGGGTTACGAGGTGAGGCAGAGTAAAGCAGCTCCATAAAAGAGGAAGTAGATCAGTGGAAGGCAGAGGTATTCTAGTAGCAAATTAAAGGCAGATGGCGAAAGACTATGTGAAAATTCTTTCTTCTATAAATCAAAAAGTACTTAAAATATATGGAAGCAAGAAAAATACTCCTGAACTGCAGCATAAAATATTTGGGTTAGCTAACAGAAAGAACTTTGTCGGTAGTAACTGTTAAAAAACTATGTGTGAACACAGAAAGTTATCACTTCTATTTGCTATGGTTTAAAGATTCATCCTGTGTCCATGCAGAGAACACACCAAAACATCTTCTCCTGGTTCAGTGTTTTTCTCAGCTGTCAAGAAGTTTACATGGTAGGTTAATACCCCCTCAATCAGAATCTTCCTTACTGCAGCTTATCACTCATGGACATCTTAATTAATTCTTTAATAATTCAGGCTTATATACCATAAGAAGTAAAAGATTATGGATACTTAGGAAGAACATGTTTTCACTACTACAGAATAGAGGACTAGACATTTTGCAGAAATCACACGTCTTTTGATCCAGTTATCAAAAACTCCAGTTTCTGTAGGAATTAGGATGTGTTTCCAAGCAATATAAACGCTCCGATATCATCAGAGTGAAAACCACAGGCTCACCCTGATGTGATTAGTAGATGTGGCTGCCTCTGCTATGATTCAGGGCTAACAAAAGTAGTCATACACCCAAAATACATTCCCCAGTGTTTTGCTCTTACACAGTGAAAAAATTTTAGAGACTTAGTATATTTAGGTTAGAAAACAAAACCAAGGCCCTCGTTTTCTGGAGGTCACTGTTAAATTGTACTTTACCCTGAAAGAGAAGAAAGGCCTTGAGAACTGTCCTCAATCTTATCCCTTAACATATCAACATGGCAACTCATTCTGATCAGCCAGTTGTAACCTTGGCAGACATATAAGCCCAGCCTTGAGAAGATAAGATATGGGGGATAGGTAAGCTAAGGAAAATCGTTGCCTCCCATTTCATAACAGTCACCAGAACAGGCCTTGGGCAAATTACTGCAAGCTCTTCACTTCGAATATTCTAAGCCTACAAAAACCATAAGATAAGCAAGACTATATGAAAATGAGTGTTTGTAGAGTAGAAACTCACCTGAGAAATCAGCTTTCTTTTTTTTATATTTTGGTGCTTTTATTTTTATGGAGTAAATTTCTTCACTTGGGTCAGTATATTTTATTTATTTATTTATTTTTCAACATCTTTATTGGAGTATAATTGCTTTACAATGTTGTGTTAGTTTCTGCTGTATAACAAAGTGAATCAGCTATATGCATACATATATCCCCATATCCTCTCCCTCTTGCGTCTCCCTCCCACCCTCCCTATCCCACCCCTCTAGGTGGTCACAAAGCACCAAGCTGATCCCCCTGTGCTATGCGGCTGCTTCCCACTAGCTATCTATTTTACATTTGGTAGTGTATATATGTCAACACTACTCTCTCACTTCATCCCAGCTTACCCTTCCCCCTCCCCATGTCCTCAAGTCCATTCTCTACATCTACGTATTTATTCCTGTCATACAGAGTGAAGTAAGTCAGAAAGAGAAAAATACCGTATGCTAACACGTATATATGGAATCTAAAAAAAAAAGAAAAAACTGGTTCTGAAGAACCTAGGGGCAGGACAGGAAATCAGCTTTCTTATATCCTGTTTGCATTTTGAAATAATTAAAGACCACTTTAATTCTTTTTAATTATATTATAATTTTATAATTCTTAATTAAATAAAACTATAGTATAATTTTATAATTCTTAATTAAATAAAATTATATTAATGTTAATAAATAATATTTTGGCAGGATAACAAATATTAAGTAAGCACTAAGAGGCAGAATCCAGTATAAAGGTTAACTTAACTTTCTTCAAAGTTTTGATCCTGAAAAGTTGTGTAAATTCATTTGTATATGTTAAAGTACATGTTGCTATTAAATATGCTTATTGGGAAACTTGCAGTGTACAACAATATTTAACATTAATTTTCTCTGAAGTTTATTAACTCTTAATACCATATGTAGATGGCTAACTGTACCAAAGACTGTATGTTCGTTATACTTTCTCATTTCATCCTCACAAAACTCACTTTACAGATGAGAAAATTGAGGCTCAAAGAGGGCAAAAGTAGCATGACCAAGATTACACAAACAGGAAGCA
Source organism: Hyperoodon ampullatus (assembly GCF_949752795.1). NCBI lineage: Eukaryota > Metazoa > Chordata > Mammalia > Artiodactyla > Ziphiidae > Hyperoodon > Hyperoodon ampullatus. The sequence continues at coordinate 62,407,960 of NC_136921.1, read as the reverse complement.
GCACAGCTGGGATTTGAACCTTGGTCAGAATATTCACAGATCATTCTTGGATCCATTATGGAATTATTCATTTTGTACATAGTTCTTGTCATGTATCAAAAGTATTTAATGTCAGAGGTGAAAGCACAAATTGATATAAATTGGATACACTACTGCCTTCAAGGAGATTACTTGCTAATTGATGGGTTAATGTGTAAAAACATGTAGTCATATTAAATAAATATGCATCTACAAAGAGTGGCAGAGTAGGATGTTATTGACATATAAGAGGCCATGAAAGAATAAACAAAGGAAAGTAAACACTATGAGATGCTAGTGCTCACTGGCCGAGAGGGTGATTGAGCACTTTATTGGCTGACCCATACCTTAAGGACTCAGCTTGTTCAGAGCTAAATGAGGTCTGCCTGGTGTCTTATCAACACATTATCATATGCAACAGGAAACCTTTATTGACCACCTATTGATTACACGGCCTTTTCCCTAGTCCTGTGAATTTAATGAGGTGTTAGAAATAGTCTCAATTCTAGATACTATTAAAAATGACCCCCCACACTTGTAAGGAGTTTTGCAGTTTATAATGCACATTTGCATTATTTTGAATACGTGAAACTTGTGAACCAAGATATGTGCATGTTACACTTGTATGATAACTAAATTTTGATGAACACTCTATGCCGGACAATGTGCCCAGGATGTTATAGTAAATGTGATATTTAATCAATTCAGCAGCCCTATGAGGTGCCATTATCCCACCCATTTTACAGTTGAGGAAACTGATAATCAAATTAAGTGATTCACTCAAGTTCACACAACTAGCAAGAGAAACAGTAGGAAACTGAATCAAGGTTGAATAACTACAAAGTGACTGCTTATAACAAATCTTCCTCCACATTAAGTGATATCTAACAGTATAGGTTAGCAGATTGCACATATCAAGTGATTACTTCAAATAATCAAATGCACCAAGAATTCAAAGTAGTCATAATACTGAGTCTCCTATTTCTGATGTGGTCCCAGTTTTACTTGTTGAATGCATGACCAAATGAAGGGAAGGATTAAATGCACACATAGCAATTGTAAGTCAGTAAAATCACAGATGGGATGAGGGAGATATTCCTCAGTCTAAGGGTCAGCGTAAACAAAGGGAAGTAGAGCCACGGACTCTATGAGAATATAAAGCAGAAGTGAAAGGAATGATTCAGTATTGTGAACAAGATAGTCTAGATTGTCTGCTATTCAGCTACTATTTACTTGATAATTTCTAGTTGTCATATACTGTAGTAAATTCTTTAGATAGTTTCTAGTTGTCATATCTGTAGTAAATTCTTTAGAGATATTTATAGTCTCTCTATTCATAGTCTAAATTATTTTATACATATTTTAGTATCTCAATATATAGACTCTCTCTCTCTCTCTCTCTCTCTCTCTCTCTCTCTCTCTCTCTCTCTCTATATATATATATATATATATATATATATATATATATATATATGGTCTCAATTATCCCCCAAAAGTCATGGCTTGTAGTATATTGTGCTATCAATATCAACATATGTGAAACACTCAGAGAGACTAAGTAAATTTCCCAAGGTCAAATAGCAAGTAAGTTGTTCAGCTAAACTTCAAACCAGAACTGTCTTGCTCCAAAACCAACATTGTTTCTACTGTATGGCAGTACCAAATCTCAAAAGTAATTTGTGAGTTTTCAATCAGTACATAGGGTAGCAAACCAATGTCTACAATGAACTACTTTGTAAAGAATATAGAACTCCTAAAGAGAAATTGATGCTATGAAGTTATCCAGGTGGCTACCATTTTTGTCTAAAACATCCTCACAATCCTGATAGTCTAGTAGAGGCTGTCATATAACATAATCTGACTCTTTATATTTTAACCTAGAAAAATAGTAATGAAATTTGTAGGAAGTTCATCAAAATCATGTTTTTCTTATAATTCAATGAAATGAATATTTGGGGAAATGTCCCTAAATAAACCACTAGAGTTCATACCCACTAATTCTTGACAAAACTCAAGCGCTGTAAAATCTTTAGACATGAATTGGTCAATTGTCCTTTTCTACTAACTTTGGCATTAAAGTATAAATAAGTATATTCACTCGATTCAATTCAACAATATTTATTGAGCACTTACTACATAAAATCTGTTGCCAAAACCCTGGGGGAAAGGAGTTCAAAGATGAATATGTCATAGACCCTGACCTCAAGCAACTTTATAGTTTTATGCAGGAGAAAAGCCATAGATGTGTGAAAATAAAAGAAGGAAGAATTTGAAATGTGCTGAAATACCAGTACACACAATGCATTCTAGGAACATATAAATAGAGATAGTAGTGCTTATTGGAAGAATTATAGAAGGTTACAGGAGTTTAAACCCACTCCTGGTGCCAAAATCTGTATTAGTTGCCTATTACTATATATCAAATAACCCCCTGAATTTCATGGCTTACACAACATTCGTCATCTCAACAGTTTCTGTCACACATCCTGGTGCAGCTTAGCTTGATGCCCATGCCTCAAGATCTCTCACAAGCTTGTCATCAAAGTGCCATTTGGGATGCAGTTTCTTCTGGAGGCTCTAATGGGGATCTGCCTCTAACTCATTCACATGGTGGCTGGCAGGATTCAGTTCCTCTCTAGCTATTGGACTGGGGCCCTCAAGTTCTCATTGGTCATTAGCTGAAGGCCTCCCTCAGATCCTCAATATAGACAAAAGCTGGAATGAGTGCTCAATTAGTAGCAGTTTCTCAGTATTTTGTCCAATTATCTAATAAAGAAAACGAGAACCTCGGTACATAAATTTGCTCCATTATGGAAGCAACCTTCAGTGAGTAAGCCAGTCAGCTTTATTATTCAAATCATCAATGTGATGCTTGTAAAATGAAACAAAGGCAGCTCTTTAATGATAAATATTACAGTACAGCTACTTTTCACATGTCTCCACACACGCATACACCCATTGTGAAACATTCACTGAAGTAAAAATAAGAGACAACCAAGTGACAATTCAGATACAAGAAAAATAGACAAAGCCCAAAACAGAATGGATTATCTAGTTACCACTTTGACATTATTGCTGCTTTTAGGGAACAGCTGACTCTAGCCATCAGTTTCCATCATCTGTTCTATTTTTCTTTTGCAGACATTTGCGAGGGAACTTTTCAAAAAGATGCTGGGTGAAAATCAGAAATAGATAAAAGTCTAGGAAGCAATTCTTCAAATTAGCTCTCCCTCTCCCTTTAATTTCAAGAAGGGGGACATTTCTTAGAAGTGTTCGTCCTTTGACAGATCATTCAGAAACAGAGACTTTGGAATCTTAGGCATCAACAAGGTTACTGCCATGTTCATCCCAGTCTCCTGGAGTGCTACAGGCTGAGAGCAAAAGGATGAAGGCTCAGAAACAGTTTAAGAGACAAGCTGACAGGACCGAAGTCAGCGTCAGGGCTTCTGGAAACTTAAAAGCAGACACATATCACCAGAAATATTACCATTAGCATGACTTGACTCACTTATGTTCTCGTATTGGTCTCCTTACATCTGGACACATTTTTTCTCTTGAACACAAGGAACAAGTTGCACACATTCCAGCAGTTTCCTTTAGCCAGATTTGCCTGATTTATACAGACACCTTTTATAGAATCCTTATCACCTTTGCAGACCCCTGGCTTCTAGCTCCGACTCCCATCTTCCCCTGGCTCTCCCTGAGTCACGCCCAACAAACCCCTCATATTCCAGACATCACAATAAAAATCATGAGCATCAGACGTCCATTTTCAGTAGCACCCGGTAGAAGACCTTCCTAATTGCAAAAAGAGTGCAACTTTCCCCAAGATCCTTGAGATCTACTGTATACCTGGCCTCAGTTCTCCTTATACCAAGAGTTTTAGATATTCCTCTTCTTTCACTTACAAATGCCTCCCTGAGCACGTTCTAAGTAGCATTACTCTAAAGGACTCCGCGAATACCAAGACAATGACACAGTCTCTGAAACTGCAATATCTATTCTGACTCTCTCAACCCATCAAGTTGCACAATCCAGTGATAGTGATACAGTCATCCTGCTTAAATAATGTTATTTTATTGTCAGCTGCTCAAAGAGCATTATTTTACCAGTTGTACCCACAAATTTTCTGATAGCCTAACACTAACATTCATTCACATCATCTTAATGAACACTAAAACCATTGGGAATGATTTTCAAGATGCACCATAATTTCTCTAGATCTCAGAGTAAATCCACACCCTGGCACAATAGATGTTCATGACCCCCGGCTTTGAGAAAGGCACATGTGATTTAATTTCACCTATTTTCAAGTGAAGAATAGGACCCCATAGACGCCCCCACTCCCCATCCTAAAGGATGCAAAAATTATGCTAGATATTTTTAAATCTGGTGTATGAATTTTGTCATCTTAAGAGATAACTCAAAGTACAGAGCCAAGAATCAGAATCACATGGAATGGCCCCAATACTTAATTCTCTGACCCGTCATCATGCAGACTTTTCCAGAAAGCACGTGTCACACTGTTTGGAAGCCACACTTCTTCACAGCTAGCACATGATTCTCCTTCAAACTGCTGTCAGGTAATTCTACTCTCTAGCAGAGTAAATGAAAAAATAAAGCTAGTTACTCACATATGAAGGATTTTCCTCAAGGGCAATCATCTTAACGAGAATTTTTTTCAAAATTAGCTAATCTGCAGTTCTATTAAAACACGGTGACTCTAGCCTTGCCCTCCTCACCCCAAAAGAAGAAATCTAAAGACAGAATCCCATTAGAGAAAATGCTTAAAAGGCTAAAAAAATCCAGACAAAATTCTCAAGTGTTCTAAACTGACATAAAGGTACTGACACACATTTGGTCCTCACTACATACCAACCTAAGATTGTGATTTAACTAATTATCCTAACATTTCTAATATTGACAATTATTTCAAAAATTTTTGTAGAGAGTGGGAATTTAATGAAGTTTTCATGAAAAGTCCCTCAATTAGAAGAGTACCTGCTAGAGATGGATTATTTTTAATCAAATGACAATTGGTGGTTGGGAGCTGAATGTACAGTCAGCATGGTCATGGAAAGATGTTATTTTTTCACATGAAATACTGCATACATATTAATGAATTTCAGTTTCTTTTTAGTTATAACTTAATATTTAAGTTAGTTTTGCATGAAATAATATCTAAATTGGTGTGCTAACACGTTTTGAACATCATTAGTGAAGACCAGAACAGAGGACCACTCAGACTGTTCCATATAAAAGTGACCATTTTTAACTTTTTTTTCTCTTCTACTGAAATAGTATATTACTCATTTCTAATTTCTAATAGCATTGGTTAGTATATACTGAGGGCCTGGTATGTGCCAGGATCTTTAGATAAATTATCTTTAATTTTTACTAGGTGATATTATTGTTCTGAGGTTTACAGTTGAGGCTCAGAGGACTAGTAGGGTGCAGTGTCTGTATTCAGTCTCAGCTCTGTTGAGTCACAAGTCTCATGCTTCTCCTCCTATTCCCCTCTGCCTACATTTTTTAAACTCAACCATGGCTTTAAAGAGAGAGAAGTAGGATGGTGCCAACGATTACATTTCCCTATCCTTATCTACAGAGAACTTCAGAGTTAGATATAGTTTTTTTCATCTCGTCTGCCAACTTGAGCCCTCATGAATTCTTTGCAGCAAATAGGTGAGAACACAATCCTATACATAGACATGCACACTCACATACATATCCCTAGAAATAAACTTTTAGAATAAATAACTGAATAAATAACTAGTGGCATAGCATCAGCATTTTAAAAAATGTGATTTCCAAGTACATATGAAATACTCAGTAGTGTGCTAGGTATTATGGCAATTAAAAACAGATGTAGATATCACAATGTGCGACTGAAAACACTGACATGGACACAAAAATCAAAGGACATGCAGACATATTAGAACTTTATCTTGAGCACCTACTAATTTTAAAGAAAGTGCAAAATCACAGGACACATGAATTTTGTTGTATTAGTAATGAATGCAATGTAAATCATGAATGCTGTATATTTAAACTTTGTTGAGCCAATTAAAAAACTACAACACATTCTTTCCAGGTATGTGGGAAAGATTTAGAAGGAAGGATGTAATTTTCAAGAGTTCTTTAAATGATGGGACAGTGGCACTGTGGAAAATTGGTATGGGAGACAAGTAGAAAGTACATTCTGAGTAAAGATGCTGGAGTTAGACTGTGTTGAACAGACAAAGTGGGTGGTGAGGAAGTCTGCCTGTTAAGAAGTGGAGGAGACATTTATTATAAGCAAAGGATATGTCAAAATTACCCTTTTTAAATAGATGAATTAATGCTTAAACCCATAAAAGATCCAATTTACTGAAAATTATCGAGTCCCTTATGGAAAGCCAGTAGTGATTACAACTGAGAGAGCTGTCATTCTATAGCCTGGTACATATATGCCATATGTGTTTATCTTTTTCACTAGCCTACTTACATGCGATAACACTACAGCAGCTTTCAAGATGAACATTTGACAAGCCAGCTCACCGCCGACTGACACCTCCATTTCAGCTGGCCTGACATATATAAAAAGAAACTGAATGTTTATCCGTGCGTGTTCCGGATTTGACATATGTGCTATATAAGAGTCACAGAAGAAAACTTCGGAAAAGAAATTAAGGAATGTACTTGACAGTTTATTAATCAAAGTTTACCTGCTTCACATTACACAGAGACAAATTAAGCTGGCTACTATGGTACTTCGAAAACATCTGCTAACAAAGTCAGAAGTAATGATAAACAAAAGAGCTTCCTTTGTGGTTGATTCCCATCCAGCTGCATTTGATTATAATAGTGCTATCAAAGAAAGCTGTCCATTAGCTGCTAATTCAGAAGGACTTCAGAAGAAACTCCCAGAGCCTCCAGTGATATTTCTCCAACTCCAACGACTTCCTAATCTCTACCAAGGTTTGTGAAGAGCCATATTAAAGAAGCTTGGTTATCAGTTCTGGCTGTTACTGACTGCCAAGGTGGTATAAGGTGGGTTCTTTTCCCCCCAAGACTACCTTTGTAATAATGTGAACAATTAAACTATAAAAATGACAAAATTTATGACATCAATATTTTATTCCAACTTTAGAATAATATACCAAACTACCTCAAAAAGGAAGGAAAAATCTCATCTTAATGCATATTTTAAGTAAAATGCAACCTCAGTCATGTTATTTATTCCATCTACAGTCACTATAGTTAAAAATAAAAGTGATGTTGATTTCTGAAATTCAGATTGAACTGGTTTTCTAATAAACAAATATCCATCTAAAGCCTCTCAGAAGAGCACTACTTCTACCCAACTCAATAATAATCACCAGCAAAACTTGCTTATTGATCAACATTGGTTCTTACAAATTTCCAGGTATGTATTTTCAGTTTGAAAGCTCCTAGCTTGAGACAGGAGGGTGGAAATACCAAAGTAGCACCTCTCTTTCTCATGCTTTCTTGAGTACAAATATGAGTGATTCCTCACCGAAATCTGGCTTCTGCCTGGCCAGGAAGCAAACACAAAATCAAAAGCTTGCATGTGCAAACAATGCACAGATATATGCGTGCCTTTGTCAATCCAACCTGAGAGTATGCTACATCTCACGTATTTTCATGGGGTGATCTGGGGAGGTACAAGTTAAAAGTGAAAATGTATAACCTAGGAAGGCATCCACATTTATTTTGTACTACCCTCTTTATCAAAGTAACAAGCCACAAGTAGAGAAATTTCATGAAGAAAATAATGAATGCAGAGTAACCCAGACTGGGAACAGTAACTATTCGCCAGAGCTGTATCTGGCCAATCTCCAAGGACCCATATTGTAATATATTTTCCCAGCATGTGAAAGAACTTATTCGATCATGGAAGGAGCATGACATTAGGAGAGAATGAAGGCAATGTTTGCCCGGTATCAACTGAAAATGTTGATACCGTTGGAAGGTTTTATGTATTTGTCTCTTTGTTTTCAAGGAAGAACAAAATATCTCTAAATTAAGCTAAATTTTTAACTTCTGAACCTCCTCTGCTATTTCTAGTCCTCGAGAAGCCAGTATTGTTTATGAGAGTCCTTTCACTTATCAGAAGGTAAAATGGAAGTGAGAGAGGACACCACTGCTTTTAAGTGCACGTGGTGGAGACTTCCGTCCAGTCATCCATTGGACGAAGCATACAACATTAATTTCACCCTTGGCCCAAAGATCAAATGATATTGTCAATGTCATTGTTCTGGTTATAACAATATTTGTGATGACTTAAACACTGTCCTCCTCCAATTGGTTTGAGAACAAGCAGTATTCTTCTGTGTTTGGTTTCATAATGTTGGGGTGTGTCCCATTTCAAAAAGAATGTACGGGAAGGAGCATGGTTTTTGGCGATAGTCAACCAAAAGTAAAGAGTTTTTAAATGTTGTTTTGGGGGAAGCACATTAATTCCCATAATCCCTCTTCTACTCTAAAATTGTCCAGGCTGAGAGCCTGAGCAAATGCAGGTATAAGACCATATTTTCAAATGAGATTTCTTCACCTATCTCTTTTTCTTTCTTTCAGATAACCAGACATGTTTTGAAATATTAATTATCAAATTCAGCATATTAATATTAAAGAATATTTGGTACAAGAACTCATATTCTCCTCTATAGTGTAGATCTACCAATAGATGCTGGTTGTTCTACTTACATCTTATATGAACACTTGAGTACACAAATATACTCATAAGGTATGTTTCCATTTTAGAACATCAATAAAGTCCCAAGATTTCCCCATTATATAAATATATAACTAAATGGAAAAGAAAAGTTCACAAAATTTTCAGGAAGTTCCAGCAAGTAAAGTGAACCCTAAAGAGCAAATATATTTACAGATCCAGGATGGTGAGTGTGCCAACTCATGTCCGTGACCTTTCTGTGCTTCAGGTTCTATATCTTTAGCTCAGGAATTAAACTTTCCTTAATCTCATTCTTGCTTTCTTAATACTAACTGAGAAAATTGATTGGAAAGTACATTTTACTCTATGCAGATAAGGAAATGTTCATTCCAAAATATAGAATCTGAATGCAGAAACAAATGGAACAGGCAGTCCGCACCAGAGGTCTTCTACTTGTATTATGTGTATCTGTAAAGGTCTAGAGTCAGTTACAGGTGCTGCAGGGAAGCAGAAACTGCAGCCCAGTATCCCCTAGACTCAATACTCCATTCAGCCATAGCAGATCCAGTTTTACCTATTTTTTACAGTGTAATTCTGAACATGAATTTGTTTGGGAAAAAGATGTTTACTGCTAAAAGATTTGAACTCATCTAGTTCAATACTCTCATTTTACAGGAGGAAAAAAAAAAAGAAAACTTAACGATGTAAGTGACTTGCCTATGTTCAACATTTACCAGCAAGAACAAATTTAGAATATGAAAAAGGTTAGTATGTCTTCTGCCTGCAAGTTCAGTGCTGCCTGTTTGTGGTAGCTCAAAGGAAAAAATGATAATTTCTTATTATGTTACCCCACAACTAAATTGTATTACTACCTATCATCTTATCTTTTGCTAATTGTTGGACACTGTCAAACATTCTTCCTCCTCTTGTAAATTATTTTCTTGACTACACAGCATTCCACATGTATTTCTAGTCAATCCATTTCTGGACCTAACAAAATCGTAAGGTTGCAAGTTGCTCTCAGAGAATTGGGAACAATTTATTTAACTTATTTGGCATGCTGCTTATCACATCAATATGTAAATGTGATTGCTTAATAAATACGACTTATTGATGTTGACTTCATCTGCAACTTCTTTGCAGTTTAAAAAATGAGGCTCAAAATTATTCTAAATTGTGAATTCTATTTTCACAGTAATATTAACCCAGCAAATACTTCCTAAATACTTCCCGTGTATAAATAACTGCTGACCCTCCTGACTGTCCATGGAACATGGGAAACATAGGGACATGATTATGTAAGTGTAAATATCAACATGTTATTGGAGTCCAAGGGAAAAGAGATAATTTCCAGCCAGGAAATATGGGAAGAGGCAGGCAAACGTATTTGTGGAGATGGCAGCTTTATAGCTGTCCCAGAGGAATGGGTAGAATTTCATTGCCAGAAATAGAAAGAGGATTTTCCTGGTGGTATCCAAGCTGCTTGCCCAATCTTGACAGGTAAGGCTACTGGACTCAGTGTAAAATGTGCCTACACAATGTGCCAGTAAGCAAAATCTTCCCAATGTCTCATTTCCCATCTTCACTTTGAAACCTCTGCCAGATCTGGTGCTCCCATTTTTCATCTTATTGCTCTCTGCTTAGGCTCTGTCTTTCTCCCCTTTGGTTTGACACCTCACCTGCACTGCCTGACAGGATTTCAATTTTAGTTCCACACATGGCACACATGGACATTGTCTGTCAGATCACCTTGCATCTGGGTCCCTCTTCCTGTAGGCCAGTCCAGTCCCTATTCATGCCAAGCCCAAATCCTTCAGTCCCTCAGCCTAGCACCATGTTCTTCAAATATTGTGGAAGAGAGAATGACATGAGAAATAGATACATGTATTCAGGAATTGTCTCAGTGAGAAAGTTCTTTATTTTTCCCACCAACCACTCCATCTCACCATAGTCTATAACCTTTCCCTTCTCTATCCTTTGAAGACCAATCCCACAGACACCTGATCCCTTTCAGTATTTAAAATCTAGTCTAGATCAAAATATTAATTTCATATCCAAATTAAAGTATTTCTTTCCTCCTACCTGAATCTTGGTTTGTGGCTTGGGTCCCGCAATAGGGAAAGACAGCTAGTTAGCTCTTTTTACTTTGTTTGGCACTTTCACTGCCCCTCTGCTTTTCTCTCTGCTATTTTGCTAGTTCGGGTTTCCCTTGCATCTCAACATTGTTGGGCTCTCCAAGGAAATAGGGGTGAGGTGAAAGTGTGAGGGACAGCTGCTTAAGTGCCGATCCTTGCACTTTTTGTGGATTCTGCAGAGCCCCCATTGCCCGGAGGTTTCCTAAGACAGACAAGCATTCTATGGTTGACATTTTTCTCTCTCTTCTCTTGCTCCTGGCTGTCTGCCCAACACTTTCTTTACGGGTGCAGTTCCCATGACACAGGAGGCCTCTGAGGCCTCCACTTGATCCATGGAATATTTGCACATCCTTGTCATGTAAAACACTGATGGTGCAGGCTGCCTTGCTGTTGCTATCTTTTCTTGCTCTGTGTTGAGGATGCTCCGGGTATTTCTCACTCAGAATTCTGTGTTTGCATAACGTTAAGCAAATTCCATGATATACATGTGAGGTTCTCTTAAGAATGTTCCTTTACTCTAAGCATTAGCCTCATGAACTTCTAGGACTCAGCAAGCTTTCATGAGGAGAGAAAAATGTCAGTCTCCTTTTTTGATAGATACTCCAGTGTCTATGAGAAATTTTCTTATAGTCTTTCTCAGCAGGTTTAGAAGGAAAAGAAGAAGATAAATCAAAACACTCTCCCTCTATGCCTACAGTTTACCACTCATTCAATACATTTCAATACCTAGTCATCTGCTTACATGGGCTGGATGGGTAGGGTGGGCTGCCTATGTCCTTTTTGGATTATGAGGCAGGCCACTTATTGCCACCTATTCCTCTCAGCTTTGGTTCCTCATACAAAATTCTGAAGCAGCAGGAGACATTCCATTTAACACTGTTTACAATAATACTCATGTAAAAGGGTAGTGATAAAAAGTCTGCAGGGAGGTACCAGTTTCTCTGGAGATGGAATTGTATTCAAGATGATATGGAATAGAAAAAAATTTTTTGGATCAAGGTAATGCAAACATTAGCATTACAAAATTGAGTCTTCCATGCTTCACTTAAATATGTAGATCCTTAAGGTTGAAAAATCATAATTTTAATGGTTTAAAAATTATTTTGCTCTCTTATGAATGCATAAGTCATTTTTACTTTTCACCAAATATGTCCAGTCTCTTACTTGGCAGAAGGTAAGACTGCACTTTGTTGCCACCTTGGAACTGATGTAAACACACAACTTACTTTGTACTATGAAATGTATGGCAACTAATATCATACTTAATGGTGAGAAACTCAAAGTTTTTCCATTAAGATTAGGTACAAGGCAAGGATGTCTCCTCTCACCACTCCTTCTCAACGTTGTACTGGAAGTTCTAGCTAATGTAGTAGGACAAGAAAATAAAATAAATGGTATTCAGATTGAAAAGGAAGAAATAAAAATGTCTTTGTTCACAGATGATGTGCTCATCTACGTAGAAAATCTAAAAGAATCAACAACAACAAAAAACCTTCCTGGAACTAATAAGTGGTTATAGCAAGGTTGGAGGATATAAGATTAATACACAAAAGTTGATCACATCCCTATATACACAATGAACAAGTAGAATCTGAAATTAAAACAAAATACCATTTATATTAGCACTCAAAAAACTTAAATATTTAAGTATAAATCTAACAAAATATGTGCAAGATCTATATGAGGAAATCTACAAAACTCTGAAGAAAATTTTAAAAACACTAAATAAATGGAGAGATATTTCATGTTCATGGATAAGACTCAATATTATCAACATGTCAGTTCTTCCAAAATTGTTCTATAGATTCAATGCAACCCCAAACAAAATCCCACTAAGTTATTTTGTGGATGTTGATAACCTCATTTTAAAGTTTATATGGAGAGGCAAAGGACACAGAAAAGCCAACACAATATTGAAGGAACAAAGTTGGAGTCTCCCACTACATGATTTTAAGACTTACTCTAAAGCTAGAGTAATCAAGACAATGTGATATTGATGAAAGAATAGATAAATAGGTCAGTGGAACAGAATACGGAGCCTGGAAATAGACCCACATAAATATAGTCAATTAATCTTTGGGAAGAGAACAAAGGCAATAAAATGAAGCAAAGATAGTCTTTTCAACAAATGGTGACAGGAAAACTGAACATCCACATGTGAAAAAAAAAGGAAAACTTAGACTCAGAGTTTACACCCTTCACAAAACTTAACTCAAAATGAATCACACACCTAAATGTATAGCACAAAACTATAAAACTCCTAAAAGACAACATAGAAGAAAACTTAAATGACATTGGGTATGGTGATGATGTTTTAGATATAACATCAAAGGCACAATCCATAAGAGAAATAATTAATGAGCTGGAAACTGGACTTCCTTAAAATGTAAAACTTTTGTTCTGTGAAAGAGCATATCAAGAGAATGAGAAGACAAGTTGAAGACTGAGAGAAAATATTTACAAAGGACTCATCTGATAAATGACTGTTATCTGAAATATACAAAGAACTCCTAGAAGTTAACAATAAGAAAACAACCTCCCAGTTATAAAATTGGCCAAAAACTATAGCAGACACCTCACCAAAGAAGATTTGCAGATGGAAAACAATCATGTGAAAAAAAGTATGTGGCAAGTAAGAGATACCACATATGTCATCAGAGAAAGAAACATTAAAACATCAATAAGATTCAACTACAAACCTATTAGAATGGCCTAAATCTAGAATACTGAGAACACCAAATGCTGTCAAGGACATGGAGCTATAGGAACTCTCTTTCATTTTTATTGGGAATGCAAAATGGTGCAGCCACACGGATGTTTATAGAAGTATTATTCATAACTGTCAAAGCTTGGAAGAAACCAAGATGTCCTTTAGTAGGTGAATGGATTTATAAACTATGGTACACCCAGACAATGGAATATTATGCAGTACCAAAAAAATGAGCTATCAAGCCATGAAAAGACATGGAGGAATCTTAAATGCACATTGTTAAGTGAGAGAAGCCAGTCTGAAAAGGATACACACTGTATGCTTCCAACTATATGACATTCAGAAAAAGGCAAAACTATGGAGACAGTAAAAAAGATCAGTGGTTGCCAGGGGTTAGAGGAGGAAGGATGAATATGTGGAGCACAGAAGATTTTTACGGAAGTGAAAATATTCTGTGAGATACTATAATGATGGATATTTTTCATTAAGCATTTGTTCAAACTCATAGAATGTACAACACCAAGAGTGAACTATAATGTAAACATGGACTTCGGGTGATTATGATGTATCAATATAAGTTGATTAGCTGTAACATATGTACCACTCTGGTGGAGGATGTTGGTAATGGGCGAGGTTATTCATGTATGGAGCAGGGACTATATGGTAAATCTCTGTACCTTTCTGTCAATTTTTCTGTGAACCTAAAAATAGCCTTAATGAAAATAATAAAGTAAAAAGTGTGAATGGAAGTGACATGAGGAAGCTTTAAAAGCCAGTGCATAATATACGATGTACTCTCTGTTTTTCTGCCACAATAACTGGAGTGTTCCACAGTGCTTTCTTATCCTGGTGCTATAGACTGAAAGTTTGTATGCCTCCAAAATTCATATTTTGAAACCTAATCCCCAATGTGATAGTAGCTGGTGGTGGGTTTCTAGGGTGGTGATTAGGTCATGAAAGTAGAGCCCTCATGAATGGTATTAGTGCCCTTATAAGAGAGACCCCAGAGAGCTCCCTTGCCATGTTAGGGCACAGCAGTAAGACTGCAGTCTATGAACTAGGAGGCAGGTTCTCACAGGGCATTGAATCTATCAATATCTTGATCTTAGATTTCCCAGCCTCCATAACAAATGTTTGCTGTTTAAGCCACCCAGTCTATGGTATTTTTGTTATAGCAGCCCAAACTGACTAAACCCAGAGTGAGGACCACAAAGCAGAGATTCTAACCGCCCTGTAATTCATATTCAGCACAAAAGAGTAAGAAACCTTGTTGTTTTAGGTTCCTGATATTTGGGGGCTATTTGTTATTGTAGTATCTACCTCTCCCTATTGATGTAATGAGTACATAAATATTTTACACTACAGAGCCAAGTAGTATACTATGGCTAAATTCTCCAAACCTCTTAAACTTCTCTACATTATCTTCAGCCCTGTGCTCAAAGGAAATAGCTTTCCCATTTTATATCCTATCAACTGCTTAAAATTATGCTGTAAATTAGTCTCTATTTTCAGCTATATGTCACATGCAATTATGATTCTTAATTGTACTTACCATTAATGCCATACATAAATGTTTGGTTTTCCTTAGGAGTGGTGATCTTTAACAGGTTATGGTAAAGACAGCAGAAGTTGGACTCCAAATTCATAGATATCATATGATATGAACAGGGAACAAGACTAATAGGGAAATTAACATAAGAAGAAGTAATGTTCACCTACTTTTTTGAGAAAGGATGAAAAAAGACAAACAAAAGGTGTCTAAAAAATATATGTGCACTACAGGAAAGTTAGTATTCAGGGAATAACCTCAGTTAAATTAGAAGTAACTTCATCTCTTCAGAGTCCTAGATGGGGGCAAAGTATAATAAGAGGTATCCTTAATTATACAGATATTTACTGAGCAGTTATTATACCAAGGCTTATTGAGAATTAAATTATGTCTAAGTTAGCTCCTCTCAAATAGGTGGGAACATCCTCTAAAAGGGAATACAGTAAAGAGAATAACAGTATGATAAAAACTGCAAAAGAAGTACACGTGCTTCCTAAAATTCTGTTTCAGTATGGAAGACAGACAACTTTTAAAAAGTAAAGGCAGGAGAGACCTTCAAGATGGTGGAGAAGTAAGATGTGGAGATCACCTTCCTCCTCACAAATACCTCAGAAATACATCTACATGTGGAACAACTCCTACAGAATACCTACTGAACACTGGCAGAAGACCTCAGACTTCCCAAAAGGCAAGAAAATCCCCACGTACCTGGGTAGGGCAAAAGAATAAACAGAGACAAAGAATAGGGACAGGACCTGCACCTCTGGGAGGGAGCTGTGAAGGAGGAAAAGTTTCCACACACTAGGAAGCCCCTTCACTGGCGGAGATGGGGGTGGGGGTGGGGAGAAAGCTTCAGAGCCATGGAGGAGAGCGCAGTAATAGGGGTGCAGAGGGCAAAGCAGAGAGATTCCCACACAGAGGATCAGTGCCGACCAACACTCATCAGCCTGAGAGGCTTGTCTGCTCACCCACCGGGACAGGTGGGGGCTGGGAGCTGAGGCTCGGGCTTCGGAGGACAGATCCCAGGGAGAGGACTGGGGTTGGCTGCATGAACACAGCGTGAAGGGGGCTAACGCACCACAGATAGCTGGGAGGGAGTCCAGGGAAACGTCTGGAACTGCCAAAGAAGCAAGAGACCATTGTTTCGGGGTGCACGAGGAGAGGGGATTCAGAACACCACCTAAATGAGCTCCAGACATGGGCAGAAGCCGTGGCTATCAGCACGGACCCCAGACATGGGGATAAGAGGCTAAGGCTGCTGCTACAGCCACCAAGAAGCCTGTGTGCAAGCACAGGTCACTATCCACACCTCCCCTCCCGGGAGCCTGTGCAGCCTGCCACTGCCAGGGTCCCGTGATCCAGGGACAACACCCCTGGGAGAAAACACAGCATGCCTCATGCTGGTGAAACATCATGCTAGCCTCTGCTGCCGCAGGCTCGGCCCACAATCCATACCCCTCCCTCCCCCGGCCTGAGTGAGCCAGAACCCCCGAATCAGCTGCTCCTTTAACCCCGTCCTGTCTGAGCGAAGAACACATGCCTTCAGGCGATCTATACGCAGAGGCATATCCAAATCCAAAGCTGAACCCTGGGAGCTGTGCGAACAAAGAAGAGAAAGGGAAATTTCTCCCAGCAGCCCCAGGAGCAGCGGATTAAATCACCACAATCAACTTGATGTACCCTGCATCTGTGGAACACTGAATAGATAATGAATCATCCCAAAATTGAGGCAGTGCACTTTGGGAGCAACTGTAGACTTGGGTTTGCTTTCTTCACCTAATTTGTTTTTGATTATATGTTTATCTTAGATTAGTATTTAGAGTTTATTATCATTGGTAGATGTCTATTGATTTGGTTTCTCTCTTTCTTTTATATATATATATATATATATATATATATATATATATATATATATATATATATATATATTCTTTTCCTTTTTCACTTTTTGTGAGTGTGCAGGTGTATGCTCCTTTGTGTGATTTTGTCTGTATAGCTTTGCTTTTACCATTTGTCCTAGGGTTCTGTCTGTCCATTTTTTGTTTCTTTTTTGTTTTTAGTATAGTTCTTAGCACTGGTTATCACTGGTGGATTCGTTTTTTTGGTTTTGTTGCTCTCTTCTTTCTATCTTCCTTTCGGATTTTTTTCCTCTTTTTATTACTTTATAATTTTAATAATTTAAAAAATTTTTATTTT
Source organism: Hyperoodon ampullatus (assembly GCF_949752795.1). NCBI lineage: Eukaryota > Metazoa > Chordata > Mammalia > Artiodactyla > Ziphiidae > Hyperoodon > Hyperoodon ampullatus. The sequence continues at coordinate 62,390,675 of NC_136921.1, read as the reverse complement.
AATTATTTTATTTAATTTATTTATTTTCTTTCTTTCTTTTTTCCTCCCTTTTCTTCTGAGCTGTGTGGCTGACAGATTCTTGGTGCCCCAGCCAGAGGTCAGGCCTGTGCCTCTGAGGTGGGAAAGCTGAGTTCTGGACATTGGTCCACCAGAGACTTCCCAGCTCCACGTAATATCAAATGGCAAAAGCTCTCCCAGAGATCTCCATCTCAAAACAACACCCAGCTTCACGCAAGGACCAGCAAGCTACAGTGCTGGACACCCTATGACAAACAACTAGCAAGACAGGAACACAACACCACCCATTAGCAGAGAGGCTGCCTAAAATCATAATAAGGTTACAAACACCCCAAAACACACCACCGGACGTGGTCCTGCACACCAGAAAGACAAGATCCAGCCTCATCCACCAGAACAGAGGCACCAGTCCCCTCCACCAGGAAGCCTATACAACCCACTGAATCAACTTTGCCCACCGGGGGAAGACACCAAAAACAAGGGGAACTACGAACCTGCAGCCTGCAAAAAGGAGATCCCAAACACATTAAGTTAAACAAAATGAGAAGACAGAGACATACATAGCAGAAGAAGGAGCAAGGTAAAAACCCACCAGACCTAACAAATGAAGAAGAAATAGGCAGTCTACCTGAAAAAGAATTCAGAGTAATGACAGGAAAGATGATCCAAAATCTTGGAAAGAGAATGGAGAAAATACAAGAAATGTTTAACAAGGACACAGAAGAACTAAAAAGCAAACAAACAACGATGAACAACACAATAAATGAAATTAAAAATTCTCTAGAAGGAACCAATAGCAGGATAACTGAGGCAGAAGAATGGATAAGTGACTTGGAAGATAAAATAGTGGAAATAACGACTGCAGAGAAGAATAAAGAAAAAAGAATGAAAAGAATTGAGGACAGTCTCAGAGACCTCTGGGACATTAAATGCACCAACATTCAAATTATAGGGGACACAAAAGAAGAAGAGAAAACGAAAGGGACTGAGGAAATATTTGAAGAGATTATAGTTGAAAACTACCCTAACATGGGAAAAGAAATAGTCAATCAACTCCAGGAAGTGCAGAGAGTCCATTACAGGATAAATCCAAGGAGAAACACACCAAGACACATATCAATCAAACTATCAAAAATTAAATACAAAGAAGAAGTATTAAAAGCAGCAAGGGAAAATCAACAAATAACATCAGAGGGAATCCCCATAGGTTAACAGCTGATCTTTCAGCAGGAACTCTGCAAGCCAGAAGGGAGTGGCAGAACATATTTAAAGTGATGAAAGGCAAAAACCTACAACCAAGATTACTCTACCCAGCAAGGATCTCATTCAGATTCAACAGAGAAATTAAAACCTTTACAAACAAGCAAAAACTAAGAGAATTCAGCACCACCAAACCAGCTTTACAACAAATGCTAAAGGAACTTCTCTAGGCAGGAAACACAAGAGAAGTAAAAGGCCTACAATAACAAACCCACAACAATTAAGAAAATGGTAATAAGAACATACATATCGATAACGACCTTAAATGTAAATGGATTAAATGCTCCAACCAAAAGACACAGACTGGCTGAATGGATAAAAAAACAAGACCCATATATATGCTGTCTACAAGAGACTCACTTCAGACCTAGGGACATATACAGACTGAAAGGTAGGGGATGAAGAAAGATATCCCATGCAAATGGAAATCAAAAGAAAGCTGGAGTAGCAATTCTCATATCAGACAAAATAAACATTAAAATAAAGACTATTACAAGAGACAAACAAGAACACTACATAATGATCAAGGGATCAATCCAAGAAGAAGATATAACAATTGTAAATATTTATGCACCCAACATAGGAGCACCTCAATACACAAGGCAAATGTTAAAAGCCATAAAAGGGGAAATCGACAGAAACACAATCATAGTAGGGGACTTTAACACCGCACTTTCACCAATGGACAGATCATCCCAAATGAAAATAAATACGGAAACACAAACTTTAAATGATATATTAAACAAGATGGACTCAATTGATATTTATAGGACATTCCATCCAGAACAACAGAATACACTTTCTTCTCAAATGCTCATTGAACATTCTCCAAGGTAGATCATATCTTGGATCACAAATCAAGCCTTGGTAAATTTAAGAATATTGAAATTGCATCATGTATGTTTTTAGACCACAATGCTATGAGACTAGATATCAATTACAGGAAAAAATCTTTAAAAAATACAAACACATAGAGGCTAAACAATACACTAGTTAATAAACAAGAGATCACTGAAAAAATCAAAGAGGAAATCAAAAAATACCTAGAAACAAATGACAATGAAAACACGATAACCCAAATCCTATGGGATGCAGCAAAAGCAGTTCTAAGAGGGAAGTTTATGGCAATACAATCCTACCTCAAGAAACAAGAAATATCTCAAATAAACAACCTGACTTTATACCTAAAGCAATTAGAGAAAGAAGAACAAAAAAACCCCAAAGTTAGCAGAAGGAAAGAAATCATAAAGATCAGATAGGAAATAAATGAAAAAGAAATGAAGAAAACAATAGTAAAGATCAAAAAAACTGAAAGCTGGTTCTTTGAGAAGATAAACAAAATTGATAAACCATTAGCCAGACTCACCAAGCAAAAAAGGGAGAAGACTCAAATCAATAGAATTAGAAATGAAAAAGGAGAAGTAACAATTGACACTGCAGAAATACAAAGGATCATGAGAGATTACTAGAAGCAGCTATATGCCAGTAAAATGGACAACCTGGAAGAAATGGACACATTCTTACAAAAGCACAACATTCTGAGACTGAACCAGGAAAAAATACAAAATATAAACACACCAATCACAAGCATTGTAATTAAGACTGTGATTAAAAATCTTCCAACAAACAAAAGCCCAGGACCAGATGGCTTCACAGGCGAATTCTATCAAACATTTAGAGAAGAGTGAACACCTATCCTTCCCAAACTCTTCCAAAATATAGCAGAGGGAGGAACACTCCCAAACTCATTCTATGAGGTCACCATCACCTGATACCAAAACGAGAAAAAGATGTTCCAAAGGAAAAAATCTACGGGCCAATATCACTGATGAACATAGATGCAAAAATCCTCAACAAAATACTAGCAAACAGAATCCAACAGCACATTAAAAGGATCATACACCATGATCAAGTGGGGTTTATTCCAGGAATGCAAGGATTCTTCAATATACGCAAATCAATCAATGTGATACACCATATTAACAAGTTGAAGGAGAAAAACCATATGATCGTCTCAATAGATGCAGAGAAAGCTTTCGACAAAATTCAACACCCATTTATGATAAAAACCCTGCAGAAAGTAGGCATAGAGGGAACTTTCCTCAACATAATAAAGGCCATATATGACAAACCCACAGCCAACATTGTCCTCCATGGTGAAAAACTGAAACCATTTCCACTAAGATCAGGAACAAGACAAGGCTGCCCACTCTCACCACTCTTATTCAACTTAGTTTTGGAAGTTTTAGCCACAGCAATCAGAGAAGAAAAGGAAATAAAAGGAATCCAAATTGGAAAAGAAGAAGTAAAGCTGTCACTGTTTGCAGGTGAAATGATCCTATACATAGAGAATCCTAAAGATGCTACCAGAAAACTACTAGAGCTAATCAATGAATTTGGTAAAGTAGCAGGATACAAAATTAATGCATGGAAATCTCTTGCATTCCTATACACTAATGAACAAAAATCTGAAAGACACTGATGAAAGAAATTAAAGATGATACAAACAGATGGAGAGATATACCATGTTCTTGAATTGGAAAAATCAACACTGTGAAAATGACTATACTACCCAACTCAATCTACAGATTCAATGCAATCCCTATCAAACTACCAATGGCATTTGTTACAGAACTAGAACAATAACTTTCACAATTTGTATGGAAACACAAAGGACCCCTAAGAGCCAAAGCAATCTTGAGAACGAAAAATGGAGCTTGAGGAATCAAGCTCACAGACTTCAGACTACACTACAAAGCTGCAGTAATCAAGACAGGATGGTACTGGCACATAAACGGAAATATAGATCAATGGAACAGGATAGAAAGCACAGAGATAAACCCACACACAGATGGTCACCTTATTTTTGATAAAAGAGGCAAGTATATACAATGGAGAAAAGACAGCCTCTTCAATAAATGGTGCTGGGAAAACTGGACAGCCAGATGTAAAAGAATGAAATTGGAACACTCCCTAACTCCATACAGAAAAATAAACTCAAAATGGATTAAAGACCTAAATGTAAGGCCAGATACTATCAAACTCTTAGAGGAAAACACAGGCAGAACACTCTATGACATAAATCACAGCAAGATTCTTTTTGACCCACCTCCTGAGAAATGGAAATAAAAACAAAAATAAACAAATGGGACCTAATGAAACTTAAAAGCTTTTGCACAGCAAAGGAAAACATAAACAAGACGACAAGACAACCCTCAGAATGAGTGAAAATATTTGCAAATGAAGCAGCAGACAAAGGATTAATCTCCAAAATTTACAAGCAGCTCATGCAGCTCAATTTCAAAAAAACAAACGACCCATTCCAAAAATGGGCTGAAGAGCTAAGCACACATTTCTCCAAAGAAGATATACAGATTGCCAACAAACACATGAAAGGATGCTCAACATCCCTAATCATTAGAGAAGTGCACATCAAAACTACAATGAGGTATCACCTCACACCATTCAGAATGGCCATCACCAAAAATCTACAAACAAAAAAGGCTGGAGAGGGTGTGGAGAAAAGGGAACTCTCTTGCACTGGTGGTGGAAATGTAAATTGATACAGCCACTATGGAGAACAGTATGGAGCTTCCTTAAAAAACTAAAAATAGAACTACCATATGACCCAGCAATCCCACTACTGGGCATACTCCCTAAGAAAACCATAATTCCAAAAGAGTCATGTACCACAATGTTCATTGCATCTCTAATTACAATATCCAGGACATGGAAGCAGCCTAAGTGTCTACTGACAGATAAATGGATAAACAAGATGTGGCACATATATACAATGGAATATTACTTAGCCATAAAAAGAAACAAAATTGACTTATTTGTAGTGAGGTGGATGGACCTAGAGTCTGTCATACAGAGTGAAGTAAGTCAGAAAGAGAAAAACAAATACCATATGCTAACACATATATATGGAATGTAAAAAAAAAATGGTTCTGAAAAACCTAGGGGCAGGACAGTAATAAAGATGCAGTCATAGAGAATGGACTTCAGGACACAGCGAGGGGAAGGGTAAGCTGGGACGAAGTGAGAGAGTGTCATGTACTTATATACACTACCAAATGTAAAATCGATAGCTGGTGGGAAGCAACCACATAGCACAGGGAGATCAGCTTGGTGCTTTATGACCACCTAGAGGGGTGGGATAGGGAGGGTGGGAGGGAGACGCAAAAGAGAGGAGATATGGGGATATATGTACATGTATAGCTGATTCACTTTGTTATAAAGCAGACACCATTGTAAAGCAATTATAATCCACTAAAGATGTTTTTAAAAAAAAGTAAAGGCCAGTGTATATGATTAAAATGACATTTTATCAAGAGAATGACATGAGAAGCAAGATGTCTTAGTAATCCAACTTAGTACCTTTTTTTTTATTGCTAGCTATATGTATTTCTGAACTGAAAGTAACTTTTTTATGATTATAAAAATAACAAATGTTCATATAGTGTTTCAGCAATACATAATTTATCCAATACTTTTAAATGAAGAACATGAAATATAAGTACTCAAAAGTCTACCATCCTTAATAATGGTGCTATTTATTGAGTGTTCTCTGTGCCAGCTACAGTAGGTGATTTACACGAACCATTTCCTTTATATAAGGACCTCTAATGCTACCAGTTATACTATCCACTCTTGTGACCCCCATTTTGCTGATGGGGAACTAAGGTTGAGAGAAGTTAAGTAATTTTTGCCCAAGGCTGTGGAACTGGTAGCATCAAGGGTTCCTATATAGAATTCAGGGGGTCTTCAAACCTGACAAGAAACCCAGATTTTTTAACTTCATTGACCTCTAGCTGACATTTAGCCTTTCTTCGTCATAAATGTATGCAATGAGCTACATTATTATTGTTGTACCATAGACTTTTTCACCAATAGAAATCACGTGTATATTCATATCACATTACAATTGCTGCACAAATTTCTCCAAATATTGCTTACACTCATCACTGCTTTGAAATGACAATAGTTATTAGATGTGCTTCTAGATCTCATGGTTTGTATATTACTATATCATCACATTTAAAAATATTTTGATAACTTTATTTTAATACAATTGGCCTGCTTTGTAATGCTATGTATTTTATTTTAGACATTTAGAAACATTGAAAAAGGGGTCTTCAGGCTTCATCAGACTGCCAAAGGGACACATGGCACAAAAAAGGTAGGGGCCCCTTGGTAGGGAGTGAGCTGAAATGCACACCCAGGTGGTCTGACTCCAGAGCTTGGGCTCAGGCTTGTGACAACTCTGCCATTCTGCCTGCCTTTGGACTCATGTTCACATTTTGCTGAACATATTTTCAGCTCATTCTTCAATTTGGAGAGAATTGATTAACTGGTGATTAGGCAAACTCAGGGAAAAGTCAAGGAAACATTCCTAGGAACAGAAACCCTTCCCTCCTTCCTCCTGTTCTCAAGGAGGCAGGAGGAATCGGGGCTTGCCATTATCTGGGCCTCTGGGGTGAATTGGGGAAGCAGTTTCAAGGACACCAAGGAACTGTACCCCTGGGAGTGGGATAGGTCATAGACCAAGTTGACCTACAAGTGTAAAGACATCAGAGACATTCTCAAACAGAAAAAACCCCCAGAAATACTACACTTGTGAACTCGGGGAAAAAATAAAACCAGATTTCTTAATGATAAAGTCCAGTCACTCAAAAGATTGGAAAGGACTGGGTGCAGTGCTCAGTTTTGTTTGTTTGAATTTTATTTATTTATTTATTTTTTATACAGCAGGTTCTTATTAGTTATCTATTTTATACATCTTAGTGTATATATGTCAATCCCAATCTCCCAATTCATCACATCACCCCACCACTAGGAGTACCTATTTTTAAGTTCAGTGAATTTCAAAGCAACACACATTTCTAGAAAAGCTGCTATGTGTAAATTGTTTCAAAATGTTTGTCATCATCTCAAATACCACATATTCCCCTACTCACAGATTTAGAGAAACTTATTGCTTAAAAATTCTTAAGCCAGGGCTTCAATACTGTGTAGTAAAAGAATCCTTCATGCCTTTCTCTATTCAGCTACAGTTGGCCTGTGAACAACACAGGGATTAGGGTTGCCCATTTCCCACGAAGTCAGAAATCCCACTGTAACTTAGAGTCCACCCTCAGTAGCCAAGCTTCTTCCATATCCTTGGTTCCACGTTTCAGATCCAACCAATCACCAATCACATACTACTGTAGCATTTACCATTGAAAAGATCTGCGTATAAGTGGACCCATGTTGTTCAAGGGTCAACTGTATTATAATTTCACAATATATTTCAATACACTGACCAAAACAAAGGTAGCCATCCCAAACAAATTATTTAATGAATTCTACCTCTATGCCTCAACTGCTGCTGTCCTTCACTTAGCGTCACCTGGGAAAACCCTCTTATTATTTTCTCTTTCTTCCACTAATCTTTTTCCCTGATATACTTCAAAACCATGTTCCAAACATTTATCTACTGGGATGTCTTGCTTAATTAACTCCAAGCCGATTCTGGCCACTGTTTTATTCTGGATCGTATCATTACCTATAAAATAATCCAATTTCATTGCTACAAGAAAACATGTTATAGGTGAAAAAACTAAAGCCTAGAAATGAGCAGAGGTTTGCCCAAGACCAAAGTTATCCCCAACAATCCAATGAAATACGTATTATTATAATTGTTATTTTTATTATTTTACATATGAAAATTTTGAGATAGAGGGGGCCTAAATAACTTTTCCAAGATCACACAGTGGCTAACCTGGGATTTAAGCCCAGGTAATCAAGCTCCAAAGCTTACGCTTATAACCACACCACTCTAGAGGGATATTTTGTACCCAAATAAACCAGACTATCTATCTATCTATCTATCTCCAAATTAGTGTGGACTCTTTCAAGGCAGTCAACTTGGAATATTACACATTTATGCCAATGATACTGATATTTTACCAGAATATATTCAGACTTGAGCTTCTGGAATTAACATGAGAATATCTGGTGCTCTCTTTTGAATATACTCAACAAGAGCAAACTCTTTTCCTATGTAGACAATTTCTATTTGAAACTAATCAATAGTCACAGCAGGGCTAACAAGTGAGATGGCTAATTAAACTTTATAAAATCTTGTTCAATAGAAAATGTACTAGAAATATAGAATAATAAGACATTTTTGAAGGAATGATTCATATGCTTTCCATACTAAGAGTTCCAGAAACATCCTGAGTAAGGCTAACATTCCATAAATGCCTAAACAGATGCTAATGTGTGTGCTTTCTTAGCATTTGCTTCCTCTTCTTCCAGCAATACTCCCTAATTATTTGGAGACACTGCACTTCATGTGATGTTGGTGATGTTCTTTGCTGGAATCCAACAACGGGCATGTGACCTAGCATTAAGCAAGGTGAGCACCCATTCAATGGCCTCATGATTGGTTCAGAGGTGAACACATGGCTGAAGCTTGTCTAGTCAGAGTGACTCAGTCTCAGCACTCTTGCAACCACTCCCAACATGGAGTTGTGAGGTGGGGAGACTGTAGCTGGAGAGCCAGCTTGCTCACAAACATTGAACCTGAATATGAAACCAAAACATGGAGAGAAGCAGGGTCCAGCTAAGGGATTAAGAGAGACTAGGTCCCTAGAGCTTAGTTTGAATCCCTGTATCAAACTAAGCTTGAAACCAACTGCACCTCAGGACTAGATTCCATTTTCTGTCACTTGTGGAAAGTTTTAATATATATTTTGAGGTGACTATATAAAAAGATACCATTCACTAGCTGTGAATCATTCACCCCTAGTGACTCTAGTATTATTTGTATGCACAGTAGGGATTTAGTATAAGTCTATTATAATGTACTTCTGGAAATTTTTTAGATCAAAGCATTCTGTTTTTACTCAAATGCCTGAAAACATCTGACTTGCATGAGTTTAATCTGAGTCATATCCATTTAGCATTATCTTTATTCTATGAGGGTGAGACCAGAGGGGTAGGGAAAGAGCAGAAAACATTTTATTCATATATTTTATAAATTATACACAATAAATTAATCTTTCATACAAGGATACAATACCAATGCCTTTTTAAAATTATCTTTAAATTTACAAGTGAGAGCTATGACTAAAATACTCAAATATCACTGAATTGTTGATTTTGAAAGTCAATTTATCTGGAGAATCTGAGACAGGGTTAAGCATTTTAATCTGATTTTATGGATATGATTTGAAAGTCACTCATAGTTGAGGCTGATCCTTTGTATCTTGCAAGACAAAATTATATACAACCAGTCATTTTCAAGTGATATAAATCCAAATTAAATAAGGCAGATAAAATAATACACAATAAACTAGAATTATTATATTATGTGAAATATAATCTATAACATCGAAATAGCCAATATCTCTTCAAGACTAGGCCTATCATCCAACTGCTACCCAAAAAGTACCAAATTTACTTAAATATACTGTTGTTTCCTATTCAAACTTTTGTAGGTTTCTTCATCACCACCTCTAATGATGAAAATTGCACTGCCCTGTGATATTTAAGCTACATTAAATTTAATTTTCACACATTCACTTGAGTTATATTAACACAGATCTTTTTCCTGAATTTTGTTTCTATTTCTTCAAAAAAATGTGTTCAAGACAGTAGTTTTCAAATAGAAACACAATTTGACCAAGGAACAAACTGATTTATTATGAATGATTCCAAATTATATATATATATATATATATATATACACATCAAGGCATATATATGTATGTATATATATATGTATATCTATATAGATGGCAGTGAGTAGGGCTCTCAGCAAAAAGAACCAACTGATAAGCTTTTCTCTAAGAAATATCATTTTCCCTACCATCAAGCATCATATTCTCTTCTCAAAAAACATACCACAGGTATTAAGTGAAATTCCCGGATATCATAGGGTGGAACAAAGTTTCCAAAGACAAACATTTCGTGGGTTGACAAAGATAGCAGTTAAAAAAAAAAAAGCCATAGAGGTAACTGGTAAATATATATTTTGGTAACAACAAGAATATTGGAAGGTATACAATTTCAAATGTACTGCTTTCAATATCCTAGTTTTTCCCTTATCTTGTATGAAATATATCACTCATAGCAGAGCAGTATTTAGATCTCCTCAATTTTCAATTATTCAACCACCTTTCTTATCACCTCCCCATTTTGCAAAGCACAAAACCCATCAGCTTTTTCCCCAGATCCCTCATTTCTGGATTAATCTGTACTCTTGACAGATGCAAACTATTTGGGAGTTTGTGTTAATAGGCACCTGACATCATTCTCGTAAGTTTCTTTTGATACTACCTTTTAATTAACAGGATAGAGACTGAATAAGCCTGTCGGATGTTTCAACAAAATAAAAAGGAATATATTATAAACCCACAAAAGTACATTGATTATGTCTACAAAGATATATAATTAAAAAGGATAAATCAAGGACCGCTATTTTACACTTGACTTCAGTTATTGCGAACACTTGTGGTCTAGTAGCACTCATTGTTAAGGATATGATTTTATGTGTTTAGAGTAAATCTGCTGTAAGCAATTTTATAGTTTAATGAAAATAATTATAGTTTGAGTAAGTAGTATGAAGTGTATCTGATGCTACTTCCCCAAAATAAGCTATGATATAAATTATCATGATTTATTATGGTTATTCTTCTGGCTATGTTTGGAGTGGATTCTAGAAACTAATGATGATTCTAAAATTGCAAAAAAAGCATTTCAGGCTATTTTTCCTCAGATCTCATCTTTAATTTCTCTATAAAATTGAAACAATTTCCACCGTGGTACAGTATGTGTTACTGTGAAGATGGCATGATTGAGCTGTCAATTTGACAGCTTACTTTAATTTACACCATTTGGTCAAGGAATACATTTTTCAGTCTTTTTGAATATATCATATGCCACTGTTGCTACTTGCTCTTCATTTTTTAGCCTGTCAAACAGTAGTGCTATTCTCTAATGCAAAGCCATGTATATACCTATTTAAACTCCTTATAGTAGCTCCAACTGCAGTGTCTTTTTCCGGTATGTTTTTAACTTCTTATCAAAAGTCAGAATAATAGATACTTTTCTTTTTTAAATTGAAAGTGTTTTCAGGCCTACCCATAAGTTATAGACACCTGAATCCAACCAACTGCTCCTTTGAGGGATTAAAAAAATTTTCAATAGCATGTAGTCATTCCATGAGCTACTAGATGATTGGAAGCAAGGCTCAAAGAACTCTATGCTGAGTAAAGAATCTGATTCGAAAAATCATGGCTCAGTTCCAAACTTCCAAGCTCTTCATTCCATAAATCCCATCAACTCATTCTTCCAACAGACATTTACTGAGAGCCAGCCAGATGTCTGACTGTGAGCTAGACACTGGCAAAAGTGATCAAGCCTAGATAGCAGATGAACTATTGAATACTAGGCTGGCAATGATACTAGACACAAGGTTCTACTGGAGCACAAGGAAGGACATCTGATTCACTACAGGAAGGTTAAATCCCAATGCCACAGACCAAGCCTGTGCCTAAACAGACTCAAAATGTCCAAAGGAGCAAAGAGTCAGTTAAAAAATATATTTTCAGATAACAAAACTTGCAATATCATTCCTTCTCATTATCACTTGGAGCATCTTTTGCCCCTTGAATTTCGTTGTTAGAGCAAGGTCAGTCTATATTGCCTTAAGGTTATGGAAATATTATGGGTCTTTTAGAAAACTCTCTCCTATTTTTCCTAAATTTGACTCCAAAGCTTATTTGAGGGTGTAAATTGCTGCTCCTTAAGGACTTACTTAATAGTCATTTGAAACACCTCATTAAAGGAGTCAGCCATTCTTCATCACAGAGGTCTGTCTTGGTTGACTGTGATGATCACATTCATTGTAAACACATGAAATTAGGGGCATGCATATAGAGAGCCTCTTAAGCCCAACTGCTTAGAGAAATTAAAAAAGAAAAAAACCTTTATTTTCTCACCACTCAGACTTCATACATAACAGGAAAATTATTTTTTAATTTACGTCTTAGAATGAATACATATCAAAATATTTACATTGGGGGTTGGTTATTTTTGTCTGCCACTGATTCTTATTAGGAGCAGCATTCGTTGGATATTGATGCTCACTAATTTTATCAGCATAGGTTTGAAGTTACATAGACCTGGATTCTAATTCAGGTCCCATTACTTTTACCTGTTATATGATTGCAACTAAATTATTTAACCATTTGAGGCTTTGGTTTCCCAATTTGTAAAATGGAGGCAATATTTCTTACCCAAAGGACTGTGGTGAGAATTAATTATATAACAAAGTGCCTAGAAATTGCTCTCTGTCATTAATAAGTTGTTCATAATATTTGATCCTATTGGATACCAATTACCAAACAGGAGATAGGAAACAGTCATTTTCTAGATAAGTCATGGCCTGGGCAGGTCTATTTAGCTAACTGTATGCCAGAGGGGAAACAATTAACTACTGGTTTTCTTTTATTAAGCCAACATTTTCTGATTACTAACAGCATCAATTTTGCCACCATTAGTATCGTGATTCACTACATACAGCAAATGACAATAATATCATAAGGATTATCTGGGAAGCTTTCAAGGAACTCAAATTCCTGGGTCCTATCTTAAACCCATCAAATAAAAGTCTTTTTTTTTTTTTTTTTTTTGAGGTATGCAGGCCTCTCACTGTTGTGGCCTCTCCCGTTGCTGAGCACAGGCTCCGGACGCGCAGGCTCAGCGGCCATGGCTCACGGGCCCAGCCGCGCCGCGGCATGTGGGACCTTCCCGGACTGGGGCACGAACCCGTGTCCCCTGCATTGGCAGGCGGACTCTCAACCACTGCGTCACCAGGGAAGCCCAAATAAAAGTCTTTTGAGGTGAGGCTGAGATATCTATGTTTGAAGTTGCTTCCTAGGTGACTCTTATGCTCAACTAAGTTTAAGAAACACTGCATTAAATGACCTAAGTCAAGGTTAAGTACAGTAGTGCAAGTAATACCTTCCTATTTAACCTACTTCTAAGACTTTAGTACAAAAGACTGACCTCGATCTAACTGAAGAGCAATTAACTCCTATCTGTCTTTATTCATCCATATAAAAAAGGGCAGCAAAAGATAACACTGGGTCAGTTAAGTACCCTTTACACAATGCTCTAGTTAATGTGCTATTTTTTATGTCAATTTGCCATCATCTTAAACCTTAGAAGCATTTTTCCAAAAAAAAAAAAACATTTAGAATGTGGAATTTAAACATACCTTAGTTCATAGGTGCTCGACCCTCTTTATGCAGTGCTACCATTTCGGGAGCTTTTGAAATACTGATACTTGGAACCCACCTCCGGATTCTGATTTAATTGGTCTGGGGGCTGTCCAGGTGTTTAAAATCTCCTGGTGATGCTAGGGCGGGGCCCAGGCAAAATCACTGCTGTTGTGATTGACAACTCACCTTGAGGATGATTGACTTCTCTGGCATAATTTTCCTCCATCCATCAGGGTGGTTTCCAAACTCCATGGTCCTCAGACCCACTGAGGAACTTCGCAGCACTAGAGATTCCCAAGAAGCCAAATCAGCAGCTATGAAATAGAATCTTGGAAAGTGTATTATTTAAATTTCTCCAGGTAATTTTAATAATAATGATAATAATTACTAATACCCACTAAGCAATTAGGTGCTAGGCAATATTCTAATCTTTTTGCATATATTGATTAATTTAATCTTCAATAAAACCAGTGAGTGAAAGGGTCATTGACCTCCTTTCACAGTGATAAAACTGAGGAACAGGGAAGGTAAGTAACTCATCCCACATCACACAGAGAGTAAGAGGCGGATCCAAGGTTTGAACCCAGGCCATGATATACCAGAGACATGTTCTTAATTAATTTATTTTGTACAGCAGCCTTATGAGGTAGATGCACATTATTCTCATTTTATTGGGTGAGGAAATCCACATGGAAGAAAGCAATTATTTAAAAAGAGCTTAAAAACCAATATAGTTAAATTATAAGCAGAGCTACTGATTAATTACACCAGCCATTAAACACCTGTATCCTCTATCCTCTTTTTAGGTGAACTTATTTCACTGCCAATCCCTTTTTGCAGACTCTAAAATCTTCCCAGCCACGAAGGCCAAATGTTAACAGTTGGACCTGGTCATTTTCTAGATGAACTTTTTTACTGCTTTTCTTTGCTAGATTGGTTGCCTTTTGTACATACAGATAATGTCTCTGGCATTGAGCTAGCTGGTATAGCTGGTATGGTCCTTCAGTCCCTTTGAATATTTGTTGATGTCCAGTTTTAAAAAACTTGTCCTTTCTCTTTGAATGTATATGTTGGCATATCACAGGCTAGGAGGCAGACCTCTTGGAACAATGGGCTAGACAGACATCATATTTATGTTTTTATTTTCTAATACCTAGTGCAGTTCAGAGACAGTAGTGAAATAACACATAAAACACTGACCACTTTAAACTGGTTTTGCTTCTTTAAAACAGGTTGTTGATTAATCAAGCCTGGAGTTATTTTACAGAGACATCACTACCCATAAGCAAGATAGGAATATGTGTCTCCAGGATGACCTCAGAACAAGAATCTTCAGTCTACAGAACTCAAAGAATAGAAATGTTGCCACCAGAGCTCTTTAGAAAGCAAATCCTTCAATAAGAAAAATCTGGCTTTCAGGAGCCCAAGTAGCTTGATTACTGATTCAAGACCAGCCAGTCAGCTTCCAAGTATGAAATTCTCCTAACTCCTTAAATTTCACCCTGAACCCTGGATAGGAAAGACAGATTTGAGCCCTGCCTCCTGTCTCCTTGCCAGTGGACCTCACAATAAAGGTCTTTCTTTTCTCAAAAGCCAGTGCCATAGTATTGGCTTCTGTGCACCTCGGGTAGCGATCCTTTCCTAACAGTAGCACTTAACAATCTTTGTTGATTGAATTAATAAGATTATGAAGCCAGGAAACCATGTCTCTTGAGCTTCACCAGCTAGCAGACTTGAACATCTCTGTGCTATTCTGTGCTCTAATTTATTTATCAAGGTAGCATTTTCCCTTAGGAAATATATTCTTCCCTAACGAAACCACCCCAGCATGGCCCTAAATTAATGCTTATGTCAGGAGGATCATTTTCTCTGGAATTTCTGGCCATTTTCATTACAATGATTACTAGTTAATCAATTACAATACTGTGTGTGCCACTTTTGGTTTCTCAAGGACTCTAATGCTATGTTGTCCAATATGGTACTCACAAGCCATACAGAGTTACTGAGCCCTTGACATGTGACTAGCTCAAAATGAGACATGTTGTAAGTGAAAATACACACTGAATTTTGTACAGTATGAGAAAAATGTAACATATTAATAGTAATTTTATCATATCTTGAAATAAAAAAAGGTACATTTGGTAAAATATATTATTGTAATTAATTCCACCTGTTTCCTTTTACTCTTTGCATGTAACTAGAAAACTTAAAATTATATATGAGGCTTGCATCTGTGGCTCGCATATATCTATTGGAGAATGTTTGTCTACAGTCTCAATGATTATTCTGGCAGCTCCTGCATTTTGACTGTGCCTCATATAGCTGGGTGACCTTATACAACTTACCTAATTTCTCTATTCCTCAGGTACTTAACATATCCAATCATACTATTTTCTAGGTTTGCTGTAGGAATGACATGCTAGGATGCTTTCGAATTCCCAATACAGGACCAGATTTCTTAATTACTTCTTCATACCACCACCCTCTCACCCATCCAACCCCAAATGCAGTCACTACTTGGAAGCAAAGGATGATGCAGCCATTCTTCTCCATGAGAAAAGGGACACCGCATCCTCAATGAAAATGAATTTGAAAAATTTTAATCCTTCAACTTTACCTGCCCACTTTAGAGAGGGACCATTTACAAACTTCTTCAAAGTTTAAAATTGGATATATGACGGTTTACTCAAATTTCCAGTTACTAAATAACTGGTGATCAGGTGATCCTATCAAAAATGATCAATCCAAGTGTGCTGAGGAAGCATAAATTAAACTGAAATCAATCCATCAATCAGTTAAGTTCCTGCAGCATCTTTAGGCTACGGAATTTAAAATAAATAAATGAAAAGCAAATTATTACTTTTAAATTATTATAATTATTATTATTATTATGTTAAGTTTACTGAAGCAAAGATGTTATTACTTTTAATCAAGGGACAGGACTAATTTTAGGATAAAATATGCTTAAGCACTTGACAAAAATAATTTAAATTTATTTGTAATCTTATTCATGTGATGATTTTCTCTTCACCAGAAGTTTTCTCATCTGTATAACTCAAAGTAAAATTTCATACTTTTGATAAGTGCTGTCACTTATAATGTTTAATATTAAAATCTAAACGGGAATGTGTGAAATTCTACATTTTTATATGTTTTTTCACATCAATGAGAAAACTGAATTACCATAAGCACACATACACACTAAAGGTTTATTTAGAAAACACCTGAAAATTAGAACCCATATGTCCATAATCTTTAAAATGGATCTGGGTAAAATATCCATTAGGAGTAAAATCTATCATTGGTTGCCAGGTTATATGGTGGGAAGTGGGGCTAGTGATGGAGGGTAGGGCGACTGGTACTAAAAAATAGTTATCTTGGAGCTTTGCTCATATTTTTGATAAGTATTTTTAAACAAAGACATTTATGCATAAGGAAATAAGGAGGTAAGTGAGTACCCCCCTCCCACTATCCCCCACAAAACAGGTATCAAATCATTCAAGGCTGTAAGATCCTCATGTTTTCATTTCAGTATTTGGTGCATAATGTGTTCACATGCTGGAGTTAATTGACTGGCATAACTTTATAATGAAATAATGCAAAGACTATTTAGCAAACTCAGTTATTTCTATATTTATCGAAGATGGTCTCCATGTGTTATTCAGTTGCAAGCAATTGTTACAGGAACAATAATTCATGTACCCAAACTGTCTAATTCAGAAGGGCAGCAATTTGGACTTTGTTAAAAAGACACCTATGAACTTTTTAGGAGTTGCAGTCTGATAAATATATAAAGGAAATGTGGTTTACATATGGCTAAAGAGTAAAGAACAATCCCCACATAGGACTCCAGTGCAAAAGTGAGTACCTAAAACATCAAATTAGCTTAAAATACCAACAATGCTACCAGCTGACTGAGAAAAAGAGGAAAGAGACAGCAGGAATCTGCCTTTTCATTTTCTATAAGTACAGGTAAAATAACCTGGTCTCCTTACTCAACAACTTTTGAACTGCCAATTTATTTTCTAATAGGTATGTGATGAAATTTTGAGAGCTATAAAATACTTCTCTGGTAATTGATAGATCAAAACAGGTCTCCTTATATCTCATATGCTGTAGGGTGCATAAATTTGCTAATTTCATAGATTTATTAGTGTTTAAATAGGAATAATTAAAATAGCATTCTAAACCCACAAGTCTAAACAAAAAAAAATTGAGAGGAGGAAATGAGTATATGGGAAAGTTCAAGGATTTGGGATAATGAAAGAACACATCAAAACTTTTCTCTGTCTTAAAGAATGTCATTAATACCATTGAAAGCACATCAGGCACTTCTGTGTTGCCTGATGTCAATCATGAAATTCCCAAATACTCCAAAGACCCTCCTAGCAGTACTTTCAACCCATCAGAAACTACCAAGTAATGGGACTTTTCTGAGAAAGGCTGTCTTCATGTGATTTCCAACTCTGTTTCAATACCAAATAGACCTGAATGCTTATCGGATCTAATCAAAACTGCCAAGAACTGTGAATTCTACCCATCTGTCACTAGGTTATTGGTTCAAGACAATATTAAGAAAAAGAGTAAGAGACAAAATCAGTTGGAAAAAGTTTTTCAACTTTCAATCCCTTTTCTTTATTGTCTATTGAGCAGCAAGTTATGTGCTTCCAAACTGGCTTGAAGTTGAATCCCAAGTTTCAAATCAACCACCCTCCGTCAGGAATTAGTTACCACACACACACACACACACACACAAAATTATTTGAACTACTTTACGTTACTCGCTCACCTCTCTTCTCTTTTCTCGTTTGTCCTATCTTGTCTACTCCCCTCCTTTCCTTTCTTCTCCTATCCAGGGTCTTTGGTGAAAGAAATGCCAAAAACAAGCATAAGGGAACTTGCAGGAGTATAAGCTCTCTACCAATTTAGGCTGTTTCACTGAAAGAAAAGACAGGGAATTTGTATACAGTTAAAACAAAGTTTCATAAGAAGTATGCCATTTGTATTTGCAGGGCTTCTTGATTATAATGTTCTTTTATCTCACCTTGTGTCATTAAAATACAGGACATCAGCAATAAAACTAAAAGTAAATATGCACATATCCTTATCCATGTAGGGAAGCAATAAATCTCCCTCACTGATAGCAGCTGTACTGCAGCTATCATTTGAATAGTGCAGCTGCCACAACAATATCAAATTTCATAGTTAAAAAACCGTCAAAACTTTAATGTCAAAGTGGAGGTAGATATATATTGCACTATAAATAAGCATCCTCTAATGAAGAAATGAATCATATTTATTTTTTCCATTGAATAGCATATATCTTACCTACTGCAATCTGTCATAATAGAACTCATTATACTCGAATGTCTATAATACAAAATTCTGATTTATACTAATTAGGTTGGCTTTCATTGAGACATATGAGAACTTGAAAGCCCCTGCCTGAGAGGCGAACTTTACCCCTTTCTTTAAAAAAAATTTTTTTTCCATTTCTTTCTTCAAAATATAAGCATAATGGATATTTGGGGGGATCTGCTGCTCTTTTCCTTCCATATAGTTTAAACTTCTGTGTTTGATTGGCAGAGGTGAAAGGTACATGCAGTTTGGAGAAACTCAATTTGGCAAATGTTTAAACCTAAAATTACTAGCTCTAGAGCAGGCTTATTCAGAGCCATGTGAGCTCAATCTAAAGATGGCGTCATGCGGATTCTCTGGTCTCTTGCTCACTGCCTTGCAGGGTGTGGTTTTGAGTGGGACACTCAGCTGCCAATACAAAAGTTGTGTCTCCATACACATTTTGAAGAGGCCAGCTTCCTCTGAGGGGGAAAAATACATTGTGGATATATAAATATACCCAAAAAAACTTTGAGGCATTTTTATATAGATTTTTGAAAAGGCAAAGTTGTTCCTAGTCCACTAGCTGGTCAGTTGATATCAAAGATGATGCTTAAATGATATGGAGAAAAAAGGGAGACTCTACAGCTCAGCTTCTGGAATGTGTCAAATCTCTCCATTAATAAGCAAAGACAGTTTATCTTAACCAGTCTTAAAATTCTGATAAAGGAGCCCACCACATCTTCAGAAGTCTTGCATTTTACAGTTCTTTTGTGTGCCTGTCACATTATGCTATGTCAGCTGGCACGTGGCAATACCAAAGTGACATATTTTAATTGCCTCCTTCATTCTCTGTGCCATAAATGGTACCTTTGGCATCAGAGAAGCCACTTGAAGTAAAGTATCCCTCACACCACAGAGTATGAATATTTTGCTCATGGTGTTGCTATCTGAAATACAGACAAACCAGCACAAACACTGCTACAAATGAAGGAGCAAATGTATGATCTATAAGCACCAGGAGAGCCTGTAAATGAAGTTCCATTTCTAGGCTCTCATCAACTTGACAGTTGGATGGTGTTACTGTAAGAAAGTCATGAAGAACTAAAAAGTGACGTTGGCGTATTTCAAATATCATGTCTCTTTGGCAGAGTATGTCCAAAGGTAGCAACTAGGAGCATTTATTGTAATGGGTGCATTGCAGCAAGAATAAACTTGGTGAATTGGACTAATACCAAGTTCAATTTGGTACTGGTCTAAATAGTCCAAGATGTATGTTGGAACATTTGGGACATTGAACATATGGGACAGGCCATTTTTAAAAATATTTATTAAATTCCCACTAAGTCTAGAGCCCCCAGTATATTATAAGTATTAGGTATTTATATACATATAAATAATGTTCAGCATTTCCTCAAGGCCTACAGGCAGAGAAAAAGATATTTCCATATGCATGCATAATAAGAGGCTGAGTGTTTTGAGTACAACATATTCCTGGTTCTCAGAGAAGTGATTAATTGAAGAACACCAGGGCATTTTACTAGAGTATCAAACATTTTCACTTGATTGCCAAAATCATGATAAAAGGGAATGCTATATATTCCTCATTTCACAGATGGAAAACTGAGGCTAATCTCCGCCACTTGGATTATGGAAGGACTGAAGATGAGTGGGTTTTCAATACTCAGAGATGGTGAAAGAGATTTTACTCTTAGAGATCAGCATGAATCTCCATTCGTAGTCATAAAAACACTAGGCATATTTGAGCAAAAGTAAATGATCTTGTGTCCTGGTGCACAGCGAATGTATGCACAGTAGCTGCAGAGACATTGCATAAGTATAGCAGAGGGAAAAAGAGAACAAAGGTGATACAGTAAAGCCCCAGGCTGTAATGTTAGCTGTTGATTAATCCATTTAGAAATGGAGTAATCATCCTTAAAAAACTAAATATATAGTTACCATATGATCCAGCAATCCCACTCCTGGGTATATACCCAGAAAAGACAAAAACTCTAATTCAAAAAGATACATGCACCCCAATGTTCATAGCAGCACTATTTACCAAAGCCAAGACATGGAAGCAAACTAAATGCACTTCAACAAATTAATAGATAAAGAAGATGTGGTATATATATATATAATGGAATACTACTCAGCCATAAAAAAGAATGGAATAATGCCATTTGAAGCAACATGGATGGACCTAGAGATTTTCATACTAAGTAAAGTAAGTCAGACAAAGACAAATATCATGAAGTACCACTTATATGTTGAATCTAAAAATATAATACCAATGAACTTATTTACAAAACAGACTCACAGACATGAAGAACAAACTTACAGTTACTGAAGGGGAAAGGGGTGGAGGGATAAATTAGGACTTTAGGATTAACATATACACAATACTATATATAAAACAGATAAACAACAAGGACCTACTGTATGGCACAGGGAACTATGTTTAATATCTTGCAATAACCTATAATGTAAAAGAATCTGAAAAAGAATATATAGGGGTGTGTGTGTGTATGTATGCATATATATGTATATATGTAACTGAATTACTTTGCTGTACACCTGAAACTAACACAACATTGTAAATCAACTATACTTAATTTTTTTAAAATTAAAATTAAAAAAAAGAAATGGAGTCATGGTCTAAATGGAAAATATGTACAATTGTGGAGGTGGAGGGAAGCAGTCAGTTCAGCTACTATGACATACCATAAACTAGGTTGTTTAAATAACAAAAATTTATTTCTCAGAGTATGGGAGCTGGAAGTCCAAGATCAGAGTGCCAGCACAGTCAGGTTCTGGTGAGAGCCCTCTTCCTGATTTGTAAATGATTGCCTTCTCACTATGTCTTCACAGGGTGGAGAGAGACATCATCTCTCTCATGCCTCTTCTTATAAGGCCACTAATCCTGTTCATGAGGGCTCCACCCTCATGACTTAATTACTTTCCAAAGGCCCCACCTCCTAATACCATCACACTGGGGATTAGGGTTTTGACATATGAATTCTGGGGGAGATACAAACATTCAGTCTACTGCAGGGTAGAAGTAAAAATATGGTATTAGGACCTGTAACTTGATAAACTGCAAAATACATCTCTCCCTCCTGTCTTGTTCCTGAGATCTGTTTCTACTTCTGCATATAAATTATTAAGTACAATCGTATTTTCTATGAAATGAAACATTTGAAAGAGAAATGCCAATATATGCATTCTTGTGTGCATATATTATATATATATTTCTGTTATCTTAATTCTGGGTTAGGAAAGTGCCCCTTCTGAACCAGAGCACACTGTCCCACGAAGAATAAACACAAAAATGAGTGACTGTGAGTGTCTCTGTGCCATCCTAAGATAATAAGCACCTTTGAAAGGGTATTCATTTTGTCAGGCCCCAGAGGCACCATGTACTGCCAGGAGACAATAATATTCCAACTTATCCCCAGGATACCTGGGATAATCTACTCACTAAGCAAAAATATTGTTGAGAGCCTGAGATAAAAAGGAGTCATAAACAACAAATCTACAGAGGAGAGCTCTCTGCAACCTTATAAGCAAGAAAGATTCTGGGTCTTGGAAGAGATTTGCTCTCTGTATTTTGATAACTTAATAGTCAGTGTGGTCACAACTTTGAAAAAAGTCTGATCTTCCATGGACTGAACTGCTTATCCATAAACAGTCTCAGAGAGCCTTGATGGAGGTAAGAGTGAGGTGTGCTAAGGAAACCTCTGTGTTGTGAAGACAGGGAGTGGGTAGCCGTTTCTAACCTCTAGTAAATCATCTAATTCATTAAAAGTTCTGGCCCATTGTCATAGAGCCTGGTGTGATAAATCTTTTCATTCCCCAACTTACTTTTATGAGAAATGCCATAGCGTGGCAGCAAATATATCCAATAACTATTGCCAGATAATGACAAATCTCTGATACCTTTTGTCACATTACAGTCTATGTTGCTAGTTTCATATTTACAAGCAAATTGTTACCTCAGAATATGAAACACTGGCATTTAGAGAAATACAGAAATTACTCACTTCCCTGGAATTCTGCATGACAAATTAGTACTATGCTTTAACTAATAAATGTAGCTGTAACCGAGTTTTCATAAACATTCTTGAGACATTCTTCTGGAGTAGCTTTATTTTGGCACCCTACTTTTCCTGCTTAAACAAATGAAAAGGTTGGCTGATATTGTCAAAATACAGCACTTCTGGTGAACCAAGAGCCATTTATTAAAATAATGTATTGATTCGGTGTCATAAAATACAAAATCACATTT
Source organism: Hyperoodon ampullatus (assembly GCF_949752795.1). Classification (NCBI taxonomy): domain Eukaryota; kingdom Metazoa; phylum Chordata; class Mammalia; order Artiodactyla; family Ziphiidae; genus Hyperoodon; species Hyperoodon ampullatus. The sequence goes on along the minus strand of NC_136921.1, from coordinate 62,367,497 downwards.
CTACAGGAAAAACCTATTACCCTAAGCCAAGATTATTTTATTTTAAAAGAAAAATTATTGCAGTTGTGGATTCTGAAAGTAATATGATATGGTTCAGACCTCCGCCTTTCGGAGGCTAACCAGGGGGCTTTTCATGCACAGTGATATGTTATGCAAAAGAGATATTTGTGTAATTAAGAAGTCTTCTTGTCTTCATAGAAATGCATTAACTGGAAGTAGATTCTGGATATCTTATGACTCAGAATAACTAACTTAAGAACACAAATATGATTTATCACAGTTGTGGAAAGGGTTTAAACTAACACATAGGCAAATGTAACAACTAACACCCCCACACACACACACACACACACACACACACACACCCCTCCTGGAGGGTCAGGGTTCTCCAGAGCTGACCATTTTCCTGACATTGTCTTAATCTTGTCCTTTGTCACAGCACTGCACTTTTTGCTCTAAAGGTTTCAGCACTAAAAAGTGGGGAGGTGAAGCCATAGTTCAATTCAATTTATTTTTATATTGCCTCTCATACAAAGTCTCTCAAAACGCTTTACAGTAAGAGATAAAATAATCTTATAACACTTGCCCATATTTGAAACAGCAGCACTCACCCAGACAGCAAGGGGGTAAAGCCATGCACAGTCATGGGTCAAAGTCCCTGGCGAAGCACCCCTCATTTAGAAGCCATATAAATGAACATTTCAGCACAGTGACGTGGCCATAGACCATTACTCGACAAGACCCACTTTCTCATGGGACAAGTAAGAGGCTTCATTTTTCTATTCAAATAAAGCATTATCTCTTGTCAACCTGTGGTGATCTCAACTGGTGACCAGTTTCCTCTCACATTCAAAACTAAAGAGCCAAAGCACAGGAACATGTTTTCTTTCTATTGTTGCCAATTACTTTAATCACATATGATTTATGGCTTCCTGGAAAGCAGTTATTCTGGGGTACCTCTTTTAGTTGTCTGTGTTCCATATTTTGGCCACAAGAGGTAAAGGAGAAAGGCTGGTGGAAAGACAAAAATGAGTAGGCTCTTGTTTAGTCAACCTGCAGCACAGAAAAAAGAAATGCTTACACTTGAAGCTTGAAAACTCGGAATGAATCAATGGCACTCTGGGGCAGGAAGAAGGAATAAGGGAGGATAATGGAGAAAGAAATTTTGCTAGATAAGGCAGCCCAAATTAATTAAGAATTCCCATTGTAAAACAACAAGAACAACGAATGTCTGGAAAGGATAATGAGGAAGCCAATCCTGGCAAAAGAAAATTAGGTCAAATCGATATATCAGGTTTGTGTAGCACGTTTAACTTACAAAAGGGTTTTTCTGGACTTGATGTAAGGAAATTGGAGATGTTACTAGTCTCTGAGAGTGACTGAGTTATCCAGCATCGGAAGAAAGTGCAGTCCACAGTTAAAAGCTACCACGTTTGCAAAGATGTTCTTTTACAAAGCAAATAACGGTTTGAAATTACCAAGCCCCAGTGAAAGTAATTCTCAAAAAAAAAAAAAAGCTTTTCTCCCGACCCCCACTACACCTCACGTACTTTTTCAAGTATTGAGACAAAACACTCTCTATAAAAAACATTTTTTTTTCAAAAAGTACAAAAATTCAAAGAAGCCTCTGGCTCCAGGAGAATTCACAGTATTCGTATCAGTAAATAATCCAAAATGTATTTGTTTAGGAAGCATGTTTCTAGTAGGATATGAACCTTTTCTACCCTCTACTTCTTTAATAGAATCACATCTTTATAAATACATAACAAAACAGAATATATTGTAACTCATTTCTTGACCTTTTAATATTCCTGTCACTGATTGTCAGAGTTGAGAACTACTCTCTATCTTGAGGTGATGGATTATTTAATTAACCATTGACCTTTTCCCAACATTTGTTGACAATAAGCATAGTCCCATGAAAGCTGCCCGCTTTGGATATTGGTCAATTCTGCATTGTTTATCAATAGGAGAATGCCATTTTTTGTAACTCAGATCAAGTAACCAGAATTACTTCTGCCATTTATTTGTCCAAACTCATTTTCAAATGAATTCATGTCTGTTTCCTTTTGACTATCTATTAGAAAAGAACAATAGGTTTAGTATGCCTTTTTAAAACAAATTCCATGTCAACAAGTATGGCTGATAGAATTTAATTGAATCAACCTACAGAAAAATCATGTTTTCTAGTAATGGATCTTTTCAAAAAAGCTGCAGCAACTTTTTTCTTATGATGTACTCCTCTCCAGGTCTCCAGTTGAATCCAACTTTTTCTAGGGAATAAACCCCTTCAGGAAAATGAAGCAGACCCTTCATTTTCAGACCCTACAGACCCTACAAATAACTTCCAATAGTTATTTGTAAATTCCCTTCATTACTAAGGAAAATGTTCCTGCATTTTTCCAAGGGCTATTTTCTTCATAGAAAGTAAAAAAAAAAAAAAAAAAATGTGGAAGATTCTGGCCAATTAAACAGTAAAATTAGAATCTTTTGTTGGAATGACTGGCTTCTTTTAATACACATAGTAAATAGCATCTTTGTGAGTCCCAGCAGTCCCACACCTATCCACTTTCTTCTGGACAGGCTTTTCATCTTGGATGCTACAGTGAGGGAGGCTAAGGGTATTGCAAGCCCAAGCCTGAGTTTACATCGAGAATGTTCCATTTCTGCAGACACCTCTGCTCCCAAGATCAAGTAACGTGGTACTTCAGACAGGGGAAATTTTTCAGAGAATCCTAATTGGCCTCCTTTCTCTGTTGGCATTATTACTGTATGTTCATCTCTCAAAGATTTTCTTGAGTTCTCAAAGTTTGATTGAGGGCATATCATTGTGTCAAAGCGTTTGGATCCAGATGGTCCTAAACCCCAGGATCTTAGTTCTTTTTCTTTCTGGATGATACTGTGCACCTTATTTATTTTCTTGGTGCCTCCATTTCCTCACCTAGAAAATGGGAATAAAAATACTCACCTCTCCTACTTACTGTGAAATGGGAAGAGATAATATCTGCAAAGCTCCTGGCAAATAGTAAAAGTCCAATAAGACAAAGCTGTTCTAATGTAATACTGACTTTTCCAGTTTGTCATGTGGACATGGCCATTATCTCTGCATAGTGGAATTCAATATATTAGAGATGTTTCAGCAACAACTGAAGTCCATTTCCATCTCCCTAGAGTCTACAGTGTTTAAAGACTTGATATTATGGAAGTATATTGTCTTCATTAATTTATGTTAATTTTTAATGTTAGTGTGGCAGTATGGTATAATATATACAGAAGCCTGCGTGTATGTGTGCGTGTGCTTATATACACAGGTGCACATTGCACACACACAGATACTGCAGGGAGAAAGAGTTTTGATCCTAAGAAAGCAGATTTTCATTAAAGCCTAAACCTGGGACATAATATAAAGCATTAATTGTAATAGGGGCCATTTTTTTGCTTGACAAGGAAAGAAAAAGAATTCTTAAAATGAAGCTGTTTGGAAATTAGCAAAAACATAATATATTTACTGATCATATTTTACGAAAATGTGACTGAAAGTAAACGATAGAGCTTTACAATTATGTCCAGTGAAACAGCACATGCAAGCTACGTTTGTACTGTTTTCTTATAGATCTGTTAACCATGTTATTTCCTCTGGCATCTATCAATTTCCCTTCGAAGTCAAAGAGTTTATCTCCTGTTAGTACAGAACCACATGGGCATATCATCTGATATCTAGATGTTTAAGTTGTACGTTTGATACATGGGTGACATTAATGTAATATTATGATGGATATCTATTAGCAGGTACATCACCGAAACACGGACTCTCTAACGTCTTTGACAGTGGCTGCCCTTTCCATGTCAGTGTCAATCCACACCAGAATCACAAGAATGAACAAACGTGACAGTAGAGGCTGTACCAATTATAGATGAAGGGATACTGTCTACTCCCACCATTTGATGTGATTTATTTGGCAGTCCTTCTGCATTTGTAGGCAGCAGATTGTAGCTGTTTATGAAGTGACAAATGGTACTCAATGACATTGAATGACTTCTCTAATCAATTTAACTTGTCTAAAAAGTGGTCATGAATTGTAGTGTCCGTCGAATGTGAGTAGATACAGAAAACTTTCAACTTTCTGCACTAAAAACATATATTCCAAATATATACCCAAAAGAGTGAAAAGAATAAATAATAAAATTAGTTTATTTTAATAACTGTCTTTCAAAGGATCTAAAAACATACCATGTTTTATAAGCTTTTTAATCAAGGAGTTTTTTTAAGTAGTACTTTTTATTGATTTGAGAGAGATGCTTTTTTCCTTGGTCAGTTTTATTTGTGAGAAGCGGGAGCACACGGTTAGCTACATAAATGCATAATTCTCTGGTGGAAAGGGAAAATAATTTAACTAGGATTGTCAGTGAAATAATTGAGGCTGCTATTATATAAAAAGCCTTTGGGCTTATGATTCCAAATATTGACTAAAGTTTTCAATTATTATTTAGTCTATTTAAACAAAACTATTTTAGTCTAAGTGATTTTATGGATGAATTTATTTGAGTTAATTATAACTTAAAAAAATTATCCCTTATGCACAGGTTTGGTCACATAAGCAGAAGTCGTTTCCCTTACACAATGCAGAAATGTATACCCTTTAAAACTTACATGTATTTTAAATAAGACTTTCATCTCACACATATAACTAGTATAATGGAATAAAGTCATAGGCTAGGCTAACCTTACATAAGTGTATTTAGGTATTTATTTCAATTTATTAGATGTAGATAGTCTTTTACATACTTAATTCAAACCACTACTGCTATAAGCCAAGAATGATTTTTTCCTATCTCTGAATTATTCAAATTTATTAAACAATATTTCACATTTGTTTGACACCATGTCAAACTCAGGACTCCTAAAGCACGGCTGCAGCTTTGGAACTGTTATGCTTTCTCGGACTTTAATCATTTTTGGCAAGGCTCCATTTCCTGTCAGAAAGTGAAACAGCTTTGGAATGTCATTTTCACGAAAGAAAACAGAGAGAATCCGAGAGGAAGTTCTCCTCCACTCCAGATCCCCTAAGATACTCAAACACGCTCACAGGAGGGCTGGAATACATCAAACATTAGCAGAGGGAAAAGGACACAATTTTCCCACATTAAAATACATGGATAAAGTTGAACTTCTGCTAAAAATAGTTCCCATGACTAATCCTATTAAGTTTAAAAAATTGGGCAGTATCTTCCTTGAAGCAGAATTTCTCTCTGCCATCACACTGTGCTGCTGCCCACCGCCTCCCCCCCGAAAGCCAGCAGCCCCTCAATGTTAGGCCCTCATCTTTCCCTTTGTAATGACATTAGGAGAAAAGGAACAGAGAAAAAGACTGGACAGTGCCTTTTATTCAGGTCTCAAATATCAAAGAAAACCAAAAATAAGATAAACAGATCAAAATTATCTCCGAATACCAAAAATTCTGAAGAGAAATATACTGTCCTTATACATCTGCAACGTTTTCCCACTCACTCAATGTCTCCAGGGAGCAATGAGACTGCAGAAAGCAAACTAACATGACTCTGAGCTGTGCCACTTCAAAGCCTAGACAATGTTGGATGCAAAAACTGAGCAGCAAATGGAAAAATTTCTATACTGTTTTGGAAATGGAAGCCCCTGATTTTTGCCTCATATGACAAACATATGACCTGGACAGGAATGAGGAGCGGATGAAAACGGATCACTGAAAATGCCCAGCAAAGCTGAAAGACCCTGGACCAAGTACATATGTTGTGTTGTCTAAGAGAGAGGAAGCCATCAGTGTTCCCACCCTCTTCAGCTCACACTGATAATCAATGTTACTTTGGTCTTCCAGAAGGGGAGATATGGGAATATAAAGTAGTCACTGCAGAAGGAGTCATTAGGTACCATGATATCGGCATATGCTAGCTAAGTGATTAGCAATGGTGAGGTTCAGCTGCAATGAAACCTAAACCCAGCTGATGCCATTAACACGCTGGATCTAATGAACTCCACAGACCACATTAAAGCAGAGAAAGCAAAACAACAATTGGAGAATGGCTTTTAAAGAAATCATCAGTCCAGAAAAGGAGAGGGGATATATGTCATTTGAGAAACCTTAGTGGGACCACTGGACAGTCACTTCCTTAAGCATTTGTTTTAAAAGGACAGGCAGGTAACCCATCCCAAATTATGAGGAGATATTTTAGCAATTATTTGTGCTTTTCATCTTTCTAGTTTTGCATTAGCATGTAGAAAGTGAGTTAACCAACTGACTTAGAGTTTTCCATTTTGTCACCATAGTGTGCAAATGTCTGTAAGCTACATTCGTCATAAAGAAAAGATCTTTTGTTATGGTTTCTAAATCAAAGTATACATGTTTAAGCTAATCTATAATTCACACCCACTCAAGCATTGGTCTTATTCTGTATAATGTACTTCATTGAAAAGTGTGACCTAGAACTCTATCAACAATGTAGTTCTGTCCAGAGAGGATTCGTTCACCTTCACGCTAACCAAGTTTTTCAGTTTGCCTTGCATGTTTAAAAGGTTCTAGCTTAATAGTTACCAAAGCAATTAAAAGGGAAAACCTTCAAGTTTACCAAAAGAAAGTAACTCTCAGGGTAAGGGGCAGTGCAGTGAGTAGTAAAGCATGTGGGTGCAGGAGCCACAAGGCCTGGGTTTAACTCTCAGCTCTGCTACTTACTAATTCTAAAGTGGTAATTTTCACAGCAATGTTGGGCCAGAAGAAAAAGAAAGACTATAAAGAGTTAAGATAGACAAGGAATGACTGAAAGCAGCAAAAAAGTAGTTTTTCTTCCCTTCTGAGCATCAATCTTATAATTCCCACAATGCCAAACTTAATATTGTTAGTTAGTCAGTTAGTGAATTTGGGCCGTGGTCTTCTGTGGATATACATGGTTTGCCTCTGCCTGAACCATCAATGAAGCTGAATCACTATCCCCTGGGGACCAGCAGGATCCAAAAGGCTATGAATTCAAACTTTCAGAAACTTTGTACAAAGCCTGTATGTCAACACACAGAAACAATTAGGAAGGATAAGCCATTGCTCTATAAAGCAGAATCATCCCACATCTAGAAAGGTTGCAATTTTATAAGCCATTTATAAAAGTTTCAGGGCAACATGACCCAAGCTCAGAGAACTTCAGGTTTCTATTTAAAGAGCCAAATTACAATAGATATTTTGATTTTTAAATTTAAAATAAGAGGGATTGTCATTTTGCAACAGGGGGTATAGGCCAGATCTTAGCACATGTGGGCTTATATAAAAATATAAGAAAATATAAGCCCATTTCCCTAGTCTTAGGGGTTTGAGCCATGATTCAGATTCCTGTGTTCTAATTCTGCTTGGCCACTGACTGACTGTGTAAGTCTGTACTAAATCTCTCTTGCCTCAATGTTCCTTCATGTAAAATTGGGACAATAATCATGGCTACCTCATGGGGTTATTGTAAGAACGAAATGAGAAAACACATATTAAGCACTTAACACACTGCCTAGTACACACAAAGCAACCCCAATAAACATCAGTTACTGTAATTTGTTGTGCTAGACATTACTGTAGATGTTTATCATATTATGTGAAACTCTTAATTCCAGATTCCTGGGAACCAGTTCCCCTTCTCTTGTGCCTATATGCACACCAGCTAACCTCTGTACAAATTCTAGCATGAAAGATTCTTCTCCTCAGATCCTCAATTCCTCCACATCAGTAATGGCCCTAAACCTTAGGAATCCAGTTAAACCATCACTTCTTCTTCCTCTCTGCTACCTGCTCTGTCCTGCTTCTCTTCTCTATTGGACTAAGTTCCTTGGTCATTGACTGTGAATCTCAGTGTTCCTAAATTCAATAGCGAGGCCTTGAAACCTAAGAGAACTTTTTCGACAGCGTAAACATATCTGGATTTATTGGCCAGCTGAGTCCACCAGCAGATGATTCCAACTGTCCACTGACTTTTCATGGTTACTTTTGTGTTGACTTCTTTGCAAACCCAGCACTGCCAGCCTAAACCTAGATTTCTGAAGAATGCCTGTAGGGGAGTAGTCACCAAAGATCAACTCTGATGAACAGCTTGCTGCAGCTCTAATGGTGAGACATATAAAAGGCATCATACATTAAATTTAATGTTGCCTCATTAGTCTTAATTAGATTCCTACATTACACCAGGATTATGGTTCTCCATGTTTATGATTTCTCCTAAAATGAATCTAGCCCAGGTAATACTTTGGTGTACTTTTTAAACCTTTGAATAAAAATCTCCACTAATGGATTAATATTAATAATAAATATTCTTGATCTTATAAAAATAATAGCAAAGAAAGGCAAACTAAATTAGTGTATTTCTAGAAGTTTCATGTATGCATAAATCCTATAAAGGAAGTCCTGTAACTTAGGAATAAACTTAAAAACTGCAAACATTTGCTCACTTAGAAAAGTAGTTGGTCTATTATTTCCTTTATTCCCCTTTCTATCATTATGCATAATATGTAATATGTTTTTTCAATTAAAGAATAGTTGCTTCCTGCCTCCTCTCCCCATTTCATAGTTTAGCTTCTGCTTTTATTGGCATTTACTGTGAAGACATATCATATTCAGTATTATCATATAGCTATTAAAGTATTAAGGAACTTGAGAAACCATAGAGTGCAATCCTTTTTTAATTATAAAGAAATTGTGGCCCACAAGTTTTAGAGACTCATGGAGAACATAGAGGTAATGGTGAATCCTTGAGCAGAAGCCAGGTTTTCTGGCTCACAACTCATCATACGTATGATCAACTCCCTAATGTATCTGAGAATATATTTTACTGCCATGTTCCAAATGCACACTGTAATGCAGGCCTCCAACTCCTGACTCTGAGTTCACATGTTCATGCAGCTGCCACACCTAAACAGATTCTGAAATACCTGTTGCTTGGCTGCAATTTTACCAGCAATCACACGCTCATAAAAAGAAAAACCAAAGAAAATACACTGTAAATCAGGTCTGTTAAGAAGACTTCTTCAGTTCTCTGTCACTGGATAGTGAAAGGGTTAGTGGTGTAGAAGCCTTAAAAGCCTACATCTCATTTATATTTATATGCTAGTAATTTAAGGATTATAGCAGACATTAAACAACAAATTAAGGACTTCATTCCTATTGTAGACTCAGGACTAACTAGTTTTGACTCCTGTCAAAAATGGACATAATTTCTTCTTCTTGTCACTCTGGGTTCCCCACTGTCCTCCAGCATTTGGTGAAATCTGGCCAATGCCATGGCAGAGCAAAGTCTCATCTAGGAGGAAAATATCAAGATTTAGGGGCTGAGAAGGAAAGGAGAGAGTGACTAGGAGAGAAGAATTCAGAATCAAACAATATTCTTGTGCAACTTGGAAACACTAGCTTAGCATGGAAAACACTTCAAATTTGCCAGCCCCTTGAAACTGTGAGCATGAGGAACAGATAGCCATGGGGAAAGCTGGAAGGCTTGGAAAGAGCCAGTGAACACTGAGAAGTCAAAGAACATTTTAGGCCAAAGAGCTTTTGGTCAATATGTATATATTCATTTCTGTAATCTACATATTTTGGAAATGAAGACCTATTTGCCAAACCAGCAAAGATACCTATATGTTCACCCAGGGATTATACACAATTATCATGAGTCATTTTCCATCATTTATGCTAACTAGTTGTTAATTTAATGACTCCTCATAACAACCCCTTGGATAGTACATATTCTAAAGCCTGGAGTTCCTAAAAAATTATAAAACCAGTTCCAAATCAATTCCAACATTTGAAAGTTAAACAAATTACATTTTGGTGAATAAAACTTTTGAATACACAGTTGCATATTCAGGTAAAGTGAGGTCTGAAAGTTTTCTGAACTATAGAAAGAAATTTAAAGAAGATAAAGACATATGTGATATAACTGCTTATGACTTAAAGTTATGTAATTTATGATATAATTACAGCATTTTTATTGTGCATATTTTAGAAGAATACAAACTTTTAAAAGTTAAGCATTAGATACTCAAAAAAATGATATCCCATGAAATTTTAACAAATTTATAGTGGGAGATCCAATTCTAATAGTTGTGTAATGAAATGGACAGTAGCTTTGCTATTAAACTTTTGGTTTAGTAGCAAACTATCAAACCACCCACGAAATGTCAAAATATTCTATACACCTCAGAGTTAGAGGTGTCTGACTCTCCGTGATTTATGGTAACATTATTTATAATGTATTTTCCGTTCATTTCAGTCCAGTGCTGTACCTTTTATAAACCTACTGATTAATATCAAACAGTGAACAAATCTGACAAGCAGGATTACCAATCTAACAAAACTGTTTATAGTGTGAATGAAAAAAGCACACCATTTCCAGGCAATGTACTTAATAATAAAATCCTGTTTTACTTAAGTGGTGAAGGGATTATTTAACTGTCAAAGTTCCTTTAACTGTTAAGAGTTGCCACATTAAAGACACACTATTCAAAAGCACCAGCAGAATATTTCATGCCAGTTTATTCATCATTATCATATTTCATATTTAAATAGAGTAAAATTGATGTGTATAAAAATTTTAAAAGTTCAACTTTTTGAAATTAAATTAGCTCCCCCTAAGGCACTTTTATGGTAGAGATAAACAAAGATTTAATTTTATTCTTATACAGATTTATCTCACTTTCTATAAATATTATACAATTTTTGTCAAGCAGTATGATATCAATATATATCATGGATTGTATTTGAACATTTTTCTTTAGAAACAGAATTTTCATATCATAAGATTCATAACTTCTGTGAGATATTTTGCAAAACACTTTCTTTAATATTGACAAATGTGCTAGTCTATTTCTTTAGTTACATAGATAGCATTATAAAACTACAGTTTATAGAGAGAAAGTAGTTTTCAATTCCATAAGACTACCAGAACATCAGCAACAAATAAAATTCATATTACTAAAATCAATTATTGGAAACAAATACATTTGATAGATGAAGAGTTGAATAAAGCTAGTCTAAAACTTTTTAAGACTATAAAATTCCCAAAACAAACAGGAAAAAAAATTACCCAGAAGGCTATTCCCATGATGATTCCAAATTGTGTTTTTGTTAGTATAAGACAGGAAATTATTAAACTTAATTTTAACATGACAATTTCCTTTAAATTATTTTTAATTAGATTAAATATTACATCTATGGAAAGAATAATAGTTTTACAGAGTCCAAAACACAGACTTTCATTTCACTTCTACATGTTCATCTTGAGCCTATGCTCTTGGAAATCATAAGAGAAAAGTTTCTAAAAACGTATATAGTGATAAACAAAGAATATGAGAAAATGAAATTGTAGCACCTAATTCATTTTCCCCCAAAGTGAATAAAATAATGTTGGCAAGGAGTAACATCACCAAAAATGGTGAAGAAAGAAGCTCCATGGATCCTTTCCCCCATGGAAGCAACCATTACGCTGGCAAAACCTTAAAGAATTAACTGTTTTGAAACTCTGCATGCTAATAGAAAACCTTACAACAATCAGAGAAGTGATTAGTGTACAAAGAAGGTACTACATTTTAGCATTTAAGGAAATTCCAATCAGGTCACTGCTGACTACTGAGGTAATGGAACAGAGACTTCAGTGACCACACATAACAAAGGATACAGTCTTTGCAAGAGTAGTTTGGAAACATTACTAAACAAATGGACAACTGTAGTCCACAACAAGTCACAACAGCAAACTCTGGGGAAGGATTAAAATCTGATTTCCAGGGACTTCCCTGGTGGTCCAGCGGGTAAAACTCCACACTCCCAAGGGGGCCCAGGTTCAATCCCTGGTTGGGGAACTAGATCCTGCATGCATGCCGCAACTAAGGGTTCACATGCTACAACTAAGAAGTCTGCATGCCGCAACTAAGAGTCTGCATACCACAACTAAGAAACCCACATGCCACAACTAAAAGATCCCATGTGCTGCAACTAAGACTTGGCACAGCCAAAATAAATAAATAATTTTTTAAAAAAAAATCTAATTTCCAGAGTTATCACCTTATAATATGCAAAATGCCCAGTTTACAAGAAAACATTATGAGATATGCAAAGAAATACAAAAGTATGACTTATTCACAGGATGAAAAGAATTTGGCAGAAGCCATACCTGAGACACCCCAGAGATTAAACATATTAGACAGAGAGACTTTAAATCAACTTTCTTCAATATGCTCAAAGCATTAAAGAAACCCATGGTCAAATAATTAAAGAGAAAACAATGGATCAACAAATAGAGAAAATCAACAAAGATATGAACATAAATAGGATTCAAATAGAAATTCTGAGGCTATAAAATGCAATTGTGAAATGTAATATTCCCTCGAGGGGTTCAACACAGATTTGAGCAGGCAGAAGAATCACTAAACTTGAAGATATGCCAATTGAATTTATCTAGCCTGATGAACAGAGACAGAACAGAATGAAGGGACAATGATCAGATCCTAAAATACCAGTGGGGTACCATCAAGTACATCAACATACACAATATGGTAGTCCCAGAAAAAGAAGAGAGGGAGAGAGAAAGGGACAGTGAGAATATTTAAAGAAATAATGGTTTAAAAAAACCCTGAATTTGGTGAAAGAAATTAATCTACAAATCCAAGAAACTCTACTAACTCTAACTAGGAGAAACACAAAGAGATCCACACAGAGACACATTATAATCAAACTGTTGAAAGACAAAGAAAAACTCTTGAAAGCATCAAGACAGAGATATGGCTGGTCTTGTATAACTGGTCTTCAATAAGTTTAACAGCCAATTTCTCATCAGAAACCATGGAGGCCACAAGGCAGGAGAATGTCATATTAAAGTGATTAAAAGGAAAAAGAAAACCATGTCAACCAAGAATCCTATGTCTGGCAAAACTATTCTTGAAAAATGAAGCTGAATTAAGACGTTTCTAGATAAACAGAAGCTGAGGGGAACAGAAGCTACAAGAAATGTCAAAGTGGTCTTTTCAGGCTGAAATTAAAAGACATTAGACAGCAACTCACAGCCATACAAAGAAATAACATCAGTAAATGTAACCTCATAGGAAAATATAAAGGCCAGCATTATTTTGTTTTGGGTTTACAACTTCTTTTTTTATATGATGTAAAAGATAAATGCATAAAATAATAACTCTAAGTTAATGGGTATATGATGTAAAAAGATATAACTTGTGACAATAACAACCTAAAATGGTAGTGGGAGATAGAACTGTAAGGAAGAAGAGTTTTTTTATACTATTGAAGCTAAATTGCCATCAATTCAAACTAAATTGTTAGATATTTAGAAGATTAATTGTATTCTCAAGAGCAGCCACTAAGAAAATAACAAAAGGAAATATAGAAAAGGAAGTGAGGAGGGAATTAGAATACTAGAAAAAAACAGCTAAACAGAGAAGAAGGCAGAATAGAGGTACTGAGGAACAAAAACATATAAGGCATGTAAAAGATAAATTAAGAATGTCAGAAGCATGTACTTCCTTATAAGTATTCACTTTAAATGTACATGAAATTAACTCACTAATTAAATGACAGGAATTGGCATAATGAATTAATTAGAAAAAAACCGTGATCCACCTATCTGTTACTTACAAAAGACTCACTTTAAATCCAAAGACACAAATATGTTGAAAGTAAAAGGATAGAAAAACATATTACATACAAGTCATCACCAAAAGAGAGGAGTATCTATACTAATATCAGAAAAAGTAGACTTTAAGTCAAAGATTGTTACAAGAGACAAAGAAGCACTTTACATATTTATAAAAAAAGCCAGTATATCAAGAAGATAAAACAACTGTGGGCATTGCTACAATATAGCAGAATGTATGAAATGCACATTTCTCTATTGAAAATACAACATTAGCTATCATTTCCCTGATGTTAGCCCCTAAATTGCCAGCTTAAACCACTTTAAAATATTTTTTGTTTGTGTAGATTTCCAAGAGGAAGACCATTTATAGAAGCAGCACTTCTTTGTTTTGTTTTGTTTCTCAAGTCTTAATTTGCTCTATGAGCGGAAGCATCACCTTGCCGCACATAATCCTCTAGCCTAGAGGATTACCTACTAGATTTGTAATCCACCTAAAAGAATAGATTGACTTTGACAGTCTGGGTTTTCCTTAATTCATGATTTTGTGATTGTTTTAAAATTACTTTAATTGGGAAATATACCACAATACTTGTCACATTTACTAATTGTAATCTTTGTACACTTATATTGCTTTGATAGCCACAGAACTAACCTACACACATTTTTAGTATTACTCATTTAGCAAGTTATTTTATATTTATTAGTAGAATACTCACAAGTGAATTAATCTGAAACAAATATATATGTAAATTAGAGGATATAATTAAGTTGTTGATGAAATACTCCACCTCAATTGAATTGTCAATTTAAAGAATAACTGAGTAAAAATTACTTGCAGTGAAGTTCACCTTCACTTAAAGTTTGAAGTTTGCTTCATTGTTCCTTGTCATTTTGTAATAGATTCATGGAAATTATATCACAATTTCCTCAAACTTCTTGGACAGGTTACCTTATATTTTTTCAGTATTTCTTTTCTTTAAGCATACCCATTAAAAGCTCTTGTAGATGACTAAAAGAAGAATAAAATCCACAACCCCCACGTCACATTCCTTTAGAAAATACTATAATTTAAATTTGAAAAAGGAAGCCTAAGTTTTTCAGTTCTAATTCCCAAATGTCTGGATTCCCTTCTCCCTTTCAGTGGAATATACACTTGAAATTTATAATTTACCAGGTTCAGTGGTCGCAAATGACATATATTGATTTGTTCTTATGGTTGTCTTGAACAATGTCAATTTTATAACCTTGAACAGTAATATAGACTACATGAAAATCATATCATGGTGAGTTAGAATTGGAGTGAGGAGAAAAGCTGGGAAGAAGACATCTGACATGCATTACTGTTATAATCTCCCCAACTCTAATCAAAATATCAACTAGTATTCCAGAACTGAGCAGCTGCTGGGCCCAGCAGGCATGTCACTTCTGCAGGTATAAAAGATCTATGTACCTCAGGGAGAAAAAGTGGTTATAGAAGGCTGGTTGCCCAGAATAAAGAGAAGCCAAGAGTTGCTAAACTGAGTTCTCCCTACCACTGAGACTACAAGTCTGAACTTCTGAGAAGACTAGGAATGAAGACGCTTGGATTTGCTGTCCTAAAGGAGAACAGCATTCACCAGCAGAACACAAGCTTGCAAATGTAAGACTACAAAACCTTCCATCATGTGGGGGATTGCCATTGCACAGGGCTACCAAAAATTAAGCTGGCACCACAGGGTATGGAGAACAATAAGCTGGTCCTCAGGGACCAGCAGCTAGAGGGAAAAAAGTAGAACACTTAGACTAGGCAGTCCCTGGTAAAACAGAACTGCAGATGGAGATTGATGAATTTACCTGCCACAAAACAAACTTTAAGTGTACATGAAATGATTCAATTACAAAATTAAGAAAAAACAACCCAAATAGAAAACATAGTTATCAAATTTTGAAGTAAAATATATACATTGAAGATGAATATGTTACTGATGAGACTTGACTAATTTTCCTGAAAAATGAAGTAGAGGAAATACCCCAAAATACAGAACAAAAATACAAAAACCTAAAAATCATAAAGAAAGAGCTAACAAACTTAGAGGACTTCCCCAGGAGACATAACATACCAGTAATGCTTTATAAAATAAATTCCATATGTATTAAAGATTTGAGTAAAATATAAAACAATAAAAATCATAGGAAAAAATTCAGAATGTCATGCATTTTACCTAGTGTTAGGCCAAAAGATTAAAAGGGGGGAAAGAGAAAATATTTGACTATGCAAACTTATCTTAAGTAATACAGCAAAAGGTAGCATAAATAAAGCCAACATGCACATGTTAGACCTGGAAAAAAATATTTGCAAAGATTATGAAAAGTTGTAGGTAAATAACCAGAATGTAGCAGCTATAAACTGATGAGAAAAGTATAAGAACCTTATGTGTAGTAGTTATCTATTGCTGCAAAACAAATTTTCTCCCAAATTTAGGAACTTAAAATAACAAATATTCATTTCCTCACAGTTTCTGTGGGTCGGGGAGCGAGGAGTGCCTTAGCTAGGTTCTTTCATTCTAAATCTCTCATAAAGTTGCGGTTAAGCTGTTGGACACTATGAACTCATGAAGTCCCAATTAGGAAGAAGAGAGCTGCTTTCAAGTTTACTTACATGGTTTTCAGCAGGCTTACTTCCCTGGTCACATGGGCCTCTCCATAGGGCAGCCTCATGACTTTGCAGATGACTTCCCATAGGGTAAACAACTCAAAGTAAGCAAGAGAGAGTACTCAACAAGAAAGAATGCAGCCTTTTTTAAACCTTATCTCAGAAGTGATGTCCCATTGTTTCTTCTGTATTCTACCAGTTAGAAGCTAATAACTAAATCCAGTGCATAAAGTGAGAAGTTTACACAAGGGCATGAATGTCATGAGGCAGGGATTATTGAAGACAACTTAGAGGATACTCCCACCCCTATTATGAAAAAACACATAAAGGATTAGTAGGCAATTTACACAAGAATGATTCCAAATGGAAATATATATATATACATTTTATTTTTCAAACTGCCAATTATGGAGATACATATTATTTAGTAATGAGATATCACTTTGCATCCATCAGAATGGCAAACTCTTAAAAAAGTAAGTGTAATTCCTCTAGAAATTTTAATTTTTATGATTAAAATTAAAATATACATATATACTTCAAACAGGAATTCCACTTCTTCTAATCTATCCTGTAGAAATAAAATCAAGAGTATTTAGAAGTATGTGTGACATGGCATTATTTGTAATAGCTAAAACTGAGGTTGATTGGGAGTGGGATGAATGACTATTAATAGGAGCAATGGCTCCTATTAATAAATTGTGGTTCATCTTTACCATGGAGTAATATGTAACTTTTAAAAATAACTAGTTAGAGCTGTACCAGTTGTCTTGGGGGGATTTTGGTAAAATGTTATGCAAAGAAATAAACATAATGTGATTTCATTGGTATAAAATAAAAATAATATCTATTGATTGATCAATTATATAATTATATATATACCTTATATATATAATTTTATCAGAAGGGAAAAACATATGGAGAAAAAGAGAAATATATTAAGAAGTAAACACCAGGTTGTTTATAAGCCAAAAAAATAAAAAATAAAAGATCTGCATGATAGATAAATAGCTATTAAATATATATATACATATATATGTCAATAAGATGGATACATACGTAGATACATAGATAGATACCTAAATGCAGGGATAGATAGACATCTATGAATCTATATCTATCTATACATATATTTGTGTGAATGTGTATATATACATATAGAAATAGATGAAAGGACAAAAATAAATCCAGAATGTTTCAATCTGGGCTCCCCTGGTGGTGCAGTGGTTGAGAGTCCACCTGCCGATGCAGGGGACATGGGTTCGTGCCCCAGTCCAGGAAGATCCCATATGCCGCGGAGCAGCTGGGCCCATGAGCCATGGCCGCTGAGCCTGCGCGTCCGGTGCCTGTGCTCCGCAGCAGGGGAGGCCACAACAGCGAGAGGCCCGTGTACCACAAAAAAAAAAAAAAAAGAATGTTTCAATCTTACAAGATCCTTAGAATCTAAAAAGAAACAAACGAAAAAGTTGCTGTTTCTATCACAGTGTCTTTAAGATAGCTCTTCCTTGTGAGTAACCATCTTAAGCAGGAAAGTTCAAACTATAAATCACACACAGACAGACATAGACATGCCATCAGAGCTAGTACATACTGAGTGGGAGAATCACCTCCAAGTAATATGGGTGAGAGACCTGTGGCACACAGGCATAGATCTGAGGACACTACCCTTTTACCAGACAATTTTTATCCACAATTTCGTACATTCATTCATGCTAAGTCACTCCAATGTGTTTGGCTTATGAGCTGATAGCCTTTGTCATTTTATGTCTCTATGATTTTTAGAGTAAACCACACTTAATATACAGGAAAATTATTAGAGTTGGAAAATGTACTACTCTGTTAGGTAAACAAGAAAGATAACACAAAAGGAAGGTCTTTCAAATATGTAATTGTTGCTTTGTCTCCAGAAAAGTAAAGTGCATTTAAATCACAGGTAAGAGAAACCAAGATTATCTGCACTGCAAAGCACAGATCTTCACATTCTAATCACAAATAAAATAAAAGCTAAAGTCTTGTGTTTTCATAGATAGTATCAATTAGCGAATGAATTTTGAGGCACTTAAGGTATAATTTCAAAAAAGTTTATTTACAAAGCATGTGGGAGTTTTAAAAATAAATAAATAAAGGTGAAAAACTATCTCTAAATAGCATTCTAACCTCAGAAAACTTTCCCTGGCCACAGTCAAATTCAGATCATCTTATTTATCTTTGAAGAGAGGTTTTTTAAACCAACAATTCTCACAATGCTGTGAAACACCAAGAAACAAACAATATTTTAGTATCCTACTTGCCAGTAAAAAAGAAGAGTTCTGTCTTCACATATTTCAAACTCCCATTGACTCAAATGAAAAGGGCCTTTTTACTGGTGCTATTGTGGAAGCAATCCCTCAGCCTCAATTCATTCTTGAACAATCTTAAATGCTTTTACATCACGCTACCTTCTTTCATTATGGCCTATTTACAAAAGAAACAGAGTATGGTAACCAATTCCTGAATCCTTCTCAAAGACAAAACACTCTGCACAGCTTCCCTTACACTTGACACTGCACTATACTGCCTCCATTGATGATGGGCCACACCTAACACTTTCCCATAGACTGCAATTTCGCTCTAATTACTGTTACTTCACACTGCTGATGAATGGAACAGCTAAACTTTATATGCGTACTCGACACCACTTCCTATAATTTCATTTACCAGAAAGGTTTTCAGAGTTGTTAAGGAAGAGTAAAATGAATAACTATTGACCATGTAAAAAACTCCATTATGCAGGTCACTAGTAAAAGAAAAGTTCTAGGAGATAAATGTAACCCAAAGAAAAATACTTCCTAAGTGAAAGCAAAGATAAATAGTTCATAAAGACCTTGGAAACTCAAAGATATATCCATAAATGACTAGCATATTTAGAAGCAAAGGCTGAGTCATTCATGGAGTGAGAAAAACTATCAGTTCTAAATTAAAAATTGTATATGGTTAACACAAGTATTAAGGGAAAAGTGATTTGTGGTACATCAAAATGGAAGATGAATTTTTAAATAGCCTAATTTTTTTTTTTTTTTTTTTTTTTTTTTTAGCCTTGCAGCTTGCAGTTCCCTGGCCAAAGACTGACCCTGTGCCCTTGGCAATGAAAGGGCCAAGTCCTAACCACTGGGCTACTAGGGAATTCCCAATATTGTCTAATTTTTAAAATATAGGAATCTAAAGCCTTAAAACTGTAAAATATACACAGAAAGTTTCCTTGTTCAGAAAAAAAAACTGTCATTTTAATTTTTAGGTTGGAAGAAATCCCGAGAGATGCTGAAAACTGAGACTTAGAAATGATAAAGTTATTAAAGATGTCACACAGCTAACAAATGACAGAAAAAGATTCAAGCCCCGCTCTGCATTACATGCTCTTAACCACTCTACCACGTTGCTCTAACTTTTGCGTCCTGCTAACAAATACCTTGCAATATAGTGGGAAGATAGGATACAGCTATTAATTTGTATTTATGAATAAAGGAAGAATAATAGTTTAGAAGAGTTTTAAGGTTTTAAGGCTGGATGACTGGGAGAATTATAGTGTCATTAAGGGCTGGCCCTCTGCTTCCCCAAATGCTGGCAGTCACTCCTCTATTCTCTAGGCACGAGACTAGGAGTTATCTTTCTGGGAAATATACCAACCCAGGAGAAGAAGACCCAAAGATTCTGACAACAAATGCTCCTCAATGAAATGCCCCAGCCAGGTAACCTGACAGAGGGAACCACAGTTAACCAACCCATTCACATACTAAAAGCCTCCTAGAAAATTTTTACTGTCCCATTCTTAAGTATTCTCAGATAATTAAGAATATCTCGGCATCTAAAGAAATGTGAAAACAAGAGAAAGAAAGACTGAAGTAACCAGAAAGGAGGCAGCACCATTTGAGAAAACATCTTTTTTGCAAGAGGAAAAAAGAATCCTTCCCAAACAGCTTGAATTAATATTCTCAAAGAGGTAAAAGGAGGTACTGCATTTATGAAACAAGAATAAGTAGCTATTATAAAGGAACATTCAGAGAAAAAGTACTCTTAAAAATTAAAAATATGAAAGCCAAAATTAAAACTCAAAGAAGTATCAAAGACAAGGTTAAGGAAACCTCTCAGAAAATAAAGAAAAGGACAGAAAATAAGGAAGAAAAATAAGAAACCTAGAGAGTCAGTCCAGGTGGTCCACAATGGACTTGACCAAATAATTGGAGTTTAAAAGAGAGAGAGACAGACAGACAGACAGAGAGAGAGGGAGAACAAAGGGGAAGAAAACATCCAAAAAGTAATTCAAGAAAATATTCATCAATGGAAGACATAAGCTTCCAGATTGAAAGAATGACAAATGCTCATGATAAAAGATGTCATTAAATACACAGCAAGTAAACCACCATGAAATATCAGAATATGGAGAGCAAAGGGAAACTATTACAAGCTTCTAGGAAGAAAAAACAAAGAAGAAATTTAAATAACTTTGGATCAACAGCAACACTGAAAAATAAAAGAAAGCAGAAAGAAACTGTCAAAATTCAAAAATAAAGTGATTTATCCAACCTAGAATTTTATTCCAAAATACTGCTCACATAAATAAAGACATTTTCATGAATACTCTCAAACACCATTTTTCTTCATGTATTTCTTCTTAGAAAGCTCTTAGAGGATGTCCTTAACCAAAATGAAACTGGGACCTAATGAAACTTAAAGGTTTTTGCACAGCAAAGGAAATCATAAACAAGATGAAAAGACAACCCTCAGAATGGGAGAAAATATTTGCAAATGAAGCAACTGACAAAGGATTTATCTCTAAAATATACAAGCAGCTCATGAAGCTCAATATCAAAAATCAAACAACCCAATCCAAAAATGGGCAGAAGGCCTAAACAGACATTTCTCCAAAGAAGATATACAGATTGCCAACAAACACATGAAAGGATGCTCAACATCACTAATCATTAGAGAAATGCAAATCAAAACTACAATGAAGTATCACCTCACGCTCATCAGAATGGCCATCATCAAAAAATCTACGGACCAAAAATGCTGGAGAGGGTGTGGAGAAAAGGAAACCGTCCTGTACTGTTGGTGGGAATGTAAATCGATACATCCACTATGGAGAACAGTATGGAGGTCCCCTGAAAAACTAAAAATAGAACTACCATATGACCCAGAAATCCCACTACTGGGCATATACTCTGAGAAAACCATAATTCAAAAAGAGTCACGTACAATAATGTTCATTGCAGCACTATTTACAATAGCCAGGACATGGAAGCAACCTAAGGGCCCATCAACAGATGAATGGATAAAGAAGATATGGCACATATACACAATGGAATATTACTCAACCATAAAAAGGAATAAAATTGAACTATTTGTAGTGGGGTGGATGGACCTAGAGTCTGTCATACAAAGTGAATAAGTCAGAAAGAGAAAAAGGAATACCGTATGCTAACATATATATATGGAATATAAAAAAAAATGGTTCCGAAGAACCTAGGGGCAAGACAGGAATAAAGACGCAGATGTAGAGAATGGACTTGAGGACACGGGGAGGGGGAAGAGTAAGCTGGGACGAAGTGAGAGAGTAACATTGACATATATACACTACCAAATGTAAAATAGATAGCTAGTGGGAAGTAGCCACATAGCACAGGGAGATCAGCTCCGTGTTTTGTCACCACCCAGAGGGGTGGGATAGGGAGAGGGTGAGGGAGACGCAAGAGGGAGTGGATATGGAGATATATGGATACATATAGCTGATTCACTTTGTTATGCAGCAGAAACTAACACAACATTGTAAAGCAATTATACTCCAAAACAGATGTTAAAAAAAAAAAAGACATTAAAAAACAAAAAAGAACACTCCTGATACTCTCAACATACTAGGAAGAGACTTCATCAACTGGAGATGAGTTTGGAATAGAAATAGTGGTAAGAATTTATCAGTAGAAAAACTAAGCAGAAGAAAAAAAGGGGAGGAAGAATTATCATATATATGTAAATATTATGTATATATGGCTCAGATGTGGGTAGCGTTTACATAACCATAATAATATAAACACTATATAGTGATCTGACTTAAAATATTATAAAATTTGAGAATAGGAGGATAAGAAGAACCAAGATTTTCATGTGGGTGGAGAAGAATGATGGGGAAGAAAGAGAGCTAAATCTCATTTTTCAGGGGTAATTGGGAAACAAGTACCTAGAGCTGAACATTTGAGAAATAAATAACTAGATATAGTTTAGAATACAGAGATAGTAGAGTTGAAATTCATTATTTCTAGGAAAAGAAAGTGGGAAAGTGAAGAGCAACCTTAACAAACTTGAACTATTTGATGCTTTAAACTATATACACCTATCTATCGCTAAAAGCAATAAAAACTGGAGAGGAAGAGACCTAGAAATGGAAAGCCTCTTTCAGGAAGAATGATGTTGATTTGGATGTTCAACATCAGATGAGATGAGAGGAATGAGATTTGAGATGAGATATGAGGAATGAAAGAAAGAAGGCCAGTCTAGCAGAAGGGCACCTATCCAACTGCCAAAATGCTAATCTAAGTACTTTGCTGATATCTAGTCTTTTAGTTTGTTGTTTTTGTTGCTGTTTTCAGTGATCCTTAGTTTTTTCAGTTTTAGACTTTTACCTGACCCAAATTTATTGCCAGCTCACCTTCCAAATCACTTAACAAGGTAACTTTACCACCAGAAGTCATCTCAGTGTACCACCTTGTGCTAAAACGGGAACTGAGAATGGATTCTAACACACCCATTTAAAAACTCTATTTTTAAACTCCTCATTAAATTTCTGCATTACAACTGGATAAGATGGATAACTAATTGCTTGTGCTAAACTAATAGCACCAATAAATGAAAGATAAGCCCAGTTTATTACCATTTCAATTTATATAAGTCTTAAACCAAAATCTTGAGGGTACAAAATAGCTCCAATATCTCAGAAACTAGAACTGGTATAATATGAGTACTTAATCTTTATTTTAAAACATTCTAGGAAATTTAGAGTAACAACATTATTTCAACAGAGCAATTAGAAAGATATAATAAAATGTTATTTATTTGGGTTAAAAAAATGCATGTTCTTAATATTACTCCAAATACTTTTACAAACTCCTGCTGCATTCTCAAAACAATCCTCTGAGATAGAGGATGCAAGACAGATGTTCCTCTGCCCACTTAGAAATGGGTTCCCACCCTTGCCTGAGGTCCTTGGCTGGTTATGGGAGCCAGAAGAACCAGTGGTCTGACTTCCAGCCCAGAGTTGATTCTATGGTTAAAAAATGGCCCTTTTTCCAAATCTCTAACCAACATGCTTTCTTTATTCTCTAAAATATGCTATAAATTCAGAAAACAGGAATATAAAATGCATGTGGAGGGTACCCATTTTATTTTATGAAAAGCTATTACAATATTAATGGAGTAGTATAAATATTTAATAAAATAAACATATAATATAAATTAATAAATAACTATTCTATCCAGTGATTCCATTCTGAGGAATATCGTAGAATTACAAAGAAGACCAAAAACATAGATTAAGTGGGCCCAATATTTTACTTCATGTATTTAGTAAAGTCATGAGAGTTTAAATATGTCCCAAACTAAATATTCTCCAGTCTTATAATTACGGAGTCTCAAAATGAATTATTTTTTTCTGGATAATAAATCTTTATATTCAGAACTTGCATTACTTTAAAGAAACTTAGAATTATGTGTAAAGATAGAAAATATCAAAAAAAAATCATGTAAGTCACTGATTTAAGCATATTTGTGTCTTTCAGGGAAACTATAATTCATTGCAACCTTCTTTAATGCAGAATTGTATAAGATTCTTTACTTTAGCATGATTTTGAAATTTGTAAAATGAAAACATAAGAAAAATAGATTGATATATTTTGAAAGTAATAGCATTGATCTTTTCAACAATTAATAGCCTACATTTCAACTTATACTATCATATTGTGCTCTCCAGAAACAATTCAAGCTCTAAATATTTAGAATGCAAAGAACATTGAGGAGTTAAACTGTAATGTAAAACAGAAAATATTTCAAGAGTACATTTAAAGTGTGTTTGATGGACAGGCGAAATAATTAATATTGTTAATTTCCCATATTTGACATTACCCCATACACATGCCTATGCATCTTTGATAGGTCTTTACTATGATTATTGCACAACAGAAATTATAAGAAACAAAACAGTAATATCAGTGAGAGAGAAATTCACAGAAAATACTGATTACATTTGATATGGTTTGAAAACTGGCTTTGAGTGAATATCTGCTTAGAGAAATGCTTGGAGAAAGAATGTCTTTGGGAACAATCATAAACAGAAAACACTATAGACTGGATTTACAAAGAAATAAATATATACATAGTCTATAAAGGCAATGTCTTGAGCGTTATGCTGGCAATTTTCCAGGAGCCCTGGGAACATGCCTAATTTCCATCTAAATTTGCACACGTCTTTATTGCAATCTCATACCCTGTGAAGATTTACTCACTCTCATGTCCTTTGGCACAAGGGGAGAAATGAGATATTTCTCTCTCTTTCAATCTCTCTCTCTCTTTTTCTCTCTCTCTCGACAGTCAAATCAGTGATGTTCTTGCAGGATCCATCAGAAGTCTATCTTGAATTCTTTGAGACCTCTCCTTAGCATCACTGATATTTAAAGAATTTTTAAAAACTCAGTCAATGCTTTAGTTATGAAACTTACTCCCATATAATTTCCACATCAGAAATTAAGCTGTACAAATGAATAACTGAATAAGGCTACACCCATCATAATACTCTGTAACTCATCCCACCTGTGCATGTAAAACATGCATTGTCAAATAGTTTTACGAGGTTGCTAAAGTTGACATCCCTTCAAATGGACCATTTCCTGCATATCTATTTGAAAGCTTATTCTTCTCAGTTATTCTCATCTCCTCCCTTTCTATTGCCTCCTTCCTCTCAAGTAAAAACATACTCAAATCCTAGAAAAACACATCCTCAGTTATAACCCCCATTGAGTCACTGCCCTCTACCCTCACATTTACTGCCAAGTTTTTTTAAAATAGCTTAGGGTTTCTTTCTCTACTTCTTCTACTACTCTCATCCTCTTGTAATCTGTTTCTGCTCCACAAAGTATGGAAAGTACTTACTTAAAATGTCACCAAAAACCTATAAGTCATCAAATTTAGGTGCCTCTTTTAACTCTTATTAATGGTGATGATGATGATGATGATGATGATGATACTGGTAGCTGACTTCATTGATCACAAACTATGTGCCTGGCACTGTGCTAAGCATTTTGCATGTGTGTGTTAGCACATTCATCCTCACAGCAACCTTTTCTTTAACAAGTTCTTTAACAGCTACTCCGAGAAATTTCAGCTTCAAGAACTGACTTGATTTTCCCCAGTTGCCCAGTTCATAAGCACTTGGTCACTTTGCAGCGTTTTGTATATTTTCCATGCTTATTAATAACCCATCATTTCTTTCTTGATGTGCTTTCATCTCTTGCCCTGTCCTATCTGACTTCCCTTCTGGCTCTAGGAGATGCTGCCTCATTTTCCTTCTCTTAAGTCACTCTTCCGTGCATTCTCACCCTCTCCAACACATTATCCCTTCATACCATTTTGATCATCTCCTTCTAAGAATGAATTCCAGGTTTAGGTTTCTGGCCAAGGCATTCCTCCTGAGTTGGGGCACATGTGGCAATAGTGTCCTTCTTTTTCTCTCTTCCTGCCCACGAGCCTCTTGCTTTCTCTTACCCTTTTCATCTAGTCTATCTTACAAATCCATAGAATCTCCCTTTACACTATTCTTAAAATCAGTTTCCCCTCTTTTCACTTCCAGTTGTGCAAGTGAAGAATCACATTACTTCTGTGATTAATTGTAATTCCTTTCTGATAAGGGAAAAAATATAAACCCAAAATTTTGAATCAGAAATTCCTAAATTTGAACAAACCACATCTTGGGCATTTACTCTGTGCTCTTGAACAAATTGCCTTTCTATGTCTCAGTTTTCCCCTTGGTAAAATGGAAATAATACAGTGTGTGAGGATTAAATAAAATCATAGGCATAGATCAATAACATAATAACAATTCAGAAAAAAGCTTTTATTATATTATTAACTTGAATTTTTGACTGCAGATTTTTCTCTAACCTGCTTGTCATAAAGTAATTCAAAAACTTTGTATAGTTTCTCTTTATGACTCAGTTCCCTTAAGCTTGCATGATTTTATCCCAAGCCTTCTACAGACTTTCTTTCTGTCTCCCATTTCTCCATTCCCTAAAGTCTCTGCAGTTCATCTACATGACATCCCTTAAATAATTCTCCCTGCATTTTCTTAAATAATTCTCTCTGTTTAATACATTTTGACCCCAACATTCACAAATCAAAATTCAACTCACTCCTTTAGGATAGAGAAACTTTGAAACAATCAAAACTATTATTTCCGGGCTTCCCTGGTGGCGCAGTGGTTGAGAGTCCGCCTGCCGATGTGCAGAGCACGGGTTCGTGCCCCGGTCCGGGAGGATCCCGCATGCCGCGGAGCGGCTGGGCCCGTGAGCCATGGCCGCTGGGCCTGCGCATCCGGAGCCTGTGCTCCGCGGCGGGAGAGGCCGCGGCAGTGAGGCCCACGTACCACAAAAACAAAACAAAAAAAACAAAACAAAAAAAAAACACTATTATTTCCTAGAATCATCCCAGTTAAGATTAATTTCCTTCTGTTGTGTCCATATCCCAGGCTAAAACTCTATTTGTTGAAATCTGCCCCTTTTTTGGTATTTTTTAGTTATATCTCTGTCTCTCCTCAGATAAGAAGACAGACATTGTTAGTTTCCTTTCTGTCCTCTCACTTTATCCAGTGGTTTGTACAGAATAAATGCTCAATACATATTATATAAATTTAAACAAAATATTTTCAGACAGTATTCTCTATAAGTAATGACATGGAGGAAATTTCAACTTTCTTAATATCAGAATATCCTCCCAAGAAGAGCTAGTCTTTGTCTAAGGAATACTTTGCTGCACTCATCAGGATGAGGCACCCATCCACAGGGAACTTATTTGGAAAAACAACAGGTGATCTATAAATATTTTCTAAAGGGGGTTGGATCAGTCAGTTAAAGGCTTTGTGAGTGATTGGGACATATGAACTTGAAAAAAGAGCTGAATTTCTTATGGCAAGAGAGTGGATTTGAGAGAAAGAGAATTCCATACTGAGAGGAGATGAGGAGATGAGCTATCTTTCTCGGAAGAACAGAGATGTCTGATGGGCATTTTTTCCCATGTTGGTTGGTGCTGTCAATATACCTTTTCAACAACCCCCCATATGAAATTTTCAGTAAAATTCCATATTGCCTCCAAAGCACTGTGAAGTTCAAACGGGTTTGGGAGGGATGAGTTAATGGACTGAGACCGCCTTCAAAATGGACACAGGGCAAGAACTGAATAGGTCAACCATATCTGGATTATATTTATATAATATTATACTTCTGTAAAATCCCGTGTTTCGAGAGTATGGAGACATAATAATTTAGTATAATTATGGCCGTGATCTCGTCCTTTTCTCACTTTATGCCCCAAATCCCATATTTGCCTAGGTATCATTATGACATAACTACACATTTATGGAGAACCAGCAACAGATAGTATTGTATAGTATTTGTGGGAAAAAAAGTAGTAGTGATAACAATACCTACTATTTTTACCAATAATATCTCCTACTGACCACATGCCAAGAACTGTTCTAAGTTTAATATCTCACTTAATCCTACCTATAGCCCAATATTACGAGTATTCCCATTTTACAGGCTTAGAGGCTTAGAGAGGTTGAGTAACTTGCCCATAGTCCCATGGCTAGTAAGAAACAAGGTCAGAGGTTAAGTCTCTTTGCATCTACTTTAATACAGAAGTTCTCAACCAAAGTATTCACTGCTATTAAGGGATCCAAAGGTGTACAATGTATAAAACCCCTCCACCACCAAAATGCTGAAAACTTATTTGGGCAGATTAAGCAAATATTCCTTAAAAGATAACCCAAAATGGTTTGGATTTGAGTTTCAATTTTCATTTTCCAAAATGTAAAATAGAAAGATACTTGAGACTTAAATATTTGATTGACTCAAAGTCCAAATTCAGCAAGTATTTTCAACCAAGTGTGATGGGTCTGACCATCTTGAGACAAGAGGAACTCCAAATTGACACTGTGATGAGTAGCACTAAGTAAGCCAAGTAGATTGGTTGCCTTGGTGAACCATGTATGGGCAATCCAAAAAAGTATCCAAAAATACTTCTAAAAAAACATTCTCTGGGTCTTTAAAAGAATCTCTACCTTATTTTCTTGGCCTTTTAATAAATCTCTCACTAGATTTAGAATACCTTTTTTCCCAAATGCCCAGAAGCAAATACTGTATATAGTCTAATATAATTTTTAATTCCCTCTGCTGTTCTGGGTTAAATGACTATGATGTTTTCAGAATTTCATTTTTAGGTAGTCCTAAATTGTGAGCCAGTAAATTGTTCTGTTTCTACATTATGAAACTCTTAAGACAAACATCATAATTGTGTTTCTTTTCCTACTAAGAAACATCACAGTTTATTCTTGGGAATTATTTAGATGAAAGGAAATCTCTAGGAATTATGCAGAAGTGACATTAACACTGATGTTGTTCAAACAAGGGAAAACCAGAAATTTTGATTGGGAATTAAAACAAGAATTGCTCTCTGGACAGACTTATAAATTATATAAATAAAAATTAATTTAAATAAATATCAGATTTCTATGAGAACAAATGAGAAATTCAAAGTTAAGGTAAACATTAAATATTACTTTAGGATTAAAATAAAAGCCAATGATCTGAGATAAAGAGATGTCACTGTATACTGAATTTAAAAACAAATAATGCCCTCTTCTTCAATCTGTACCAATGTTAATTGCATGATGGAATTTAAATTTATGCGACAGATGTAAGTAAATTCACATTTTTATGCCTTTCCACTTTGTTCCATAAGCAAAAATGGTTTTCATTTGAAGGAAGTAAAAGTACTAGAACATAATATTCAAGGATGCTATCTTTTAAATGAGAAATCTTAGTGGCTTATATTAGGTTCCCAATATGTTGGTTTAGTATATCATTAGTTACATGATTAGGTAGGGTTTTTTTTAATCCTTTTTTTATGTACCCATTAGGCCAGTATGCCTTCTTTGGAGGTTAAGACACAAATTACCTAATTAAGTGTTACAGTCCATGTAATAAAATCAAATATATGAAATCAATGCAGTACATAGTTATCCTGAATATTCCATTGCTTTGTTTTTTACAGAAAGAACAATTAAGTTACCGTTTGACTGTTATTCTATCAAATTCTGCTTTTTATCCTTAATTTTAATCTAATTTATTTTTAAAATATACACTTTTATGTGGAAGACATGCACATTATATATGCATGTGGGGGGGCATATCAGGATATTTTGAGATTATTTTATGGGTACGAAGAATTGAGAACAAATGGTTTGCTTTATGTTAACATGAGAACTGTTTTTCATCATTTATTTGAAAGAGAATTAGATATTTTATAAGTGAAATTCTTACTGTGATCTACTTCTGAGAAACAGTCTAGTTTTTTGTCTCAGGCTCCTACCCCATTCTCATCATCATACCCTCTCCATTTATTTCTTGTTCCAAAACTGCATCAAATAGCTTTAAATGAAATCTTTGAGCCAATCATAACTGTGTACTTCTTGGTAAGGTACTTTGTAACCACAATTCTGTTATAACTAATCAGTTTATCCAGAATGATCATCTTTTTAGTTATTAACTCCACAGATAAAGGTATACCTGCTTTATATCAGATTCTGTTCCAGATTCTGGAGATAGAGCAGTGTACCAAACATAAAAATCTTGGTTCTCATGCATCCTGATCTCTAATTGCAATTGTTTCCTTTGAGTTGGTAAAATAAGCAAGACAAACCTGAATGCTCATTCCCAGTTACCAGGCTGGACCTAAGTGTGTCAACAAAAAGTAGATTTTAAGCTCTTCAAGGTCATTTGAAGGGCTTCTATTAATTTTGAAAATAGATGGGAAGGGTTTAAGAAAACATTTGCTTTGTTTGGGTGGCTTAGAGACAGTAGGCTCCTGGTATAAGAATGAAGAATGGTAAATGGAACTCAGGGATCCTGACCCATTACTGAAGACCCAGAGTTAAAGAAATTTGGCAGCAGAGAACAAGGTGACTGGAACCAAAGATTATAGAGAGAAATTGATGCCAATAACCACAAGGGAGATGTCTCCAGGAACAAAATAGAAGTATGGGTTGGTTGTTCTAGCTCTATGAGATGGCCTCGGAGATATCAGGAAGGACTGGTTCTAACAGTGTGGAGAGAAGACTGAAAGCTCATCATGTTCTGGCCCCTAAAGCATGGAGATTTACCTTGTGAAACAATTACTGAGTATCTATAGGGATGTGAAGTAAGACAACTATAGCTCTGGAACCTCAGCACATATCACCACTGTGAGCTGTGCAGGGGCCTTGACAAATGGGGCCTAACCAAATGGCAGGTAGTAGCCTCAGACTTTGCAGTTTTCTCAGCAACAAACTTTGGGAAGCAAGATATCCAAACCACATCACTTCTATATCAGCCAAGACCCTGAGCTTCTTGAACAATTCAGGAGGTAGGAAGAGACCTCTCCCTACAGTAGACTTCCTGCTAATAAGCACGTGTGGAGGTGGAGTGATGTACTGAAAAAGAAAATTATTACCAGACAATATCCAGGATATTGAAATAGTACACTCAGGTTGAATTAAATTAATATCTAATCATATTTGTCATTCTTTTTTACATTCTTTATATTTTCCCTTAACATTCAGGATGAGAAAATTTAAACAAGAGGAACAACAAAGATGCTTAAATTCTAAATTTGCAAGGGAACATCTGATTTTAAATGGAAGGAGGTTTATAACAACTCTTCTTCCTGACCCTATAAATATAAATCAAGACAAAAAAAAAGAGAAAACAAAACAAAAAAATGTGCTTCTTTCAGGCTGTATTCAACTTTCTGTTGCACTTTACAATTACTCCCCACTGTGCTATCCTCAGAGGTGATAAAGGAGAGCTGTTTATTACCGGACTTTTCCTAACCTCCATCTTCTTATTCCCTTGGGTCCACATACCTGAAGGCTGTGATTGTGTCTTAACTGAAATAAAGCTTATATGGAATAACTAAGTTCAATAAGGAAGCTTAAACACAACCATACCACTTTTAGATAGAGTGGACAAAACGTTTGCTTCCGAGAACCTCTAAATGTCAGACAGGTAAGACCATCTAAGACAAACTCTTTAACCCAGCTTTCATGACCCTGCAGGATCTGGTCCCACCTGCACCCCATTTCACTCAACCCCCCTGCACAGCCTTGACTTCAGGTACTTTGGTCTTCATTCAGGTCTTTATACACATCATGCTGCTTTATGCTACAAAAACTTTCTCCACTTTATCACCTCTGAAAGAAAACTTCTTCCTTCTCCCTTCATTAGTTAACTCATCTTTCAGATCTTAAACCAACTGTCATTTTCTACAGACAGATCCAACCACCTATGTCATGTTTTTATTGTGGGAGAACCTCCTGTTGCAGTTTCTATTTTGCACTGTGATTATATTTTAATGCCTACCCCCGCCCCCAAGATTGTAAGTTCCAAGAGAGCTGCTAACTTCTCAGTTTTCTCACTTTCTATTGTGTATCTATGCCTAGGACAAGGTATATATTTAATTAATATTTACTCAGTGACTGAATGAAGGAGGTGAACGTCTTGATAACCTGTAATAATTGTGTCTACTATAACAAAATCTAATGTAAAGTGAATAAATGCAAATTCCAACATTTATATACATAAAATCAACCACAAAAGTATGGAATGAGGTGCATGAAACTTAAGAGCAGATTATACAAATGCATATTTCAGTATTCTACTTAATTACAATTTCCCTATGAATCAACAATATGACATGTTTACCTCAAAACAGAATCACTAGGAAGACAGTGCCCAAAATCATAGAATAGATTTTCCCTTTATACTTCAAATTGATCAAACTGTATCAAGAAAACTGTGGAATACTATTTTTATAGGAATGCAAATAAATTGGAGCATATTCAGAGGAAAGAAATTGCCATGATGAGATGGGGAAGCCATTACAATGACTGAAAAGAGCTATTTTGTATTTGCTTATTCATTCATTCACTCATTTAATTCATTCAATGAATATGATTGAGTATATCATACCAAGAGGAAATCTGGGCAGTTGAACGCACAAGCAAAATAGACAATGATCCCTGCCTCGTGTAACTTACAGTCTTTAAGGAATGATAAACAATAAATATAATAAAGATGTAAATCATCTAGTATATTAGAAGGTGATAAGCACTATGGGGAAAAATGTTGAATGATTAAAGGGGATCTGGGCGCTAGGGTGGAAAGAGAATGAGCTAACAGAAACATTAATACTGTAATGAGGGTTGGACTTATTGAGTGGTGATATTTGATCAAAGAATGGAAGAAAGTAAGGGATATAAGATATTGCCCCCAAATGAATGTCTGGGGGAAAATGTTTGAGGCAGAGAAACCACTCAAGTGAACGCCCTACTTCAAGATGGATATTGCCTGGCATGTTGGAGGGACAATAACAAGCCAGTGTGGCTGAGGCAGAGTGAGTCAGTGGAAGAGTGCAGGAGAGGCGACCTGAGAAGCAGAGGAGGCCAGGTCAAGGCCTTGAAAGACATGGCATGGGTATTGGTGTTTACTCTAACATGAGTAGCCAAATGAGACTGGATAAAATTCTGTATATTAAAATGAACCAAACTGGAAAAATTATAAAATGACAAAATTTAACTCTATTTTAATATTATTACTAAGAATTAACATAAAAAATAGAATGGGCAATCTCATCATGGACAAAATTATTTTTTTAATTCATCACTTTATTAAAATGGATCTTGAATGTACATGCTTTAATTCATGTCCATTCTATTGATAGAAAAATGGAGACAGAAGACAAGAAATACAAGTGATATGAGAGTTCAAGACCTCATAAATCTTTTTGTTTGTTTTATTTTAATTTTTTAAACATCTTTATTAGAGTATAATTGCTTTACAACGGTGTGTTAGTTTCTGCTTTATAACAAAGTGAATCAGCTATACATATACATATATCCCCATATCTCCTCCCTCTTGCATCTCCCTCCCACCTTCCCTATCCCACCTCTCTAGGTGGTCACAAAGTACTGAGCTGATTTCCTGCGCTATGTGGCTGCTTCCGACTAGCTATCTATTTTACATTTGGTAGTGTATATATGTCCATGCCGCTCTCTGGCTTCTTCCCAATTTACCCTTCCCCCTCCCCGTAAGACCTCATAAATCTTATTTCCATTTTCATTTTATCACATTCCAATGCAGATGGTCTCTCATGGTCCATCAGAACTTAGGGAAAAGTCCCCAAATAAAAGAATTTTAGTGCAGTTAGCATGTTTTAAATAATATACAACAATGTTTTAAAATATCATATTAAAATATATATCATATGCTTATAACACAAGCATATATAAAGTATATATGTACATATAAATTATAAATATATTATATAAATATTCAATACTGTAAAGAACTATTAGTATATAATATAATACTTTAAACATTATATCACAAGCATTGTGAATGTATATCTTTCAAAACAACACAATTTACTTCTTACCATTTTTATCATCCTGTAGCACTTCCTGTTATATAATGAAAACAGTAAGATTTCCGGGGCATATATTCCTTCCTCATTCAGGAGATTTTTAAAAGTGAGATTTTAAAAATTATCCTTTAAAAATTTGTTGTTATTTTTCAGTGCTCCATAATTTTTGTTGCTTTTTTTAGTGGAAAATAACTAGAGGAATTTAAGTTGACAAAAATGCACCTCAACAGTACACTATTCTACTTTTTAAAAATAAAGGTATTCTGTTTATTTAAGCAGTGCATCCATCCTGCAAATACTTTATAAGGGAAACAATATACAAAGAAACACAAACACACACAAACACACACACACCCTTTCCTAAAAATGTTTCCATTACTCCTCAGAAGTCACCAAACGGCAAACCTAAATGATTAGACTAACTCATCCAGCTCACTAGTCAATTTAGGAAGAGAAAGGAGGTCTACAGAGTGAAGTAAGTGGACAGATTGAAGAACGAGGAGGGGGGTAATGTTTTCTGGAAGTAGCTCTTAGAAATCCTGTTCACAGCCTGGAACCGCATAAATTTTCTCTGCATATGTTATTGCTACCTTGGGGGCCATGATAGCATATGCATTTTGGGTTTAAAAAAATAGATATATGTACATGAATATGTGTGTTTAATGCATAAATATTATGATGACTTTTCTTTCATGGGACTCTGTAGTCCCTTCAGACTGTACTATAGTATGTACAGTAAATAAACAGTAATCCATTGAGAATGCACATATTTTTTGAGAAAACACAAGGTAGGGGTGAAAAAGGGCTGAATATTATTGCTCAATTTAGAATATATCAGAAGTGAAAAATTATGAAGCAAAATAAACTCAGCAAGACAATACAGACATTTGGCGGTAACACTGACTCCAGAAGAAGAATCAATATGAATATATAAAATGGAACAAAGAATCTTGAAAAAGCAAGAAAATCACACTTTTGCATTAGTGTAACAGCTGGAAAAAAATTTAAAGCAAACTAACATATTGTTAAAATGCATTATGTAGTATGATTAGAAAAATATAACTTCTGGTCAGGTGACTTTAATAAAGCCAGTAAGTTTAGTTACTTGAACACCTGTAGGTTATTATTATGAAAAGAATGTTATCATTTGAGTATAAATTCAGCCTATGATGTATTTTGTTTTTCAGAGAAGATATATGTTCAATGTACTTAGTCTTAATATTCTTTGTATACGTGATAGAACAGGATGATAAAAGCAAATGATTATAATATATTTGGTTTCCCAGTAAGTTCCCTCAAACACAGAATGACAAATCTAATATGAATCCCCAGAAATTCAGTTACTTCTAAGCTTCAGTATTCTGGAATACATAAAATAAATACATGATCAATGAAATGAAATATGACAAAATGTTTCATATTGATGTTTTCTTCTTTCAAAAAATGCCTTTTTGGTTAATGCCCCAAGTCACTTTTTCCATACATTTTCTTTTTCACAATGTATAGATTTCCTAGTTCTGATCTCAAGTTCAGGGAGCCTGGGGAGAAGTGGGAGATTTCTTCAAACCAGGGCTGTTCCTCAGCCTTTCACATGAGAAAATTGTTAGAAGCATTAAAGTATTTCTGACTATGCTGCATTCCTTTGTTCAGAGTGAGTTTTGGGAACACATCCTTTTCTCATTATATTTCCATAAAATATATTTGATCTATTCTATTCTTAGAATACCTCTGATGTGGTCTGTGAGTGGAGCACAGTATAAAAATATTTCTTTTTTATATGAGACAAAATGTTTCCATTTCTTAGACACATAAAAAAAAATCCAACTATATAGCACTCTAAGAAAGTAAAACTTGTTCAGTACATTTTCGTAGTGCTCAAAACAGACCACAAAGGCCCCCTATTCCTCTATTGTAGTTCAGAACCTCACCCAAGGCATGGAGCCCTCTGCAGAACAAAAGGAAATCAGGAAGAAAAAGGGGAGCCAGGAGGACTGGGAAAGATCTTGGATAACTCAACTAAGAAAGCAAGTTTATATTTAGAAGAAACAAAAGAAGTTAAGCCTCTTTCTCTAAGACTAAATGAGTTTGACTAAATTTGTATCAGGAACAAAAACATCATCAAAATTTTTAATAGTTTAATGTGAATAGTTGACATGTTTGCTCGATTAATTCAATTTAGAAACCACTAGAAGCCAAACAAGTCTTTCTTGCAGTTTTCTACCACACACCCAGGGTACACAGCACCAGGCCACACATCTACAACCTGGTCTAGTTGACCTGTTTATTATTCCAGTAGCAAACAATTTTTTGAGAACATTTTCTTCAGAAGACTTGTCTTTGGCATTCCCTTATAAGAGAACAACTACTTAAATCTAGTTGTGTCAGGGACAAATGAAACTAAAAGTTAATCCTGAAGGCTTGCCACCCACAAACTCAGTCCAAAACCAAAGACATAGAAGAAATCTACTGTTAACTCTCTTTGATTACTCATGTTATTGTGTATTTATAATTTTTATGGTTAACATAAGCAATGTAAGGGTAAGAATTTGGTCTCTCTTATCACAGTGTCTAGTATATCTAGAACAGTGCATGATACACAGCAGTTACTCAATAAATATTTGCCAAAAATATGAATAAATGAATGAGTAGGGAAAATGGACCTCATTCTCTGTTCACTTTATTGCTAAAAAGGAAATATACAAAGTGACAATAATTGGCCCAGTTAAACTGAGAACTTGCCGATTGTCCAAGAAGACCTTATCCTTCCCAGATGAGATAGTTGACTATATATTTGGGAAACAATTGCTCCTTGCGAAAGATACTATCATTACAGACATGTCTGAATTCTTTTTATAAGAGATAAGTGCAATGTTCCAAAAATTCTAAATATTTCTGTACTGGAGTGAAATACTGAAGACTGCTGCATTCTTAAGCTTTTATACAGCCTCCAGTGTTAAATCCCCCTACAGATTTAGCACTATCAGTATTCCTGCTATTGATATTGAACCAACATAAGCAGACATATGTACAATCAGTTTTGCTGTAATGGGTTATATGCAAAAATCATGCAATAAAAACAACAGGACTTATGGGGGAA
This sequence comes from Hyperoodon ampullatus, assembly GCF_949752795.1. NCBI lineage: Eukaryota > Metazoa > Chordata > Mammalia > Artiodactyla > Ziphiidae > Hyperoodon > Hyperoodon ampullatus. The sequence continues at coordinate 62,330,388 of NC_136921.1, read as the reverse complement.
ATGATTTGGGGGTACAACATTCAGAAACTTTTGTCAGTGACTCATTAAGAAAAAAGAAACCTAATAAAAATGGTAGCATAGTTTTACATATGATATATGTTTAAGAAATACATAAATACTACAGTAAATGTCACTTTATCTTGAAAAAGACCTGAAGGTTGCTTATGCTGGTGGCCTCAGAAGGGTTTAGCTCATGTCTTACTGTGAAGGGGGGAGAGGAGAGCTACATGAAATTAGACAGAAAGTTGTAATACTAGGTGTGGAAAGGTGTGGCTCATAACTCATGAGATGAACAAGGTAGCTGGTGAATATCTGAGGTACGTGCGTGTGTGTATTTTGTGTATCTCCACGCAGTTCGATTCTACTGTGTGCAGTTTTCAACGTTCATTCACCTTGTGTTTCTTGTAGACAAAATTGTGCATAAGTAAGTTCAAAATTTGCATTATGCAAATTGTTCTCTAATATATTAATCATGTTGGAACAAATTCATGTTTTCAAAAAGAGTGTTATAGCAGAAATCCCTCTATCATCTTCCAACAGAATGAAAGAGAAACTATAACATAAATCTCAGCCCAATCAACACAGGACCATGCTAGCACAGTTTGCATTTGACTTTTACACCCTAAATAAAATTCGTTTTATCTACATTTTAAACTTCTTAAGAGCAACAGATACTTAATAGCATATCCAGGAGTTCTTTCTCCAACTGCTTTTAATATAATAGGATTCAAGAAATATTGTTTGGTGAAAAAGCCAGAAGAACCATTGTAATATACCACTCCAAGTATGTAGTCTTTAACTGCTCAGGTAGCAGAGATAAAGTATAGAAATTATAGTATAAGAAAAACACAATGTAAGGTCATTGTGGTTTTAAATGTAGTTTGGCATTTGAGACCTCAAAATTGATATGCTCACATATGCATCTAGTAAATTACACCACAGCTACTCATCCAATAAAAAATAGGAGATGTTAAATTTCTATGATCCTACATAACGTTGAAATATACTAAATCATAATTTTGAGGTTCTCTTGAAAATTGAGTAATTTAGCACAATATTTTTGCTTCTCTGCTGGATACAAGTTAAATGGATATATAGATATTTTTGATATACAGTTTCACTGGTTATTTTGACTCTTTAAGGATAGATTAGCAGTGGATTGCACAAGAATTAACTGTTTATTGAATACCACCAATATGTGAATCACTGTTCAAAACCATACTCAGTATATTGTTTCAAAATCTGCTGCTCCTTTTATATTACCTATTTCGGTTAATCATTTAGTTAATTAACAAATCAAATCTCACTTCCTGTATTGATATTTGTTGGCTGTATTTGTAGCTGTTGCTTAAACAACAAATTTATTTTTTCTTTCCTCCACAAGTTCTGTGCAAGTCAGCTGGGGTCACTTTTCTGCTTTGTCATTAACCTCACTCCAAGACTGAAAATAATAGAGCTATCACTATCTGGAATATAGCTGGTCACAATGACAAGGCAAAATCACGCCTCTTAAAGTTTTTGCCCAGGAATAACACTTCTTTGCTCACATTTCATTGGTGGAAACATGTCATGTGGCCACCCCTAGTTCCAAGTTGGGACAGAATTTAATCTTCTGCTGGAGGTTGTGAAGGTGAGAATGCTAAATTATTTGTGCAAAGTCATAGTAACATTCATAAACTTAATGTTCACTGAAGTCCTTTGTCTTTATTAAATTCTATGGTTATTTTTAAAAAGGGCACTTTGCAGGTAATATATGAGATTTTTGAAATTAGTTGGATTATTTAGTTTGGAAAATTTTCTAGTATGAAATTGATATTAAAGAAATGGACCATATCTTATCCTTCAAAGATCCATTATGAATCACGGTAAAAATTTCAGAAGATTAAAACCTGACACAAACTATCCAACCAGGATTTTAATGGTTAAAAGTGAAGAAAAGATTTTTTGTTTTGGTGTTGAATGTTACTTAGATAACACAAAAACACATAACCTAAATTATTTCAGTGGTCGCAGGAATTGTGCAGGATAAAAGAAAAGAAATATGTTTAGAAGCTTGTAAATGTTAGGAAAGTTTTATAATCATTAAATAGCTAAGGTCTGATGTTAGCGGAAAAACACTGTATGATCTCCATTACCATGCCCTCATTCTAAATGTTCAAGCTCACATGTCAGCCGTGGACTTGCCATGCCTGGTTAGATTTGTCTTCTTCAGTTACCACTCAGTTACTAACATAACCAGGCTCTGTGCCTCCTCTGCAGCATGGCTTGGCTGTCCCATGTAAAAGTGATCTGGTTTGTTTAAACAGAATATTTTCTTACTGTACTCTTGGTTATTATATATCATAGCAGAGAGCTTCGAGTTAATAAACCAGCATTTCACCACTGCTCACATGTCAAAATAGGTCACAGAACCTTCAAGGGAACATCAAATCAAAAGGTCAGTAATATCACCATAGTTTGTGCCATATATTTTAGAGTATAACCACTCTGTCTTTTGGTTCACTGCCAATATATTCTGCCTTCTGTTAGTCTCATATTCATTGAATATTGATCGTCTCACTCCAACTTGATTAAAAACCTCTTCAGCCCGGAGACCAAGCTGTGCACTTCTTTGCATCAACTACCATACCTAAAGTAGTACTGAGCACATAGCAAGTCCCTCGGAACTTCTTTGTCCTGGTGACATCTATTTAAAATGCAGGGAGGACAGAGGACTTCTACTTCTTCATTCAAAAAAAAATTTTTTTTAAGCAGCTGCCACACAGCCTGGACTGTATAAAGTTTTGGTAAACAACTGAAAACAAGCTACAAACCTCAGAGCAGTAGTTCTCAATCAGGGTCAGTTTTGCCTCCTAGGGGATATTTGGCAATGTCTGGATATCGTTTTGGTTTTCACAGTTGAGGCTGGGGTGCTGCTGGCATCTAGCCGGTAGAGGAGAAGAATGCTGCTAAACATCTTGCGATGCAAAGGACAGCCCCCCACAAGAAAGACTTATCAAGCCCCAAATGTCCATTTGCCCAAGTTGAGATCGTGCCCTATAGTTTAATGGGTAATGTATAGTGTAATGTTTTTCAGAGAATGAAAAACAATTTTAATACAAACTTGCTAATAATGATGTCTTCTTTCGCCACTATTCTCAAAGGCAATGAGGTCAATATTTGTATCTCATTAAACAATGTAACATTGATTATGATAAATTCAGATGCAGACACATGACAAAAAGTATATAAAGGAGTTACTAAGAAGACTTTTGTTATTGAGAAGACTTTTGAGGATGGAGATATAAACAGTTGTTTCCATTACTTTCTTAGACTAGAAGTAGCATTTCCTCATTAACAGAAATAAAGAAGATAATAATAGGCAAGGTTAAGTTTAGAAAAGCTGTATTTATACTCCAATTGTATTTCTGATACCCTGGTAACTGCCAGGGCTACTCCACAACTTGAGATCTAGTTAAGATTGGCTAAGGCTCAACTTCTTTTTACTCAAGGGTCTTGAGTAGAAAAATAATGTCCAATAATTTCTTATGTAATAATAAATATGTAATACAATAATAATATTTCAAATAAATAAGAAATATCCAGTTTATATGCAAAGATTTTTTTAATCAGGTAAAGATGAATCATAATAGGGCAGAACCATTGGAATTTTGCAACCTTTCTTGCTAGTACTCCAAAGGTCAGATTTAAAAAGCTGTGCTCAGTAATTTAATGCAAATTTGCATTTTTTTTTAACAGTAAAATCTTCACTTTTAGAGGGGTAGCCTAGAGTTGGGGAACCTCCTGGGCACAACCTAATTGTACCTAACCTTATTGCACAACTGCCAAAAAGCAATGCCCCTTCATTTCTATTACTGCAAAACTTCAATAAAGTGTTAACTCTCTGTCCATCAGACCCTCAAATAATTACAGTAGTAAAAAGTTTAAGTATATCCATCACACCTATTTCTTACGTGAAAGCTCCTAAGCCTAAGAAACCTAGTAATCTTTGTGTGTTGTTGTCTGTTTCTGTCTCTCTCTCTCTCTCTCCCCCTCTCCTTTGCACGTCTGTGTGTGTGTGTGTGTGTGTGTGTGTGTGTGTGTGTCTGTTTCTTGGAGAATACAGACACAGGGCACATCCTTCTCTTTGTATTTTTTTCTTTTCTACCTCACCTAGGGTTGAATTAGCAAACTCCTCATCTCTCCATCTTTGTATTTGTTAATCTGTTATTACATTTTACCCTGAGTCTTTTTTTGTTGTGTAGCTATATGTCTCTTTCACTCAATTGACCATTCTTAAAAACTAAACAGATGTTTTCCTTATTTTCATAATTAAATTATTTTATATTTCATTTTAAATGTTTATGCATTCATTCACTTAATCATTTAACATATAATTATTGAATACTTATTGTATTCCTGGTTTATGTTGGAATTTGGAATATGACAAGTAATAAAAACTAGATTTTCTATACCCTTACTGTGTATTATAGTCTTTGGAGAAGACAAGTAACCTGGCAATGATATTTCAGTGTGATAAGCTCTCTGATAGCGGAAGTGGAGTTCCATGAGAACATGTAGAAGAGGCAACTAAGTCAGTCCTAAAGGGGCTGAGACTTGAGAAAACATGCCAGAGGTTTTGAAATCTAGACTTAAATATGAGGAATTAACCTAAATTACCTTTCTGGGCAATGGAAGAATAATGGCTATGCCGAGTGGTGGAAACAGCAGCCAAATAGTGACATGATCAGATGTGTATTTTTAAAATAGCTAGTGGAAGCAGCAGCATAGCACAGGGAGATCAGCCCAGTGCTTTGCGACGACCTAGAGGGGTGGGATAGGGAGGGTGGGAGGGAGGCTCAAGAGGGAGGGAATATGGGGACATGTGCACGCATACGGCTGATTCACTTTGTTATACAACAGAAACTAACACAGCATTGTGAAGCAATTATACTCCAATAAAGATGTATTAAAAGAAAAATATCACTCTCTTTTCCATACAATACTACAGTGGAGGCAGGATTGGAAGCAAAGAGACCAGCCAGGAGACTGTTACAATTGTCCCTTGAAGAGGTGAAGTTGGCTTGCAATAGAAGAGAGACAGAAGAAATTGAAAGTTTGTTAGTTGGAGATGAGGATGGGAGACCCAAGGCTGATTCCATGGTTTCTGACTTGGTCAGTTAGTAGATGATGGTACCACTCCTTGAGCTAGAGAGCACAAGAGAAGCAGGAATACAGAAGGCTGAGGGGCAGAAGCTGGAAAGAGAATAGGATGAGTTCAGTTTAGACCACATTCTATTTGAGTTACCTAACAGACTTCTTCATGGAGGCACCCGGGGGAAGTTGGCTACATAGCCTGAAACACAACAAAGAATCAGGTACAGTAGATAAACTTCAGAGATGAGATTTTTTTTCTTAATGGATAAATACATTGTGCATATATTAAGCTAATTCCTTCCAATATAGATTGAGAATTAAAGAACCTCTTGTCCAGTCCTTGATATGCATCTTCAAAGGCTTTGGGCATTTTTGTCTTATCACCATACACTTGAGTTCCTTATTAGTGTCATTGTCAAAAGGTTGAATCAAAATAATTGTATTAGTCTCTTACATTTGTATAGTTCTTCACAGTTTACTACAGTTCTTTCCCATACTGCTCTGGACAAAGTCTCAAGTCTGTGAGCTGGCACTGGAGAAGCAGCCTGGGGCCAGGAAACCAGGACAGAACCACAGACCAGGAGTTCTAATGAGGTTGCTGCAAGTATTTATTCTGGGGTCACAGCCAGTGTTCAGAACCAGAAGTCACAGAGTTAACCAAGCCAAGGCCCAATATCCAAGCCAAGAGTCAGAGCCAAGGCCATGGGCAGAGCCAAGAAGCAGTCACAGGATTAGCACATCAGAACAAGCCTCAGAACTGCTGTTGAACCCATGGTCCTCCCTTAGGCCCTGTGTCCTTTGGAGGCATTCTCTCTCCACAGAATGGCACTCTCAGAGGTAAGCAATCCAAGAGGTGGGAATAGAGCAACTGAGGATTTCCTCTGCCTTTATAGGAACTTTGCTTTGGAGAGCACACTCACTACCTAAAGCATCTTAGGCATGGTCTGCACTTTCTTTTAAGACAGGTAAGGTTATTTTTTAAAGATCAACTTTGAGTATTATTTATGAATTTATGAAAACCCCTGAATATAAGCAATCATTTTTTTACATTAAATTAAAATCAATAAGAAAAAAAATGCAATGATTCCAAATTCAACTGGATTTCTTTCAAAGAATCTTATAAACAGAAAATCCCTATTTCTACTTGGAATACTTTCCTATGACATCCTATGATAGGTCTTCCTTCATTCACCCTCTTTTATGGTACTTCAGTCATAATCCTTAGATTATTTTCTTTTCTCTTTTTCAGTTTTGATGGAGCCAAAAGACCCTAAGATCTACCCAGGTAAAAAAAAAAAACAACTAAACTTTTATAAACCTGTATTCTTAGAAATTTAGGAAACACATTGAAAAATACAAATACATTTGTACTGTCTTTATAAATACAATTTTGAATCGATAATACATTCATATGGCTCAACAATTTTAAAAGTACATTTAAAAAATATACAGTGAAGTTTTCCTTCCCAGATCAGTCCCCCCTGCATTTCATTGCACACCACTGCCCATAAAGGTAACAGTTGTCATGAATTTCTTGCTATCCCTTCAGAGCTTTGTAAAAGTACAAACAGGTATATGTTCTCATTTCTCCCCTTTCTAAGCAAAACATAGCTCCTTATTGCTCTGAACCTTGCTTTTTTTCCATATAAGTATGTGCAGAGATTTCTCATTTCTTTTTTGAGTTGCAAAGTATTCTATTGTATGTATTCTATTGTATAGGTGTCCCTTAGTTTATTTAACCAGTCTTTTATTCAAGACAATTTATATAGACATTTAGCTCGTTCCTTTACTATTACTATATGGTGATGAATAATCTGTTTATACATCATTTTGACTATATGCAAGAACATCAATAGGAAAAATTACCAGAAGTGAATTTGATGAATTAGGAGATATTTGCATTAATGATTTTAATGGATACAGCAAAATAGCCTTCTTCAGTGTCATACAAATATCCACTTTCCTACAGCCTCACCAGCAGGTACTTTTAACAAGCTGTTAGACTTTTGAAAACCCTAAGTGAAAAACTATGGTTCTCTAAATAGTTTAATTAATTTTTCTCTTGTTGTGGGTGTTATCAAGCATCTTGTCATATATTTAAAGAGCCAAAGATGTATTTTCTTTTCATAATCTTTGTCTATATTTCTTTTAAATTATTGGTATTTCTAATCATTGATATCTAGAATACCTTTATGACACCAGTCCCTTTTCTACAATGTGAGTTTGAGAGTACTTGCCCCAAGTTTTGTTTACCTTTTCACTTTTATATATTGTTTTGGGCCATGAAAGATTTTTAAATTTTAAGTAAATTTATAAAAATTTACTTATCTGTATTTGGCTTCTAGAATATCAATAAAACACATGAGTACCTCAACATTTTAAAATATATCTCTTTCCCCAATTTAGCATCATACTTATTGGAATACACCAGATGTAGGAACAAAAGAAGAATGTTTAATATCAACAGTACGATTAACGTTCAATGAATGGTACTGACACACAGAAATGAAAAAGAGAATAAAAATGGAGGCAAAAACATACCTAGACATAACCCCCAAAGTTTGCAGGACCCATATAAAGAAATCTTATAAATGCTACTGAAGGACAAAAAAGAATTCCCTAACTAATGAAAAGACGCACCATTACCTTGGACTAGAAGACCCAACATCATAAAACACCAATTTGACATAGGTTAACTCATATATTTTATGTACCATCCTCCAAAAATAACTTACTGGGTTTTCCTGTGTTTGTTTATGTTTGTTTGTTTTGTTTTTCTTGTTTTGTTTTAAAAACTAGGCAAGATAATTATAAAATCCAAATAGAAAAACAAATACATAAGAATATCCAGGAAAAACCTGATTCAGAAGAATAAAGGTAAATTAGCACTACAATATGTTAAAGTATATTCTAAATCCTCAATAATTAACTTAGTACATTAGGATCACATGAATATCAACAGACCAGTACAAAATTATAATAAATCCCAAAATATTCAATATATAAAGAAATTTAGTTTATGATAAAGATGACATCTCAAATCAATGGGTAAATGTGAACTACTCCATTAATACTGCTGGGACACCTGGATAATCATCTAAAACGAAATGTTGGATCCATACTTCATACATTCCAAGCACCCGGTAAATTCAAAATGAACCAACATTAAGAGAGAGAGAGAAGCAAGGAAGAAAGAAAAGAAAAGAGAGAAAGGAAGGAAGGGAGGAATGAAAGAGGGGAGGGAGGGAAGGAGGACTAAAGCCCTAAGTGAACCTTGAGATGGGGCAAACTTCTAACTATCAGGCAAATATACATTTTAGTATTTTTATATGTTCTGTGTAATTCCAAAACCTTGCGAAATTGTTTTCTTGGATAATAAAGTAACAGCCTGTGTCAAACCTCAAGCAGAGGTTTTTGAGAAAAAACTGAATAATCTCTTTTCTTTAAAGCAAAAAGATATGTATAAGAATATCAGAGGTCTATAAACACAGAGAGGGAATGGGATTTTAAAGGGCCTCTGGTTGAAATACAAAATTTTTTTTTTAATTCTGAGCAATCTTTCAAGTTAAGTACGTTAAGCCCTTGTATATTTTTAAAAAGAACATGGATTATAGTGATTTATAGTCAGAAGACACAGGTTTGAGTTCCTTCTCTTACCAACCATGTGACCTTAGGGAAATTTCTTAATTTTCCTGAAATTTAGCTTTCTAATTAACAAATGAAATTAATGGGATAATTCTTGTCAAAGTCAGCAAGTTATTGTTTTGATCAAATAATATAATCTGAAAATACTTCATAGTCTATAAAACCTACTCCATAATATGTAAAAACTATATAAATGTTCATAGTTACTTAATATGTTATATATCTAAGCACAACAGATATATATTTATTTTAATATAAGAAATTCAGATTAAGTATATGATGATACTCTATACAACATCCTAGCAGCCTTGGGGTTTATAGAGTAGAAGTTAAAGTAAGTTTATTACTGTCTATGAAACTCCACTTTATTGATTTGAACATTATTATTTAAAATTAAACTGGATGAATATGTAGACAAATCATTATTCCAAATGGCATGTCGATGGATAGAAGCGGCAGCAGGTACCATGAGGTATTGAAGCAGAGGCATTTCCCTGATGCCCATCACTGAAGCCATTTCACATAGTGGGGCACACAATAGAGAGTCTCTGTGGGAGCACCTGAGCTACAGAAGAAGAAGGCAGCCATCTCTCTATTCATTCTGAACTGCCACCCCTGTGTCCAAGCCTCTCCATCAAAAGCTTGCAAAGGGTCATGCTAATAGCAAAACAGAAAATGATGGCCTCTTTTCCCCTCTGGGTTTTAGTAACATAGAGGATGAAACTCTCAGACACAATGTGTGTTGCATCCTGACAAGAAAAGAAAAATTTTTCAAATAAGGATACTGGGAAGAGGGAGTGGCTTTGGTTTTGATGTGGAACCTTAACTCTAAATAGGCAGGCAGGGCCAATTCAGTCCAGGAAGCTCTACGTAACAATATCCAGGTGGGCTCTTTATTTCTGAAAATGAAAATGACTTGCTGAGAATGATTAGTCCCACCATCTGAGATGAAAAATGTATATAGTTTACTCTATATACTTCCATGCTTAAATGACAGATACTGTCTTCTGATCCCATTGTCTGTTCTCAAGAACAAAATAAATAAAAAATAAAAAGCAAGCACTTCCCTTCCCCTACCCACTGCCCCTCCCAAAAAAGAAAATCTTTTGTGATCAAGAAAAATTTTTTCACCAAACTAGTCTAAATCTTTTCATTATGTTGCTCAGTTTACATACCACAGAGTTTGCTCTTTTCTCTAAGGTCCACATAATTAATTTTTGAAAATTCTTCTCCAGTGTTTATTTATTTGCCCAAAGGATGGCTTTTATCATTGCATTATTTGAGTAATCATCAGCAAAATTCTATATGGGACTAAACTTCCCTGACTGTGCTTTATAGATTGTTCATACCTATTTCCACCTAGAATGATTAGGTATAGCTCTAACCTGAGGGCTCTGTCTCTTGGTTCCACCTACTGCCAGGGGTATGCTGGAGTCAGCTTGCACCACTTGCCAGAGCTGATAATGTCCATCTCTTCCCAGCCCTGAAACGAGTGACATCATGGTGGTAGCTTGAAGTTGGCCATGGCACAGATATTTACACCATGGAAACTGGTAAAAACTAAAAGCCAACTCCCCCCACTGAAGAAAGTCAGTCGTTAGTCATTTTTCCAGTATACCCAACTATCACTATGTTCTTTCCTGGGGAGCACTGTTCTCTGACCAGTATATAAAAGAGGAACCTTAAATATTTTGACAGGATGATTTGCATCCTACTTGCAATAAAAACTGAAAATGAGTGCCTACTGATACCAAAACACAGAAGTCATATTGAGCCAGGTATAAAACCATCTGACACCCCCCAAAAGCAGGACCTTGAGCTGTTAAATATATAATCACTTTATGGCACTATTGGGACCCTATTCTTGAAAGGCATTCATATCTCTTGCTGGTACAAACTGATTCCAGTCTTTTTGTAGTGAGTATTTTTGTTTGTTTGTTTGTTTGTTTTTTACTTCTCCCATTGCACTAAGATCACCAGGGTTCAGTAGCAACTTACTGAGGCTGAATTCAGTAGGCTGAATGAGTACAGCCAGCTATAAGAAGGTATCATAGTGTGACTATTTTCCATGCTCCACTATTTGCAGCAAACCAAAAATTCAAATAAGTTGCAAGATTTAGAGTGTGGAAGATGGGGAGGTGGAGGGGAGGGACAGCTGCTGTTCAATGATCAAGTCATGAATTAGGAACCATTGCTTTGGGGCAACAGTATAGGGGGAACGTTGGTACAAAAAGGATTCTATTTTTCCCATACCTTACCTCCTTTCTCTGCTTAGAGAAAATATGATTTTCAGCAAATATGGTGGTGGGATGGCCCAAAACACTTTTCCTCCCAGATGCCAGACAATTTGAAATCTTCTTTCAACAGATGTCCTATAGCATTTGTTGTGGGATGAATTGCTTCCCCCCTAAAATTCTTACGTGGAGCCTTAGCCACCAGTAGCACCTCAGAATGTGACTATTTGAAAAGAAGACCTTTGATGAGATAATTAGGTTAAAATGGGTTGTTAGTGTGAACCCTAATCCAATATGACTGGTCTCCTTATAAGAACAGGGGATTAAGATACAGACAACAACACACAGAGGCACCATGTGAAAGACAATAGAAGAAGACAGCCATTTGCAAGCCAAGGAGACAGGCCTCAGAATAAACAACCTTGCTGACACCTTGATCTTGGACTTGTAGCCTCTAGAACTGTGAGAAAATGTTTTTGTAGTTTAAGCCACCCAGTCTGTGGTACTTTGTTATGGTAAGGTAACCCTAGCAATCTATTACAGCATTCCTCATTATTATGAACTGAATTTTGCACTGCCCCTTAATTCATATGTTGAAGCTTTAACCCCCAGTGTGACTATATTTGGAGATAGGACCTTTACAGAGATAATTAAGTTTAAATGAAGTCCTAAGGATAAGGTCCTAATCTGAAAGAACTGGTATCATAAGAAGATAAATAAACACCAGAAATTTCTCTTTTCCCACAAAGGAAAAGCTATGTGAGGACACAGCAAGAAGTTGTATAAGAATCATAGTACCCTGGTATCTCTGTATTAGTATCTTCCTTTGTATGTTTTACTGCTGCATTATTAAATGATGTAGTTACCTGTGAGGCTAAATTCAAAATGGAATCTCAGAAGAAAATCATGTCAGTTTGTTTTTCTAAAACTTTAAGTATATTTCAAATAAGAAATGAGTAAGAAAAAAGTTACATATAATACTTTACTACCCTATGGTTTGGGGCTTCTAAAAGGCTTCACTCCTAAAATTAGAAACAAATTAGAGAGATATTTAGTTACTGGTAGACAGTGACCCTAAAAGAGGCTACCTATTCTGCTCATGGGGCATAATTCTTCACTTAAGTCACCCAGCAACACAGTTATTTAGGAGGAAACATGAACAACTTCTTGACCACTAGGTTACCATGTGGTCTACCAATATCAGAGTCATCCAAATGCATGATGAGTTCCTGTGATGTCCCCTTAGACTCTGCATTCTGGAAGACCCCCAACTGACTCAGCGCCTAGCACTGCAGAGGAAAGTGGAAATAGATCTGAACTGTTTCTTCTTAGTCTTTCCATACTTATCCTCTATCCTTTTCAATCCTGCTCTGTACTTTGGGAAGTGACCAGAATGGGTGGCATCAACAAATTACGTTTGCTCTGCAGCTTCTGTATGGGTTTATCAGCAGAGTATCCAAGGACTAGAGGAGACTGGGGCTAAGGTATTTATTGCCCTAGCTGCCCTCTTTGCCTTCCCTTCCCTTCAGATCCCTGAGTATTGATTTTGTTACTCTATTGCAGATCACAGCTCCAGTCAGCAGCCAAGAAAAAAAAAATTGTTTTGAAGAACCTAGGGGCAGGACAGGAATAAAGATGCAGACGTAGAGAATGGACTTGAGGACATGGGAAGGGGAAAGGGTAAGATGGGATGAAGTGAGAGAGTGGCATGGACATATATACACTACCAAATGTAAAATAGGTAGCTAGTGGGAAGCAGCCGCATAGCACAGGGAGATCAGCTTGGTGCTTTGTGACCACCTAGAGGGGTGGGATAGGGAGAGTGGGAGGGAGATGCAAGAGGGTGGGGATATGGGCATATATGTATAGTTATAGCTGATACACTTTGTTATACAGCAGAAACTAACACACCATTGTAAAGCAATTATACTCCAATAAAGATGTTAAATAAATAAATAAATAAATACCCTCTCTGAGCTCTGGTAACCTCTCTTTCTACATGTCTCCTTAGGAATAGGTTGTAAAGGCTCCCTTTTCTTTCTAGTGACTGGGTACTGCCCAATCTTTGCTCATTTCCCTAAACACTGCCCACAGCTTTGTAAAAAATCCTGAATTAATCAGTTTGAGTGAAACATCTCTTTTTTTTTTTTGGCCAGGACTCTGACAGGTCCAAGAGCCGGTGAGAGTCAAAGTGTAACTGAGCCATCACACACACACACACACACACACACACACACAGAGAGACACCGCTTCTGCATACCCCACCCCAAATTACTACGTTCTATTATGTTCGCATCTCAAGGTCTTTGTGCTTAGTGTTTTCTCATCTGAAGGCCTCTTTCCATTTTTCTTTACATGATTGGCTCCATCTCATAATTTCAGCTTCCTTTTCAGAGAGTCCCTTTCTGTATAAAAGAGGTCCTTCTCTTTCCTTGTAATTGCCCTGCTTCATTTACTTCTAATATTTATCAAAATCTGAATCTATCTTTATACAGTTTCTATCACCCACTTCTACAGGCTCCAAGAGATTAGGGATCATGGCTGTATTACCACATCTCTAGTGCCACAACTCTGTCTCAGACACAGTAGGCTCTCACTAATTCTGTACACCCATTTATCAGCGACTCCCTACTCCCTTCTCTTCACGAACACAAATACACACACCCACACATACTCTCTCCACCATGCACACATACCTTTAAGATTATTCACAAGTTATTTTTAATAGCTAATTTCTACAGGCTACTTTGGATGCTATTTTAATTGTATTACATATATAAGAATTGTTGAGGGGCAGGGCCACTGGGCATACAATCAGATTGCCCTAAACTTAGGTTTTTCACTCTCCCTAGAAATATCTTTGACTAAGGCAATGAAGCAATAAATTATTACTAACATGGAGTGTTTTGCTCTCAGGGAGGTACTTGGGCACTGGGGCGAAATAGTATCAATCATTGATTCATTCGGCCAATTTCTATTTCTTTAAATAAAAAGTGGTACGTCAATAGAAAGTTTAAGGATGATGATGGAACACAATATTAAATGAAAGAAAAACCAAGGAGATGTGGATGAGATATGAAAGACTTTGAAGTCCGCATGAGGAGGGATTTGGTCTTTTGCCTTCCACCTAGAATACATAATTAAGATGACTTTGGCTCCAATGGGGCACATGGGGACTGTAGAAGGTTTGAACATTTTAAGGATTTAGAACATGTCTACAATTGTCTCTGCCTTAATTACATAAGGGGAAAGCTTTTATTTTAACTCTGGCCAAGGAAACCCTAGTCATGAAACTGTTTTTATTTGACAAAATGTTTACTCTCACAGGAAAGAGGCAGGGCTGTGCACATTTGATGAGCCAACACTGAAGCGGTTATACATGAGCAGAGGGAGAGATTCAAGGGATGGGCATGGAAAAGTTGCCAAAATTATCATGACATCAAGGTCATAGATCAAATCCGTGACCTTCTTGCAAATCTTGGGAAATTCATGTTTACAAAATACATGGCACAATCATGAAACTTCTAAAGGCATTCTCCAAACAGTCATATATTCCAAACTGCTAAATTGTATATCACAATGAATAAAATGTTAATGTTTCAAAGACTTTGAAAGCAAACATGCTGTATATGCAGATTTCATTTATAGAGAAACCCTTGTCCTCAATCAACTGTGCATACCTTTTCTTTGCACAAATGTAGCCAAACTGCCAGACAGCTTAAAGATAAAGACAAACACTGAGAACAAAGCACAGCACTAGAGCTAAGAGAGATTTGGTTCATGTTCTGAGGGTCCACACCACTTTGACTGCTATGGGATGTTTACTGTTCATGAAGGACAGAGAGAGTGAACATTGATTATGAGCTCACTCCAGTCTCTCACACCCAATAAACTGTGTTGCATTTTGGAGGTCTGGTTGGGAATGGCTGAGACCGTCCTATCAGTATGACTCCTCTGGAAGTTCTGAGATAATCTTGCATGGTCACAAATATTATTACTTGGTCAATAAAAACCTCATTTTGCAAGGCTAGATTGATGAAGATAAATAATACATGCACAATTAATGACTACAGCAAGAGTCTGGAATTCAGCAGTCTTGAGATCTAGCCTCAGTCTATCCTCTATTTTACTCTGAAATGCAGGATACTTAAGCTGTTTCCCTCAGTTCCCTGGTTCAATTTTATTTACTACTACGTACAAACCATTTTGCTAGAAGATGAGAGGTACCAAGGTGTATAAGAAATTCACCATGCAATAAAGACTCTAGCCCAGTCACAGTAATATAAATTAATACCTAGTGAATGAGAAACATTAGGATTAACATGTAAGGAATCACCAAGTTTTAAAGCTTAGTGAAAACAAAGGATTTGTATATCCAAACCCCCTGTGTTGAGCTCATGGAAGACAGTACAAGTTAAACATTTTTTTTCTCTTGATTTGTATTTATTGATTGTTCACATATGCTTGACCCTTTACTGAGGGCAAAGTTTTTATCCCTATTCAAATGTAATTCCAATGAGGATCAACTTGGATTTCTATGAGGTATAAACCATACCATTTCTGGGGGAAGTAAAATATGACTGAAATTTTATAGTAAATAACACACCTACGCAACCTTGTCAACTGCTATTATGGCATGGCATTTAGAATTTCTTTCTCCTTTGACTTATATCCCCAACTGTATTATAAATTCTTAGAAGACAAAAGTCTGAGATATATACTTATGGGTTAAGAGTGCTTAGCACTGAAAATAAAACATACTAGATGCTCAAAATCCTTTTCTAGTGTTGGACTCTCACATGAACCTACATTCTCCAATACAATTTCATCTTAATAAGATGAAAGCAAGAAAAAATGTTAAAGGAAATCCAAAGAAGTTTAATGAACATGAAGGGGAGATTGATTAAAAATTGAGAAACAGAAAGGCAAAGATCCCGAACTATGTCTATATGTACATCACTGAGTCTCCAGCTCCTTGAAGAGTGGCCCCCTTTAAATATTTATTCAATGAGTTAATGAATTAATTGTTAGTGTTTCTCTAGGACAAAATATTGAGCTCAAAGGACCTGAGATATCAGGTAGTTAGGCCATATCCCATGAGAGGAATCGCATGATCTGTTTGGCTCAAAATAGCAATATGAAGTCATCCCAGCCATTATTCCCATATCTAGAATGAGAATGAGTGACGAAAGGAAGCAAATGAGGGAAAAGAATAAAATTCATGGAGGACTTATTATGTGTTAAGCACTTTGCTAAGTCCTTTATACAAAAGGTCTTATTTCATTCTTAAACATTCCTATAAATTAGATACTATTATTCATTCTATAGAATTTTTAAAACTGAGTGATAACTATAATAAGCAGACTCGTTCAAGAGAAATAGGGAAAAATGAAACAGTTGTTATATTTTTGTTGTTAAGTCAGAAATATAAAACATAAGAAATTAAATTATCCTTCAAAATGTTGACATATTTTAACACTTTTACTAAAAGAACAATAAGCAAATGCTTACTTTAAAATGTATGAATATGTTTGCACATAAATGCACATTTCCATTGGATGATAAAACTAAAGTAAGCTTTGTAAAAATATAGTTAACAAATCCAGAAAACCATTTTACCAAAAGCCTCCTATAAATGATCTCAGTTCTGTTTGGGAAGAAACTGTTCTCTAAGGAGAAATGAAATAAGTTTTAGTTTCAACATTCACTGTCTTGTTGTGCTGTTCATGAATAAATTGGACTAATTGTTGGATTTGAGAAGTGATGGTTTTATGGTACATATTACTGGCCCAAAATTATTGGTTGTTAAATTCGCCATCTTTAACCAAAGAGTTAGGCTGAATCTAGAAGAAAGAGATATGATTCTCAACGTGGAGTCCCCTAAGTTCTTTGCAATCCCCATGTGTATCTGCAACAGGTAACCCCAGTTACCAAGTTCGCAAACTTGAGACACTGAAAGAGTTTCACGTATCACATAACATTTCAATATTTAATACGTATTTTAAGCATATCAATTTCTGCATATAAAGAGTGACTAGCACATCATGCATTACAGTGTCATAGTAGTTCTGAGGAACAACGGCTTTCAATTTAAAGAAGAAAACACCCTCCAGCTGAAGAAAATTCTCACATTACAATATGTTTAAAAGAATCTATTCCAGTTGTGGTTGGTTGTCTATGAGAAATCTTTTTCATGGGGGAAAAAAAATTGAACATTCCCATGTGAAAGTCCTTCTCACAAGAGAAAAACTGTACGTTGCATTTTATACAAACTAGGTGAATTCAAAATGATGGATCATTTCAAAAATATTCATTATACTATTTACTTACATAAATGTGGTTGTATAAAAAGTAAAAAAGGAATGCATTCACAATTGGTTTAAGTAATTTTCTCCTGGCAAACCACCATATAAAACAGGGGCGTCATGGCGCCACAGAATTCTGAATTGTGGTGAAGCATCATCAGTACACATGGCATTAATCTTTGTCTCGTTGCAGGAGACACCCTTGCTTGCATGAGCAGGCTGCCTCTTAAATGTAAGATGGTATAATGTAACTCAGGTTTAAATAACACAATAAATAAGATCTATTTCTCTTTAGCCTTTCTCACCAATCACTTCCAAGCCCTCTTTGTTAAAGTGCTTCATTGTTTACACATTTTAATGTAAATAACAACTTCTTGGAGTGGAAGAGGGACTTTTCCAAAAGAGCATGGTAAAGGAAGAAACTCAAGAGGGTAATATCAAATTTTTTTATTTAACATGTTAAGCAGTTGCAAAATTTTGGAAAAAAAAGAAGTTAGCATATGTATGTGAACATAGCATAATTACTTACTCCCCTTTCTTACTCATCTTTTAGCAAACAATATTTTGGAAATCTCACTGTTTTATATCACTTCCTGTTCCCCATGATAGGGGAACATTTAGCTGTCTTTAAAGTCTTCTAATTAAATACTCAAAGCATTCTTAAAGTCTTTTTTTCCAAATATAGATATATTTTAAAATAACAGACTTTTCCAAATGCATTTTTCTATTGAACTGAGAAGATTTCAGAAACTGTCTCCACTGAATATAATGACTATTTAAGGAAACAAGCTATTTATGTGGAAATATTAAGAGGGATGATTTTGATAACCCACACTCGAGGCCAAAATAAGGATCATTGGGACTTTCACTGAAGAAGTTAATGGAGGCCAGGCTATTGGCAAATGACCTTGAAATCCCTCGATGTAGCCTCAAATTGGCTTCAGCACAAGCTTATTATTAATGCAGACAGCTAGTTTATACCATGAAAAGCACATGGTATCTCTCTCTGAAACTATAGCTGTCACTCAGGCACCCCCATATACAAATATAAGCATCAATGTGACAGCAGTTTTACATTTTTTATAAATATCACAAATTTATTAATCAGTATTTTATGTGTGCCTAAAAAATAGAATAAGCAGATAAATTCTAATTATATATGTATGTAGCAGCTTTATATATAAGAATTGTCATATAAAGGTATTTAAATAAAACATTCTTTTATAATACTTGAATCAGATTTTAGACTGTATTTTCCTCTGTGATTTGTAATGTCCCAGAGACATATATCAAACATCTTTTATTTTAGATATCTCAACATGTAATAACTATATTCCTTAACATCTTTGAAAATTGATATGACATATTTCAGAACTTGCACACATACACACATAGACACACTCACTCACTCTACCCAGTCAGAAAGGAATTGTTTGCTCAGTTTGCAGATATGAAATCATTAGGGACTGGGTTTTACTTTGGGAAATTTGAGTACCATGTATTGTTAATGTAAAATAAAGAAATAAAGCCTGGGAAGTTAGAAGATTATATTTTTGGAAATGCATGTTTAGAACTGAAAAAAAAAAAGAAAAAAGAAAAAACTCTCCTAATGGTGAAGCATTAACAAATACTTTTTCATATGAATAAAATCTGTAATCAGTTAGATAAGAGCAATGTGCCTTTTTTTGGCATTTAATCAAACAATGAAATCATATACACATTTCCTGACACAAAAGACAAATGATGTAATAATCTGAAGGAGTTTCTCTATCTCCTTGGAACTTTGCATACTTGACTTGTTTTCCATATTTTGTGACTTTAAATGGTGGGAAAATTATATTAAAATGCTTGTAGCAGTTCCTCTAAAGTAGCATCCTTTTTGTTTTATTGTATTTAATATAAAAGCAGCAATTATTTGATTTCAAAGTTATGAAAATATGTACCTTATGAGAAAACAAGCAATTTAAGCTTTAATTGGTGTCATTTTTCACAGAACTGGCAAGATTCTTGCATCCCTGGCACGTTGTTTTTCTATAAAACTGCAGAACTGCCTTCAATGAATGTTTTACGAACACAAAAGTTGTTATATGAAGGTATATGCGTAGATGTCTGGAAATATAAGATTTCTGGTGGGAGTTATTTACAAAAGATGTATTTCATTTGTTACTGTGCATGTAACAACTCCTATTATTCTAAATGTTTCTCTCTTCTCAATAAGACTGTTCTTAGCTCATGTCTATGAAACGTGGGGCTTTTGTCTAAAGAATAAAAGCGGATGCTTTGATGAGGGAAAAACGTAACACTTGTGAGAAAAGTAAAAAGAAATGATAATTTTAACTGAAAAGAAACATACTGTAATATATTAAAAGGCTAATTCTGGTTTTAATCAGAAGAAAGACAATATGAAATATACACTGGAAGGCTTGCCTTACGTAAATTACATATATGAACCACAAAACTTTTCTATTTTTTGAAATGTTGGCTTACCATGAATACTTTGACTTATTCTGTTCAGATTACACATTTCCCGTATTTTTCAAAATTACATTTCACTCTGAAGGACAACAGTTCTATGTATTTATTGAGAAATTTCACAACCTTAGCATCTCTAAGGAGTTGAGTGGTTTATCTACCTGAGGAGGTCTGTGCTTGTTTATTGTTGTTTTAATGCAAATTCCCAGAGCTATCACCAAGATATCTTATTCAAAAGATCAGAATAAATATAAGGAATTATATTTTTGAAAAAATGTCTAGATGGTTCCTATGACCAGCGAGATTTTTAGGCAAACTGCAGATTAGTGGACATTTTACAGGAAGTCCTTGTTGGGAAACTAGAGATTAGGATAGACAAGTATTCTTTATATTCTATTTACATCTTTGACTTTTGTTTTATGTTGGCAATATTTATTGATAACAATGATTAACATATACAGAGTGTTACTATATGTCAAGGACTGTGCTAACCACCTTACATGCTTGCAACCCAACAGTCCTATAAAACAGAGATAATCACTCTCTCCTCTTCAGAGATGAAGGAATGATTTGTTAGGGAGTAATTTACTACAGTCACACAGCAAGTAATGAACAAGTAAAAAGTGGAATCCATGTCTGTGTGACTCTAAAGGTGAATTTCCTAACCTGTTCTATACTAGGAGATTCAAACATAAACATAACCATGAGTGTTTTGAAAGCCTTTTTCTGTTGGCTGCCCAAGTTAAGGATCAATGCTACTAGACTGATGTGACCAAAACTATTGACATCTGCTCATTATTATCATTATTTGTTTGATTCAATTTTGATTCAAAATGAACCACGAAAACTGACTGAATTGCATCAGAACAAGCTTTCCCTTGCTACCGTTTTCTATGAATATCAGTAATAAAAGTTTTAAATAGCAGCCCAATGGGAAAAAAGTATATAAGATGTTCAATCCATGTCTAATTGCCACCTATTAACTCACCAATCCATGACTGCATTGAAACTACCAAAATATACCAAAGATACTGGCAAGGAAGTTAAAAAGATTTTTCTTCTGGGACCAACAGATTTATTTCCAAATGGATATCAAAGCACTGTGCATCATTGAGAGATGGCATTTTTGATGCTGAGAGTTTCCCATGATTCTTCTAGTTTGGGTTACAGGTCCCTGCATGGTTTCTCCCAGCACTCTGGATTCACTCCTATCAGAACACTAGCCTGTGAACCCCTGATGTGCAGGGCTCCTGATGTTTGTCTTTCTATCCCCAGATGGAGACATATTGTTGTTGTTGTTGTTGTTTTATCGAAGTAGAGTTGATTTACAATATCATGTTAGTTTCAAGTATACAGCAAAGTGATTCAGTTTATATATATATATATATTTATTTATATATATATATATATATATATATATATATATATTCTTTTTCAGATTCTTTTCTCTCATAGGTCACTACAAAATATCGTGCTATACAGTATACTGTGCTATACAGTAGGTCCTTGTTGGTAACCTATTTTGGAGGTATATTGTTATGGGCATAATCCAGGCCATGGTCAACAATTTTTTTCTATAAAGGACCAGATAATAAATATTTCAGGCCTTTAATACTATACAATATCTGTTGCAACTATTCAACTCTGCTGCTGTAATGAAAAAACAGGGATGGACAATACATAAGTAAGTAGGTGTGGCTGTGTTCCAATAAAGCTTTATTCGTGCAGTGCACACTAACATTTGAGTCTCAGGTAATTTTTATGGGATATAAAACAGTATTCTTGTTTTGATGTTTTTTCAACCATTTTAAAATGTAAAAACTATTTTTGGCTTATGGGCCATACAAATACAGTCAGGGGGCCAAATTTGGCCAGTAGGCAATAGTTTGCCTACCCCTACTCTGGGGAATCAATATACATTTATTGACTGGTTGAATGACTAGGTAATTGTGAGAAATTAGTCTCTGCTCAGGCTGAACACATGATGAGACTGCACATGTGATAAAGGCAAGCTTGTGTCATGACTTTCAATTCCCATTTTAGAAATAATCATAAAGGACAGGAAAAGTAATCCTGAGGTAGTAATTAGTAGGCAAACCAAAATGACACAGGGCCACATAACTGATATCAAACTAAAGATTTCTGGAAAAATCCAGGTTACATGTAGGCTGACTCAACAAAAAACTATTGCAGTTCATCCTCACCAACAGGTAAGGACTTTTAGCTGCTTCTCTGATCTCTTGCTCAGCATCCTGTTTGATCTGCCTTTGGGGACTGGGGAACATCTATTCCCACACCTCGCTCTCATTCTGCTCCTTACCCAGGCTCATATTAATTATTTAATTATTTGAGCACACTAGTTGCCTTCATTTTAAAACTCAAAGTTTATTCATTGAGCAGATCTGAAATTTTTCACAGATAAATTGCATTGTTGTGCCCTGGCATTTTGTGTATTTAGTTTGTCTGGGAAAAACATCTTACAGAACAGAGTCCATCCAGGTAGACCTAGGATGGTACTCGCAGGGCTGGGTTAGTGACAAAAACGAGGGTGAGCCTTGAGGCACTGGTAGAACTGGGCATACCCTGTCCTTGCCTGCCTTATGAAATCCCTAAACCCAGAGGAACAATCACGTTTCAGTCCCATGAATCCCTGTTAAGAATATTCAGCATTAAGACTTCACATTAATGGATTCCATCACTTTCTAGTATGGGTTTCTTAAAAGGCACAATACCCCTCCCTCTTCGGACATTGCTGAGATGCCTGCACTTCTAGGATACAGACAGTCAAGTCCCTGCCCTCTCCCTATTAGCCAAGCCAGGTCAATCCCATATGCTCACATGTCATCACTTCTCCTCTCCAACCAAAATCACTCAAAAGCAAGAGAATACATGAAGAGTTACTTGATTTATTAATTAGGGAAAATAATGTGCCTTACTTTAGAAGTTGTTCTTTGAATTTTATGAACTGGTATCTGACTGTTTACAAATATAACATTTAATCTCTGGCCTGAAATACTTGACTTCAAAAGGAAATGGTGGATGGCGTTATGATATAGAGGAATTCAATAGGGGATTCAAGAGTGCTTGCAGCAGTCATCATAATATGTGATCATAGATTTATTTGCTAAGTACTTATTCATTGTTACCCTTCTAGACTGTGAGCCCCATAGGAGTGAGGACTGTGTTTCTACAGTAGTGTAAAACAGAGCCTGATGTACAACCAGAACTCAATTAAAATGTATTGACCAAATAAATGATTAAAGTGATCAAGAGTTAGCTGACAAATGATCATAGCTGTTTACTTGTAACAGGAAATAAAAAGACACTTCCAGCCCCACTTATACCACAGTGCCGTGTAAAACAGTTAAGTGTCTCTGCTTTAATTCAAGGTCTACTCTTGTCTAGTACATGTGTGTCAGCTTCTGCTTAACTAGTGCCTCATGTGATTTTGACCTTCTGCTTCACCCATCTCATATTCTACTTTCCTTATTGTAGCCCATACTACCTCACTGGCTTCTTCTTTTTTTATTTATTTATTTTTTTACCTCTGCCTTCAGGTACATCCATTGCTCTTCTAGGCCTAAATAACATCTCCTGCTCCCTGGGATAACACTTCCATGGTTTATGACACTAGTGAGGACGTTACTAGTTTTCCCAACGGCCACTTCTTAGAGTAAATAAAAAGGATGACATCTCTATCTATATGCCTACATCTATCTATTTTTCTATCTATCTAATCTATATCACTCGCTTTAATGTTGAAATAATGCTGTCACATCGTGATACATGCCTAGATCCACCTGCTTCTGAGCACTGTCATGAAGTCCAAGGCTCCTGTAATCAGGAATACTGAGAAGTGGTGACTGAATTCCAGGGAGCTTATGAGTGTCTACACTAAGACGGCAGCCATAGAGGTATAAGGATATGAATACAAGATAGATTATAAAAGGAAAATACTATGATTTGTCAACAAAATGATTATGTTATGCAAAGGCAAATTAGTTAGGATGCTTGTAGTCAACTGTCAGAAACCCAAATTTAGCTACCTATACAAAAAGAAAATTTATTATAAAGGTACTAGGCTGTCTTGTGAAACTAAAGGCTAGAAATGTGGCTCAGCCTCAAGGAAAAAATGCAATCAAGGACTCACAAGTATGAAGTTTCTCTGTCTTTCTCTCTCATCTCTCTTCTCTGCACATGTGTTCAATTCTTCCCTATTTTTCTGCTTTCCTCGGCTTCTTAGGCCATATGGCTTATTTTTATGACAGTAGAGAACCTGGTTCAACCAGGTTGAGGTTCCAAATCCAAAGTTCTAGAAAGAGATTTCTTAGTCCAAGTGCTTATCCCTAGACTAAGCTGTAGCCATGTGGAAGAGGGTGGGTCAGTGGAGGAAAATTTCTGGAAAAGGTGCCAGGGTGGGGGCTACTTGACAAGCAATCTCATGAAGAGTGTACTACAAAAGGGTAAGAATGAGCTAAATATGCCTCCAAAACCCTTGATTTTAAGGTATGATGGAACTCTCCCTGTGAACAGACAAGACAAGGAAACGGAAGGATCACAAGGGACAGAGGAGTAATTCTCTCCAACCCACGTCCAAGATGTAGGAGAGTTCTGACATTGTTAGTTTACTCTAAGATATCAAAAGTTGTTGGATGAATTACTAGGCTTTGAGGTCCTCATCTCCTCCTCTATTCTAAATGAAGCTCAGAAAGGATGGAGAAACGAATATTAGCTAGGACTAAATAAATTTAACATTAGGTAAATCTAGTGAAATTCTGAAGGAGAATTTTATGTTAAGCTCAAACTAGACAATCAATAGATATCATTTATTGGTTCCACCTTTACGTGGCATGTTCAGGCACAGTGCTAATGACTACAGGTGTCAAATTAATATGAGATCCCCTTCTCTAAAGAATCTCATGTCCAAATAAATATCTGTGAAACAGTGTTAACTGCTGTAAGAGAATATATATAGTCAGAATTATGGGTTCCTGATGGAAGGTATTATAATTCAGCTGGACCATCAAGGAAGACTTCAGAGAGTAAGTAGTATTTCACTTGCGTCTTCAAAAATGAGTAGGAGTTCACCAAGTAGAGAAAGTGGAGGGAAGACATTCTGTGCAAATGGTGCTGCAGAAACAATGTTTGACAATATCATGTTTTTTGTCTTGTTCACTCTGAGGACTAGACGCTCAATGAGGAATAATTAAATCTGGCTCACTTAAGGCCAGATATCAATCCATTTTATGAAGACACAAAGTAATAGATGAAAATGATTGTAACAAATTCATGGAAATAGAAAAATACATACAATTGTCCAAATCATAATCCTCTGCAGCAATCTAAGTGATAGTCTAAATGCTTTGGGATGAATGCTAAAAGACTTATTCCTGTTCCAGGCTGGACATCTCTGCTTCCACCTGTTCAATTACTTCTGAGCCTCCCACTCTCCTTGACCCTCACTAATATGCACTGGTCTTGTGTATCATTTCTTGTTATTTGTAAGAAAATTCTTATTCTTTGTGATGCTCATATTTCACTAAACACCACGTCTGCCATGGTATATTTAAGGAGGTCAGGTTTCCTCTAAGACATTCTGTAAATGATTTGGCCCTAAGGACAGCATCCTTCCTTTTGTACAGCTATGGCTCATCAGCTCTGAGTCTGTGTATTACATCTATTTGCTCAGGCCAATATTCTGCATGCCCCCTGGAGAAGGCACTCTTTTCCTTCTAGTATATGTTTTGTCCCTTGGTGCTATATGTGACAATGTGTACTTAAACTGAAAACAAAACTCCCATTTGGCAGACATAGGGCTGCCTCCTCATTTCTGGTTAAATACTATTAAAAATCCTACCTGTCTGCTACATTTCAGCAGTGTAATTTGCCATTTCCCTCCTATAGTCATGTATCCTACCTAGAGGTATAGGAAAGTGATGCTTATACATGTTTTGTGGAAAAGTAAATAATTATAATAATTTTCTCTGAGTGATGTGAATGGCAGAGGAAGGGGAATGTTCTAGGAGGAGCAAGAGAATAAAAGGATATAAATGGTGATTTTCAACTATAGAAAAAAACTGAGGGTGATATGAGTCTTCAGACTATTTTTAACATACAACCAGAGCTTACTAGACCAAAAATCAGGTACAAACAAAGTAGAGGTATGACTTTTGCATGTGTGAATCCACAAAGAAAATAATTTTTTTAAATTTCAGAGATTTTTCAAATAATTTCTCTTTCAGAAGGGAGCATTCTCATTTCTCATTAGATTATCAATAGGGTAGGAGGAATAAATTTTAATTTTTACATTTACATTGTAAGAGAATAAAATGAGAAAGAAACAATTAACCGAAAAGTATTGCACTGAGATTTGAAAGACTATGAAAAGCTTTGGGCTGAATTCTGTTTTCTTTTAATTTTTATAGTCATTCCTTTTCAATAATCACTGCCATGAATCTGTGTGCATCAAAAATTGAAATGCTGCGTATTTTCAAAGCACTAAAAATTCCACAAAAGAGCTTCAGTGGTTCAAAATATGCATGATGATCATAATAGCCACCTATAAATACTGTAGATCTAACACGTGATAAACATTATCAAATATTTGCACATTCACATTTGTGTGTGTGTGTATATATATATATATATATATGGAGTGGAAAGGAGAGAAGACAGAGGGAGAATATTTCTGTTAATGCTTGCAACTAGTTGGCAAATATACATCTCACAATATTACTACATTGCATGGGACTTACGGGAATATGTATTTCTGTATTGTATACATACACATAAACATAGAAATTGGAATGTTCACATGTACACATGCATACATATTTTAAATAACATTTTAAATGCACTTTGAAAATACATATGCATATACATACTCACACACATTCTGAAATGCCATCATTCAACATAATTCATGATGTGTATTGAAATGTATCAAAGCAGAAACACATTCCAGAAAGAAATACTCACTGGTGCAATTAAATCATAAAGGAGTTTAATTTGTTCGCTTAGTAGCTAAATGTTTTTTTCAACATTTTGGCCGGCAGTTTCTTTAATGAGAATGTACCTGGAATGAATTAAATTTGGTTATTATTTAAACTCATGAGTTAAAGTGTTTCTTCAGGGAGTACACTTATGCTTTGATGCATTTCAATGAATATTGTTCTTGAAAATGCCTGTTTCAACTACTTGAAACTTGAAACCTGAAAATTCTCATAATAATCTGGTTTATGAAACTAACCACGAATATTTGTGGGATACATGGACATGATGTGCCTCTCACTCTTTTTTTTACATAACAACTTTATTAAGATATAATTCACATATACAATTTACCTATCTAAAGTGTACAATTTAATGGTTTTTTTAGTATATTCACAGAGTTGTGCAACCAGCACTACAATTAATTTTAGGATATTTTCATCGCCCCTGAAAGAAGCCTTGTACCCATCAGAACTCATTCTTCATTTCCTCCTACCTCACCTCCTTGCTAGGCAACCTCTAATCTACTTTCTGTCTCTATGGATTTTCCTATTCTGGACATTTCATATAAACAGAACCCAACAATATGAGGTATTTTGTGACAGGCTTCTTTCACTTGGAATACTGCTTTTAAGGTTTATCCATGGGGTGGCATGTATTGTACTTCATTTCTTTTTATTGCTGAATAGTATTCCACTCTATGGATACATCACACTTTATTTGTCCATCCACCAGTTGATGGACATTTGGGTTGTTTCCACTTTTTGACTATCATGAATAATGCTGCTATGAACATCTGACTATAATTTTTTATGTGGACATATGTTTTCATTTCTTTTGGTATATACCTAGGGGTGGTATATAACCAATGGCTATGTTTAACCTTTTGAGAAATTACCAAAATGTTTTTCCATATTGGCTGCCCATTTACATTCTTACCAGCAGTGTATGAGGATTCCAACTTCTCCATGGGTAACTCACTTTGATGTCTACAGTCACTCCTCCTAATTCATCAAATCAGTGCTTCTCCTAAATGCTAGACTCTGTGCTCTACTGTCTCTTTCTGACGGATGCATGTGAGCATAGCCATAACAGATGAGATATGAGCCCTGATTTACTACTGTTGTATGCATTGCCAAAGCACACCAGATATACCAGCCCTCCGTTAAGCACACGACTAAAGCCATCCCAAGAACACTGTGTACACTGAGTTTTATCAACACTAAAATGAGGGAGCCTGGTCCAGAATGAACTAGGCCACTTCCACACTTGTTTGTGGAACTGATTGTTTCCGTTTGAAACCTATTTGGTGGCACCTCCAGCTCCATGAGCAAGCTAGGTATGTAAGGAGGAGGCACAGATACAATTTTAGATCAACTTACTGTATCTTAAAAATACAAACCTTGAAACTGTTTAAACAGTAGCCACTTGAGAAATGAATCAGTCTAGTGAGGGAAGATGATCCTATAGGTTATTTAGATTCTTGCATAAGTACCCTCCTACATTCTTAGAAGAGACTCCAGTCTTTCACTGCTAGAGTAATTTTAGACACACTATTACTCTTTCCTAAAATTATCATATGGCACATGTTTTAAAATTTGAATGAATTGTAACTTACTAGGTTATGTGAATGTTGCAAATTGTTTTGCTGTTTCCAAAACAACCTTGAATAGGATATAATAAGGGAAACACTAATGAAGGTTAATTATATTTAATTAACTGAATTGTTCACTTTTTCATATTTTTTCTGCATACTATAGGCACACAATCTCAGTGAAAAATTAGCATATATACCAACCCTAACTATTGAAATACGCTATTTTATAGTGAGGTTTTAGGGGGTTAATGCCACAAGAACAATAATAATGATGATAATAACAATAACATCCCTACATGCATAGAATGTGCCAGGAAATATGCTAATTGTTTTACATATAACGTAAATTAATCTTCACAGCAACCCACTAAAGTGGGTGTCATTAATCTCTCCAATTTACAGATGAGAACATTGATCTTGGGAAGTTAAATTACTTACTCACCTTTTATTATGCAGCAAGTGATGCTGAGCCAAGACTAGAACCCAGGTTTGTCTGATTCCAGTGTAACCTCTAGGCCATGCTGCATCTAACAAAGAGGGCTTTAACCACTAAAAAAAGAGACAGTTTTGTAATATATTTTCTATAGCTGCAATTCTCAGCATCTTTACTCCCCATTGAAAAGCTCATTATTTCAGTGGATCACAGGCAACAAAACACTGTCTGTGGATTAACAAAATAGTATATCTCTTACACGTATTAACTATTTCTTTAAATATGTAGAGTATTTATTGTTTAATAAAATACAAATTCATTATTGTTAAATTATACTAGCCTTACTATTACTTTGTAATATTTCGATCAACAGATAATGAAAATACAACTATCAATATGTTAGGATCTGGAAAATTACATTATATTGGAAAGAGAGCTTCATATACGAAAATGCTAATACCTATAAGAGCTAGAGAGTTTTCACAGCCTTAATGAATGAAATGTACTTCTAAGCATAGAGAAAGCAGTTACATATGCCCATTAACTGTAAAATGTTATGAAAAAACTATAAAATACAGCATGTGCTTGAAAATTACTTAGTTGTTTCCATTTTGTAAATATGGGATCTAAAATACTAAAAGAGTAATTTTCTTGGTGTTAACAGAAATAAGGAATTATTGTCATAACAAACAACTGTATCTTGACTATTCACTCAGGGTTCAGCTCCTGGAAGATACTAGGAATTTAACCAATATCTTAAAATAAATGTACAATTTGTGACCTGCGTTCTGTGCTACCCTCCAGAGACCTTTTTACTTATTTTGCTAAAACTAAAATGTCTTTCTGGTTTGCTAAATTTAGAGCAGCAATCTTAGCATTGTCCTTAATTAAAATTCAATAAAACCTCTCAATTTAAAAGTTATCATGGTCAAAACTGTGGGTGAGCTACAGAATCCAGAGATAAAGGCAGTTAAAATGGATTTAGCCACCTGTGAGGTGTAATCATCATGCTGAAATGCATGGCCCAGAGTGTTTCACTGCTATTATAAAATGAAACACACACAAAAAAGTAAAGGAAGCATTCAGATATGACAATTAATAAATAATTATCACAAAATTAGCAGTAAATAAGGAATCGCTTATTAATACAGTGTTACCTAATATTCAAAAACAGATTCAAAATCATGTCTTAGAAAACCCATGAGTTTATCAATCATACACATATAAAAATGCTACTCATCATCTAGATCACGTATTATTGATATTAGAAGTGAAAGATCTAGAGAAATTACTGGGACCAAAGAGGGCCTGTATCTGAATCATTCAAAGGTATGTCATATTTCATATAAAATTTATATAGAGGTAAAACAGGTAATTATACACTTTACTATAAGAATCACCATCTGCATAATTATTATTACATAAATTTAATCCACTAGTATTCACTCAGTAATATAATTTTGTGCTGGATATACTCATATTCTAGAAGATTATACTTAGCTTTAAATAATGTTTATTGATTAACAAATATTTATTGAGTATATATGGTGTACTGCTATAAAGTGAATGGTTTATTTATTTAGTTATTTTTGGCTGCGTTGGGTCTCTGTTGCTGCACGCAGGCTTTTCTCTAGCTGCGGTGAGTAGGGGCTACTCTTCCTTGTGGTGCGCAGGCTCAGTAGTTGTGATGCACGGGCTTTGTTGCTCCGCGGCATGTGGGATCTTCCTGGACCAGGGCTCAAACCCGTGTCCCCTGCATTGGCAGGCATATTCTTAACCGCTGCACCACCAGGAAGCCCAACGTGAACGGTGTTTTGAAAGACACTGTCTTAGAATCCAATACCCGAAATCTTATATCTCTGCACCCAGCTAGCTCTGGGTATTCAAAACCTACATTCTGGGCTTCCCTGGTGGAGCAGTGGTTGAGAGTCCGCCTATCGATGCAGGGGACACGGGTTCGTGCCCCGGTCCGGGAAGATCCCACATGCCGCGGAGCGGCTGGGCCCGTGAGCCATGGCCGCTGAGCCTGCGCGTCCGGAGCCTGTGCTCCGCAACGGGAGAGCCCACAACAAGTGAGAGGCCCGCATACCGCAAAAAACAAACAAACAAACAAAAAACCTACATTCTTTATTACAATGTGGTTTTCTCACATGTAAAATAAATTAATTTCACCCATCTCATAAGGTTATTTGGAAAATTAAATTAAATGAGAAATTTAAGTTAAAATATTTTGTAAACTGTGAAATAAATCACAAAATTGGCCAAATCAGTAGCTTGGCATCTATTTATATGAAAGACAACATTGCCTAATTTTTTTTTTTTACTTTTTTCTTTTTCTTTTATTTTGTATCTATATGAGAAAATGCTGTTCACGAAACTTATTGTGGTAATCATTACACGATGTACGTAAGTCAAATCATTATGCTGTACACCTTAAACTTATGCAGTGCTCTATGTCAATTATATCTCAACAAAGCTGGAAAGACAAAAATAAAGATAAAAGGATTGTACATTCCAAAAAAAAAGAGACCATATTGAAAACATTCACCTTAGCAGCTTCTGATAGACAGGAAAACCTGATTTTAATTTACTACTGATTTTTACCAAATTTTTAAGCTTTAGTTTATGAGACAGGTCACAATTCTTTTCCCCAGTTACTAACACCCTGATTGTTTCAAATTCTGCCTAATTTTTAAAGCATTTTTCAAACATCCATTCTGGCAACAGAAACCCAAATGTATTTTAATACGACAAAATGGGTACTATTTATAAAAATTACTAACAAAATTTATAGTCTCAATTCATATACGTAGAGTGGCTTTGAATCAGCTAACTCAAGCCAAAATTCCTCAGTCCAAATATTAGTACCTACTAGTACAAATATCTTGTATGACCACAGTGGTATGGATATTTTCTTAACTTTTTCAATTTTCTTTTGTCTACACGATATCAAAATGATCAATTTCTCTTATTACACACAACTGAGAATAATAAATTAATTTCCCTTCTAGCAATTAATGACATAATTTTTATGAGATTCTACACTCCTAGATTACTAAACAGAGTTGTGAAATCCTTTCCAAGGCTCTCATCAGTTTCTTATTTTCTATGAAAAAATAAACTTTTCTGTAGAATTATTGAGATACAACTAAGCTGATGCCACCTTTGGAACAGTTAAAACACAGAATTTCCAAGTGACTTTCCAGATAACGGCTTTCTAAAAAGGAGGTTTAGATGACCAAGAACCATGGGCAAATGACAGTGTTTATAAAGAAAGAACAAGCACCTAGAATCATCTGGAAAACTGGTGTGAATGCATTTAAGATACACAAGCGTTAAACTCTTAAGCATATTTATTAAGTCACTCAACAGATATTTGAGGGGTTTTATGCATCAAGCAATGAGCAGTAGGAATATAAAGGTAAATCTTACCCAGACCATGCACATAAGGATTATGCACTGAATAATGGAGCTGAGAAAGACACATCAGATATAGAAGCAGATAAAAATACAGATTCAAATATAGCTGTGTATGAGAATTATACTATAAGATAGAAATTGGTGTGACACAAAATATATACAAACATAAAAATTTCAGAAGTGGTGACTTAGAAGGATTAGAGAAAACATCTTAGAATACAGGGTCTTGGAGGAGCATGGTGCCACTGAATAACAGTAGGGAAGACAGGTTTGTTAGACCTAGAACCATGAAAGCAAAGACACAGCATGGGAAATTATGAATTGAGTTCAGATAGTAGTGAGGCCACTTGACTAGAGTAAGAGAGCCTAAAAGTAAACATTTGGAGATAAGTTTATAAATAAGGTACAGTCATATTATAAGAGGGCATTGAGTATCAAGGATATTTAGGATATTTGGCTAATATCTGGTAAAATTTTTGAAACTTTGGAGACTTTTTACTGCTAATATAGTACATGCCATATATTACATTGTAGAAGAAATTTCACAGGAATATTAAGTTGACAAACATTCATAAAAGGAATTAAAATGAGGAAAAGCTAAAGAAGGGAGGAACGGGAACCACTGCAGCAGCAAGATGCAATGTAACTGGCAAAGTGGGAAGTTAAGGAGGCCTGCACTTAGCTACAAGAATGAGAGAGAGAAAGAATGTTGTAAAGACATTTTAGAGAGACGATTGGCAAGCAGTTGTAACCATTTGGATTTAGAGTTAGAAATTCTATTTTTTTTTTACCCTTTGGCAAGTATTATCTGGCATTTGTCCTGTAAATTTCCATATCTGCTAGAGCTATTGGGGTAGAAGTAGAAGAAGGAAGGAAAGAAGAATTGTGATTTACCTATTCTCCATCTTTCTGAGCAGTATTTGACAAGGTGAACAATTCTATAATATCAAGTGCTCACCCTCCATTTAATTTTTCATCTATAAACAGACTACAACCTATATTCTCCCCCACCTTAACCTTGATTTAAAAACATCCCTGCTTATGTGCTGATGCTCTAGAACCCCCAGGAAATAGAGGTGGGGTTCTCATAAGCTGAGGTTAAAACAACAGCAGTTTGCAATGGCACCAAAAAGGATTTAAATGACAAATTTTTTGAAGTGTATTACATCAAGACATGCTTACATCCTAAGCTGAGTAATGAGCTGAAGACAATGAAAGGCTAAACAAACAAAAGTCATCAAATCAATGAGATGAAAATAAAAATATGAAACCCCACAAAAGTCAATAAATTTGGATGTTTCAAAAGAACTCTATTCCATCGGCGCCTCTGTGCCCTAAATGTGTACTACCTGCCATGTTTTCTCCAATTCGCATTTTAAAACGCTTGGTTCCTTCTTTCTTGTAATACTTGGTCTAATTCCTTTACGTGCTCTAACTTTTTACCACTTATTTCCTTCTCTGAACTTAACTCCTTAGCCTGGGATTGAGTTATCATTTTCACATTTACACTTACTCCTCTTTCCCTATTATATTCCCTTTTGAATGACTCATTCCAGATAGTACTACAAACACCTGAACACAAACAGCATCAGCGGCTTTAACCAGTGATGTAAGGGATCAAGGTGCCAAATGCATGGTCAGTATCTCCTCAGGACTAATAGTTTTGAT
Source organism: Hyperoodon ampullatus (assembly GCF_949752795.1). NCBI lineage: Eukaryota > Metazoa > Chordata > Mammalia > Artiodactyla > Ziphiidae > Hyperoodon > Hyperoodon ampullatus. The sequence goes on along the minus strand of NC_136921.1, from coordinate 62,296,488 downwards.
GTCTTCCAGTCTCCTGTATTCTTTCAGGTCTTAATGTCAAAGGATTTTCTTTATTTTTTCCCTTGGGTAATATTTCAAGTTTATGATGTTTAAAGCTAGCCATGGATTCAGAAAAACCTAGCAAAGTCTGAAAGACATACAGGCACTCCAGCATGATAGGGAAAACTAGTTATCCAAATTGAAAGATGAAAAATAGATCTAAAAAAAATAAGGGGGATAGGGAGCATGGAGGGGGGGGGCGAAGGGTAGAGGTGGGTGTGGTAGACAGGAGAGAATAGTATTTTATCAAATCTTTCCCAACAGTGCATCTTGTTTGGATCATGCAATTTGAGCAGAATTTGGGGGTCAGTTTTTGTTCTTCTCTCCCATTTTTAGAATTGGTTTGCCCAACATTATGACACACATGTTCCCAGTTACCATAATAGACAATAATAGACTACATATGTAACGTTAACTACATCGTTTCAGAGCTCCATTTGCAGATTCTACATTTTATTCGTCTCATACTCCTCCCCCCCCACCCCAAAGGAGACAGGCTGTTAATCCCCTCCTCTGTGGGAAGCTTATGCTATGGCTAGCAAAATGTGAAAAAAAAAAAAGTCTTTGTATTCCAGTTGCCATGTTAGCTGTGATACGCACACATATACATTTCATCTCCAGTGTTGGTCTTCATTAATTCATTTTGGAATTCATAATGCAGCATTTCAGCATCGTCTTAGGGAAGCTCAGAGCAGATTTTTCTAGATGTGCAATATATTCACTTTACAGTGAAGTTTTCAGCTAACATGAATAGGGACATCTAAATTCGTACTCTTTAGGCTGAATCTTAAAATTTGGTAAGCCCTGCTTGGAAACCCAGGCTCAGGATTCATCACAGAGAATGTGTCTCATAGCACTGAGGGGAACAATGAAAAGAGATTGGCTTTTTCCCACTATGTATCTGATGTGAAATCTAAGTATGATGAGAAAAGGGGAAAGTTCTAAATCACTTGAATAAACAGAAGAAGGGACTCTGTCGTTGACAAACACAATATTTTAATTTCATATCAATACTTTCCAGCCATGTTAAACTTAAGTATATCTTACTTGGTGAGAGTGGAGAGTTAGTAAAAAAACGACTGCTTGTTTCTGTGTAAAAAATGTAGTTAAAAAGACACACATTAGGAAAAGGGAATATAAAAGCAAAATGATTACTAAAAGTTTTGACTCTCACATTAAAATATCAGTACTTTGTATTTTAGCACTTTAGAAAGAGATTTAATTCACAAAATAAACTTTATTGTTAGTTCTGGTAGAGCTTTGTTCCAGGAAAAAAATGCTTCATTTATGACTTCTAAGAAAATGTATATAAAGATGGGAAGAGTGTTAAAAAAATTTATTCAAAATAGATTTGTTTCTCCAACTACAGGAAAACTAGCTGAACACTTCAATAGGATTAATGTGTTCATATGACAATAATTTTTTCAAATGTAATAAGGGCAGTTTTCTAAGAAAAAACTTTTTCATGAGACAATATATGTGTTTTTTCTCTAAAAACTTACAAAAGGACCATCAATTATTTCCATTCCCCTTTAATCTTTTCCTGCATGTTCACCTTTGGAAATTCTTTCAATGGACAAAAATGACAGTTTTCTTTTCAAGTAAAATTTTTATAATTTCTAAGTTAAAAAATACTCTATTTATAGGCAATCACATTTGATATAACAAACTAAGAAATCTTCTACTCTTTCCCTACCTACTTTTGCTTATTTCTTAGAGGACTCAACAATAAAATCATTATATTAAGCAGTAAGATTTCTGAGAACTGAACAATCAAAAGTAATTTTTTTCTTATTCTAAAGTTGCAAATGTCACAACAGACATATAAAGAATACTTTTTTATTTAAAAATGACAATAAATAATATATAAAAACACCGAGAACAGCCTTTGAAAATCTTAAACATGAGCAAAATTAAATAGTAACTTTCCAAAGGAAAATAAAAACTAGAAAACGTTGATTGTAAAATATCAAATTAAAAATAGTAGCAAGAGTACTGAAAAATTATTTGCAGTTTTATTGCATTATTTTTATTTCAGGATTTGTTTAATTTTCATGCAAACAAGAGAAGTGATATAATTATATGCACAAGTCATATAGGTCAGTTTTCCTCTCTAAATGTATGTATTACCTCAATTGATAGTATCTGATCAATTCAATGTGCATCAAGAAACTCCTATATTAAAGATCATATTATACTTTTTCTTTTGAAATGCTGCTTGGAGATTGACAGAATCCCATACTGTACTGTACATACCTTAGATCTATCACTCTCATTTATCACTCTGCATTTCATATCAAATTGATTTTGACACATTACATTTGAATAAAACAGTGGTAGAATATGCAAACTCATTTACACTTCAATATTAATTGTTACACTTTTTATGCACTAAATAAATGTACATAATTGTTAAAATGAATGGGAATTAAGTCAAAGCAGTCAAATATGCATTGTTAGAAAAAAAGTATTTCCCTATCTTTTGCATAGCTATATATGAAGATGTATAGTAGGATATATATTGTATAGTCATAGAAAAATGATTTATATCTTTATGTAAAATTATTTAAGCAAATATTCTCTCTAATCTAGTAAAGCAGAATAAACTGTCATTGGGTTTAGAGTTCAGAAAATAGGATTTGTCTTTATTCTAAAATTGAAAGAAATTATTTCCTACATAGAGACCATTAAGAGAGGTCAGAACTTTTGCAATTTGCAGCCCCAAATCTTAGGCAGTGAGATTTCCTTCAGGGTCAGTGACCTCTAACTACTGGAAAACCTATGAGAGGGGGTGAAGGAGGCCAAGATTGCAGCTAATCAATTGACTTTCAATAGAATATCCTTTAAAAAGAGCTATGCCACTATAGACATTTTACCATTTTTCTGGTCAAAATCATGTGTCCCCAAAGAATGTTGTTAAAAAAAAAGTTGGGGGAAGGGCATCAGTTGGCCACCAATTTTTCTAATTCTATCAAATCACAGCAGAAAATCATGTCTTGTGATTTAAACAATTAGGTTGCTATTAGCATAAAAGTGGTTTTGAATAGAAATTTGAAAATCCCTTAGAAACATACTACATACTACAATATTTATACAACAGTGATTTTTTTTTAGGTAGCAGTAGCATTTGAGCCAAACAACTACAGAATAGAAAAAAATTGTGAGCTAATATTCCTTAAAGGAAAGTGGTTTGTGTGCACACACAGGTGTTGAATACCTTAATTTAAGGGCAAATATTAATACCTCACTCAGCTTGAGGTCAAAGGACTTCAACCCATGAGAATATTTTTGTTGGAAGTAAGTGAAACTGTCCCCAGACCTTACCAATGACCGTGAACAAATACAGACCATTTTTTAAAATCTTAGACAAAACTTCTGGATCCTCCTTTAGAGCCTACTCACTTTCCCACAATTCTAGAACATGTTTCTAAACCTGGGCACTATTGACATTTTGACCCAGGTAATTCTTTGTTCTAAAAGTCTGTCCTGTACATTGTAAGAGGTTTAGTAACCTGACCTCTACCCACTAGATGCCAGCAGCATCCCCCTCCAAATTGTAATAATCAAAAATGTCACCGTATGGCACCAAATGTCCCCTGGGGGTAAAATTGTCCCCATTGAGACATGCTGTCCTAGAGGGAGTGGAATAACCTTTGTTAAAGACAGGCTCACTAAAGAAAGCAAGGAGTAATAGCTGACAGCTTTGCAGGGAAGGAAAAGACTGAGAAATGAGACAAAATGATTACAACTCTGCATAACAATCTGGAGTCACTTATGTAGGAACTTCGATCACTACACTAAGTATGACCAACACTACAATAAATATGAATAGCAATTATTTCATTCTGCATTAACATAGAGATGCCCTACAGTGAGAGCATCCCTAAGTTATTGCTGAATAATCTAAATTATGTTCACTGTAGTGATTTTGAATCATTAAGGAATTATTAGAGTTTCTTTAGTGTACCCCATTAAAGAAAATAAAGAAGATATAGCACATTTGAGGAAGACTTCCATCAAAAAATTGAACTTTCCTAAATTTAGGCCAATTGATGTTTATTGGGGGAAGATGCTTTTGTGTTGATAAGTATCTTAGATTTTCCAAGACAATGTTGATTTGGAATTTGTTTTTGTAGCTGATCCTTAATGCTGGTTCAGAAAAGAGACACCACCCATAAAGGGAACACCTTATCCCTTGGCAAAATCCTACTAGATTATGTGTGCCTAGTTTGGCTCACAGGTATTACCAAAGATGAATGCTGCCAGCTCCTGCCTGGTCAGGAATGCCTGCGAGAATGCTAGAGAGAGGTGTGTGTTTAGGCAGACTTAGCCAGTTTCCAAAGCCCAGGTCAAAGAAATCTGTATTAGTCTGGATTCTCCAGGGAAACAGAACCAACAGCATATACATATATAGGTATATAAAGACAGGGAAAGAGATTTACTATAAGGAATTGGCTCACATGATAATGGAGGCTGAGAAATCTTTAAATATGCAGTGAAAGGCCCTAGAGACAAAGGAGAGCTGATGATGTAAGTTCCAGTCTAAGTCTAAGCCCAAAGGCAGGAGAGGACCCATGTCCCAGCTCTAAGACAGGCAGAAAGAGGGTTAGTTCTTTTTTACACAGTCTTTTGCTCTATTCAGGCCTTTGACACTTTGGATGAGGCTTACCCAGGTTGGGGAGGGCAATCCGCTTTACCCAGTCTACAAATTCAAATGTTAATCTCATCCAGAAACTTCCTCACAGACATACCCAGAATAATGTTTAACCAGATACCCTGTGGCCCAGTCAGGTTGAAACATAACATTAACCATCACAAAACTTGATGTAGAGAGAACCTGCAAGACAAGGCTGGTACAAAGTAGGAGAAAGAACAGCAGAGAGAGATAAAGGAGCCCACCACCCCAAGCAAAACAATGTGGCAAGAGTCACAGACCAGATGGGTATGTGTAGATCAAAGACTTATTTTGCAAGAAATTTTAGCAATTTGACTTACCTTTTAGAGTAAACAAATAAATGAGCAAGCCCAATTCTAAAGTTTGACTGGCAGTCTGAAACAGGAGAATGGAAGTAAGAAAAGAACTAGGACAGGTATCAATCAACCTTTCCATCATGATGTTCTACAGACCTCACCTCTCCCTGGGGCCATGAGGAGAAGGTTGGGTAAAGGGATTCCAGAGAGAGCTGCCAAAGGGATTGGAAAGAAGTCAGTGATAATGTTCTCTGTCCATTTGTCTTTTAGATGTTAAAATAAATCAGTAAATATTCATAGAGACAGACTCCAGTTTGGAACCCAGCTCAGTCACTTACTAGTTGTGTAATTGTGGGCAAGTTAGTTAACTTCTCTGATCCTTAGTTCTCATATAGTAAATATACAAACTAAGTAAAATCCTGATTATATGAACATTCACATTTGATCACACTGCCAGTGACTGGCTGCCAGTCTTCACCAAGTCTCTGTTCTCAAACGAAGGTGGGCCAGACAGGCTTGGGATTTCATCAGTGATTGCTTGTGGTCATTTGGGACTATCTTGGGTCAGTGTGTTGTCACTTGTGCACAGTACATGTCTCACTTTCTTAAGTTTTGTGCTTTTCATCACAGAACAGACCACCTGAAAAGTACTGTTGTTCATTAACTTTGCAGTAATGCAAACCTGTAATTTCTGTGATTAAATTTTCTGAATACCCTTTTGGTGTTATGGTGAGGTTTTACAGTATCTACCTAATAGGGCAAGGCAAAGCAGGTCTAGGTTCTGTGGGGCCTTAAGTTAATACAATTTTGGAAGCCTTTTTCAAGAAAAAAAGTATACAAAATTATTAATATAATATTAGGTATGAAAGATGTTTACTTAGAATGTAAAAGAGAACTATACATTTTTTAATGATAAATTTAAAAACAGGGCTTTGGAAGGAGCTGTTGTAAGTGAATAGCCCAGAAAATGTAAACTTTATTAGCTTCTGGGGTTGGATGAGGATTGAAGAAGATTATGCACAGAACTACTTAATGCCTGATAATAAGAACCTACCTTCAGCAAATGTTAGCATTTTTATCATCATTATCAAAGTGGTCAATAATAGTGATTATCTACCATGTACCAAGTCACATGGCACTTGAGGACATCAGAGGTTTGGAGAAGGGCTGTGATGATGGATCAAAGCCTTCTTACCTCCTCTTCTTTCTCCTCTTTCTGAGAACCCTGACCACTGCAGCCCAGCACAGAGTAGGAAAAGATGTCATATGCAGAAGTATCAAGTAAGGAAAGGGACCCCAGACCTACTGGCCTGATTAGCAGAGTCAACCTTGGAAAGTCAGATGTCAGAGCTACATTGTCTTCTGGTGCTATAAAAATGAAAAATTGAAGATAGAACCAGTTTGTAGTAATAATTACAAATATAATTACAATGTACTGTAATCAGCAAAATACATATATAAACAAATAGTTACGGAAGTGCAAACAAAATAAAAGCAGGTCATTAATTTTGTCCAGCAACATTAGAGAAGGCTCACAAAGGAAGAGATATCTGAGTAAAATTCTAGATGGGGGGGAATGACGTGAAAAGGAAGATGTGTAGAACAGGTGCCAACCAAGTGAAACAAGCAGGTAGTAACCTGGACTTACATAGGATGACAGGAGATGAAACTGCAGAGGTAGTTTGGGATGGAATTGCCTGCCATGGTAAAGTATTTGGCCTGAGGGAAATGGGGAGCTAATTAACCACTGATTTTTTTTTTTATGAGCTTTATAAAAACAGCCTTGGAGAAGCTGTGCAGGGGTCACTTCTAGAGGGGTAAAAGCTACTGTCAGGGCAAGTGCCCTTGTGTAAGGCTGTACAGGCTGTGCACTGCACAACTCCATGGGCATGTCATTCACATAGACTACAGTAAGAACAACACTCCTTCGAATTTTATACGTCATGAAAGGACAGTGATCCAATGAGGGATCATGAAGAACTGAACCAAGCAGATGCAAAGAGGATGAAAACCAGATACCAGAACCAAGAAATACGTCTGAGAGGAAATTAGCAAATATGGGAGACCATACTTCTCTTCAGTTTCTCAGACAGTTGTTAATGCTTTTAGGAAACTTGGGGGCAAACTTGAAAATACAAGCCAATTCAATCTTAAAAGCATTTTGGGAAAGAATCATTTCTTCTTAGGACTTCATGTTGACCAACCCATCATTAATGATAAATAAATGTTCAGAATGAAACACTGCAGCAAATGAGAAGCTGGAAAGTCAGGGTGTTTCACATGGACTACTCAGGACACTTAGGAGCACTTTCCTGCCCAGGCACATCTTGTTTGGAAAAACAAAATAAGACAAAATAAACAGACGAACAAAAACATCATTTGTTTCCATTTACAGAGAGTTCAGCAAAATTGCATTTGTCTTATTTTTCTCACCAGTTTCATTTACTATGGATTTACGGAATTCATGTTCACGTTACCTTTAGGGCGCAAAGTAAATCCACAAGTATAACAGAATGCCAAAACAGGACAGGAAAGCATCAAGTGCCTGTAAATACTAACTACGTACAAAAGTCATTCCACCCATTCAGTTAAAACCAGAATCTTCACCTCGTCTTAATCTATTTCTAGTCACCACTTACCTGAACTTAACTTTAATTGTTAGCAAAGCTCCAAAGCAATAATATGTCATTGACTTGAGATTTTTCTGTCATTTATAACAGAAAGGAATTCTCTTGTCTTCAGCTATATCACCCAGCCTCAAAATAAGACTAATCTGTTTATTCATAAGCCCCAGTAAGTTCATGGTTCTTAGTCTGCCATTTCTTCATTATCAGACAATGATCAACAACCAGAAAAGAGAGTCAACTACTTGAAAACACTGGTCTTTTTACCTTCTTTATTTTCCTACCATCACAATGGCTCTCTGATATTTAAAAGACCTAATAGATTTTGCTGTTTATATTGTAATCTCCCGAGAGCTCTTTAGAAAGGCAGAATCTCAGCCTCCACCCCAAACCTACTCAATCAGAATCTATATTTTCACAAGAACTGAGATGACTCTCGTGTAAGGTAGAGTTTGAGAAGCACTGCCCTAATCCGCTTCATGGGAGATGAAGGTACCAGGCTAATTAGCTGCTTTAGCAAAACCACCTTAAACACACACACATTACTAATAAACCAAATGAGGTACATGAGTTTTCCAAACAGAAATAATTTGGCTAGTGGACAGTTCAAATAAAAGGATGAGAAGACGAGACAGTCAGAAAAGGAAAAAGACCACCAAGAACATGGGAAAATACAGGCTCCAATTAGAAGCACTGAAGCTTCCAAGTTTTGAGGTTGGTTCCAATAATTCAACTCTTAAAGACTGCCCACAAAATACAGAGAATTTGGTCTTTTCCCCTTGGTTGCATGAGTAAATACCTTCCAACGAGGGCAATATTCACTTCATATCATGTTTTAAGATGATTATAGCCAATCTCAGGTGGTTAAAGTTGTTTAGCCTTTAGCATTGTACCTTATACCCCACCTGAGGCATGCTGAGCTCCTTGGAAATGGGCTGCCTGTTGTGCTGTACTGCTTAATTATTATATTAACATACTGAAGCTTCCTTTGAATTAGCTCTTCTCTGTGAGTGTGTTTATTCTATAGAAAAGCCCTTCAGTGCTTTGCAATGAAGGTAATTTTTCTTGTCAGCTTACTTCAAAAATCCAATAAGTATAAATCCAATGCAATTTGAGTTTTGCCAACATTTTGCTCCCATTTCATTCTGTTTCCTTCACATCCTTTTTTTTTTTTTCTCTTGAAACCCCAAGTGCAAATCTTCATTTTCTGAATGCAAAGCAGGCTGCAACCTCTCCCAGAATACAGTGTTGTTCTGTGGCTCTGGCTCCCGTGACGCTGGGTACCTCTGCCTACGGTGGGCAGAGTCCAGCCTGCCTAGTAAGACTGCATCAGAGCACACTGAACTTTGGCCCACTTGGCAAGATTCGCACATTGACTCATTGAAAACTGATGGACGTTCCTATCCATAAGCATAAAGCAAACGAATAAAAGCTTTCTTGGAACAGTGCACACACAAAACTGCCATCCCCAAATTCACAGTCATCTTTATACCTGTTGCCTAAATCTAAACCTGTAGGGTGCTGGCAAGAAATTCTTAGTCCACAGCAGCAAAAGAAGCATGGAATATTCTGTGGCATTCCAAGTCAAAACTCACTTCTCTGGCGAGCACCCTTACAAGTAGTAAGTCCTGTTTCGAATTACTTCAGCCTCACCCCACAGTGTGCTCTCTTTAAAATTTTAGCATATGGTAAGGACTGAAGTTAAAGAATAAATATTGATTTTATTTGAGTTGCATGCATGCCCTCACGATTTTTTATTATTTAAGATTCAGGGGAAGAACTGCTACCCCCACAGGCTGTAAGTGTAGCCAGAGTAGAAATCAAATTTTATTCATCCCTGTAGCCCCTTCCTGCTAGTACTTGGACTAAAGATTGGTACCTGGTTGTGCTCAAAGAAGCTGCTAAATTGCAAAGCTACTCTCAAATTTGCATCAAGATGCTCAAATTTCTGTTTAGCTATACGTGACAGAACAACAACAAGGAAAAAAAAAAAAAGTAAAATCAAAGACCTCTCTACTCCACTACCAAATGCAGGCTACTGAATGGATGAGGTATTCGAATTTATTCATCTATACCTGCCATCCAAAATAAACCATCCGAATTGTTCTTTCCTGACACTGTAAAACATTTCCAGACATTCCTCTCTAAATGAACTATAATCTTTTTAAGATGATTTATTTGTAGGTTTTTTTCAATATTTTATCTCATTTTCCTTTTCTCAGTGTTACAGACCCAGCCCAGTGCCTCACCTATGTGGGACAGTTCTTTAGATGCACAGTGTCATTTTTATGACTAAGGACTACTGTCAAGTTGAACAAAATGACTTTGGTAATATACAAGATCTCGGAGGAGAAAGTAGAAGACAAATGAGCAGCAGCTACAGAACCACAGCATAACCTCATTTTAATCACAAGTATTCACCCCTCAGTGTGTATAGCTGATAGGCTGGTGAGCAGACTCAGAATAGGTCAGTTCCAACCAAGTACAAATCAAGTGGTGGCAGCTAGAGATATGGTGGTGAAGTTTGGTGGTTACAAACACTGGCTTTGAACTCAGACAAGCCTGTGGTCCCTGGGTTATCTTGTGTGGCATTTGAGAAAAAAACACAAGGGGAGATTAAGAACAAGGCCTCCAGGAGGGTTATTTCAATGAAGCAATGAAAGAGGTAGCCAGCACCAGGGAACATCAACCATGGGATTCATCATCAACCTTCACCTTCAATCTTCAGGTTTAAAGCCTCCATTAACTATTTTTTATTCTTATTTCAATGCAGTTGAAAAATAATTGAGTGTCACTTTGTGCTAAGCATTAAGGTCTCTGAGCTCTGCTGGGGAGTCATGTAAGCTTTAATAAAATTACTGCAAAGCAATGCAAAACTTGACAGAGAAGTTATGGATAAAGTGTGTAACACATGAAGATGCAGTAAATTTGACTTTGAAGAAAGGTCATACTCGGGGTTGGCATTCAAGCAGAGGAGGAGTTTGCCAAGCAGACAAGGAGGGGAAACCATTCAAAGTGGAAGAACTAAAGGCAGAGCCTGAGAAAAGTTGACACATTCCAGAATTGTTAAATGTCCTGGTATACTCAGAGCAGAGAAAGAATGGAGACAAGACAAAAAATATAGGGGTGGAGGTGAAGGCCCTTGCAGGAAAGGTAAAGGAATTTTGAAATTTTTTAGGGTGATGACAGCTGTTTAAGTAAAAAGTTGATAAGCCCATATCTATGTTTTAGCTTTTTGGTTTTTCTCCCAAAACCATTAAATTTAATCGTGGTGTCAGGTCCTACCTTCCCTCTGCAATGTCCTTAATACTGGATGTCTTTTTTTCTACTGCTAATGCTGGCACCAGTTCAGGTCTGCACCATCTCTGGATGTCTAGCATAACCTTCTACCATATCACCTGACCTCCCATCTCTCTTCCTTGAATCCAGTCTTTGCTCAGGTGCCAGGCAAAGTTCAAACTTCAATGACTCCCCAGTCCTTAAATTGCAACTTTTTTGATAGTCATGACAGCTTTACTGACATACTTATCCAAATAAACAAACAAATTAACACATATATTTGGAAAGAGGTTCCAATCATGTGCTGCCCATGAAGGATACTAAGTGGGAAAGGAAGCTGCCTGCGGCTAAGGCCAGAAGCCCATAATCCTACCAGAGGAATCTGGAATTCCTAATGGGCCTTAGAAAACATGAACTTCTCACCAGATAATCTAACTCTTCTCCAAAAGGCCTCAGCTATCTTCTTTGGACCTATGTCCCTTTTATTTATCCATCTGGACCATGTTCTGTAACCAAAGACACCCATAATTTCTCAGCATTTTTATACACTGCCCTCAACATAAGGAATGCTTGCATCTTGTACTCTTTCTCTTCCTATAAAATCCCTACCCATCCTTCAAGCTTTAGCTACCATACACCTATGGATGGCTTTCTTATCCACCCACCTAGATGTAACCCCCTTCCCTACACCCACATTGGAATTACTCAGAGAACTTTGCCCTTCACTCACCTTACTTACCCTATTATACATGTATTATAGTCATTGTTGAGTAAGTTGATGGCAGGGGCTATTTTTCCCTCATTATTATATCCTCTGGAAATTTACCAATGACTTATTTGACAATAACAATTTATTAAATTCAATTATAACTTCCAATCAGGCATTGTATTAGATATCTATTGATATGTAACAAATCACTCCTAAAAACTCAGAGGCTTAAAATCACAAACATTTACTATCTCACACAATTTCTGAGAATCTGAATTGTGGGAGCAACTTAACTGGCGATTCTGACTCAGGGTCTCTCTTGAGGATCGTTAGCAGGACTAGAGTCATCTGAAGACATAATGAGAGCAGGAGGACTTGTATCAAAGTTCACTCACATGGCTGCGGGCAAAGGCTTGAGTTTCTCACTGGCTGTTGTCTGGAGGCCTCAGTTACTTGCCACATGGGCCTCTCCATAGGGCTGCTCATGACATAGAAAATTACTCCCCCCAGAGTGATCAATCCAAGTGAAAAAAAGAGAATGAGAAAAAGACCAAGGCAGAAATTGCAATGTCTTTTATAACTTAATTTCAAAAGTCCTATACCACCACTTCCACGGTCACACAGACCAATCCTGGTATAATGTGACAGCGGATTGCACAAACACATGAATGCCAGGAGAGGGACTCACTGGGGATTGTACTGGAAACCGTCTATCATAGACACCTCCAAATTACGCAGTAGAAAATGGTCTATTCAACCATTGACTCAATGGAAGACTAATGCTATCTTGATATTCTTTATGTTTGAACAGGATCATATTTTTCAATAACTTTTTTTTTTTTTGCGGTATGCGGGTCTCTCACTGCTGTGGCCCCTCTCCGGACGTGCAGGCCCAGCGGCCATGGCTCACGGGCCCAGGCGCTCCGCAGCACGTGGGATCCTCCCAGACCGGGGCACGAACCCGCGTCCCCTGCATCGGCAGGTGGACTCTCAACCACTGCGCCACCAGGGAAGCCCTCAATAACTTTTAAAAAATAATTTTAATAGGAATTAATTAATGACTTGGATTATATCATTATTTAATAAGCAAAATGTGTCAACAGATGAGTGATAAATTGTCCAGCAATCAATGTTACTGATGAGTAGGGTGTACTCTTTTTTTTAATAACTAACCAAAGAAAACATATTTTTTAAGTTAATTTCAAAGTCCTTACCCTCGACTAGTGCTGTGCTTCACCAGTAGAAATGATTAACATATACACACTACATACATAAAATAGATAACCAACAAGGACCTACCATATAGCACAGAGAACTATACTCAGTATTTTATAATAACCTATAAGGGAAAAGAATCTGAAAAAGAATATATATATATATATATATATTATTATATATATATACATATAAAACTGAATCACTTTGTTGTACACCTGAAACTAACACAACACTGTAAATCAACTGTACTTCAATTAAAAGAAGAAATATTCTATATTTGTGCTAACCAGAAGATAGCCACTAGCCAAACAGAGCTATCAAGCACTTGAAATGTGACTGAGGAACTAAATTTTTATTTTATTTCATTTAATTAATTCAAATTTAAATATAAATAGCTACATGTGGCTGGCAGCTATCATATTGGACAGTGCAGGTCTAGACTACCATTTATTCTTTTACTTTGTTTTGACATAGACCTGAAACATAAATTTTAAAATGGTGTCTTAGGACTAATTATCAAGCTCTAGGGTCAAATTATTTGGATTCCAACTTAGGTTCTTCATTTGCAAGTGATTTGTCCTTACAAATTGTACTTCACTGCTCTTTGCCTCAGTTTCCTCAATTGGCAAAATAAAAGTACTTACACCTATAGGATTGTGGAGTAGATTAGTGCCTGACACATAATAATTGTGATAAATGTTAGCTGTAATTATGATTACAGTCTTTAATACCATGTTACTATTTGTGAACATATTTTCTCCAATACCAGGTATTACTTAGTTTAATGTGAATAAGTGCATAAAATGAATCTTCACAATCCTATTATTATATTAAGAATAATGTAACAAGTGTAACTACTGTATTTCCTACAAAATAACTTCAGAAGGTTTTTTCTTTGAAAATAGACAAGCCATTAGCTGGAACATCTTTCTCTTTCCTTGGTTTTGCATCAAAGTTTTGTTGGGTGTTTTGCACTATGTCAGTCATAACTTTGATGATCATCATCATGAAAAAAACCATGAAAGTGGCCTTAACTAAATTTGTAAAGTTTGCAAGAGTTCATTTGAAGTTACTGTTATTTGAAAGATGAGAAAAATGTGGCCTTGTTCCCAAGGAAAGTAAATGTTTCAATCTCCTACCTGTGAATATGAAGATACTGTATTTTATTTGCACAGGATACACCATAAACCTTATCAGTTTCCTCTGGGGGAATAAGTAAAGTCACTGGCATTAAGAGTAAAGCAGACTTTTCATTTAATATAGACTGAGATAAATTCAAGTTAAGTGTTGTATAAAGAAAACTGGTTACAATATTTATTATAAAAACAGCACATAGGACTATTACTTTTTTATACTTCGATCATCACACACATACACACACACACACACACACACACACACAAGATTTTAAATTGGGACTCAGTCAAGTACTGTAGAAAACAGTTGAGTCATACATCTCCTTTTCACAATTTATTATTGATCCACTCTCACTATAATTTATTTTCTTCCTCAGGGGAAACTAAGAACTTCTTTATCAATTTGGTCAAAGTTTTTATGACTACCCTTTCTCTGACATAATGTAACATAATATATTTGAACACAGCCATCCATAATATCTCACCTGTCCCTGTTCTAAATATCACTCCTCCTCATACTACGATTCAATTTAAAGAATCTTTCCAAAGATCAATCTAAATGAATAACAAGTTCGCTTTCAGGCAAACAAATGAATTTGCATTGTTTTATAATTCATCATAAATATTTCACTTAATTACCGAGGTACACTGTTCAGAAACACAAAACATTATAAATTAATTAGCACTGTCCCTGCTGGTTTTTTAGTTCTGTGGAATGTAAAAGCCAAAAGTAAAAACAGCCTGCAGAGTCCAACCAGAGCACACGTTATATCAAATGCTAGAGTCCACAAACAAACATGTCATAGTATAAATTTGTGAGATGTATTTTGAAACACCAAGATTTTGTCTTTTATCAGGTGTTACCCTATTTACTTTTAAATTCAAGGTCAAAGAAACCCTCCTCCCTGGTTTTTTTCCTTTTGCTTTATATGATCCAAACAGACAAAATCCCATATTATCTTGAAAGCGATTAAAGGAGTTACTTTTCTCTCATCCAAGGTAATAAAATTGCAATATTACTAAAATGTAACAACATATTTTCGAAGATGGGGAAGTTTATCAGCATGAAATAAATGTACTCTCAATATATAAATGTTGTCACATTAGAATCAGCACCTAATATGAAAAACGTAAATCCATTTAAAATTATCCAAAAGCAAAGGTAACACATTTTACTTAGCTAACTGTAACTCTATAAAAAGTCATTTTTAAAAAATTATTACTTCCAAATACTTGATAATTTATAATGTTTCTAAGTGGAAGTGTAACATAGCCTCAAAGGAAATAGTAAAAGTCTATAATTCTGAGTATGAACCTAAAACAGCAAGGTGTCCATATTTTATTAAAATACAGCTGTAATATTTTGTGAAAAAAATTAATTTAAATACAATTCCTGCAGAATAAGTGATTCAAATATCAAATTAGTTTCCAAAACTTAATGCTTCAGCCCATTTAAAAACGTTAAATGCTTCATTATATAAGTATATATAGGGTTTTTTCAAATGATCTTAATAATGTATAATATCGTTATAAAATACTTGAGCTTTTTCATCGTTAGACATTAAAGTCTTGCTAGTTCTTTACTGAAATCTCTGCTAAAGCATGTTATTTCTCTTCTTGGTGAACTAACAACAGCCTGAAGGAATTAGTGCTGAGAAGAAAAAGTCAAGAAAACACAAAAATATTTTGTTTGACCAAGCAAAAAGCAACAAAAATGGTTTGGTTTAAATGATGCACTAATTCGTAAACTACGTCTGATTCTGCCTGATTTAAACAGCTGGGACTTTTTTTTGAGGAGCTGGGGAATCATTTAAATCCCTCTATTGCAAGTATCATATCTTCAACTGCCTTTTTTGGCAATACTAGTGAATGTTTTATAGAAGGACTGTTGTAAAACAGAATGTTAGTTACATGAAAAAAAATAATCAAAACATGCATGTTTTGTGTAAAATGTGTACATGCATTAGAAGTGAGTGTAAGTGCAACATTCCAGCAAAACTAAGAAGGAAATTATAATCTCTGTCCTGAATTGAGAACTGAAAATAATAGCAGAATACATGTATAGGAACCCTTGGTCACATTCCTTGATTGACACATTTCCACCTCCTGAAACAAGAAAGAGTTAATTGGTAGATTTCTCAACTGCAATTTCATGGTAGTTTACTCAATTGACTGTTGGTCAGTCATCATGCTGACAGTTTCTGAGCCATTTTTCCTAGGCATACATGGAGTGAGAGGACGGAATAAATGGCTAACTCATTTAATTAACACATTCTCAGAGTTTTCTAAGTAGTCACTATGTTCTGCTCTCAGAAATACCCCAAGTACATTCTCAGTGTCCATATTGCCTGGCCTCTAATTCTTTATCCTGTCATGTGGCATCTTTGGGCATGTAGCTTCTGTTCTTTCAGTGGTCTATATTGGGCTGCTCCATAAAACTAAGTCATTTTGCCCTGACCTTTCTTAATTTGAGGTTGCTATTATTATTTCTGGTACTGAGTAGCTTGCCATAACATAAAAATAAAAAGTTAAATCATATGGGTGTGTGTGTCTGTGTATATGTGAAAACACTGAATAAGAAGCTAGATACATATTTATACTAATGATGAGATAATAGGTATTTTATACTATCATTGCCATAAAAATGTAAATGGTTAGTAGTAAAATTTTATACTACTCTTTAATTTCAGCATGTTTTCCATGTTTACTGAACTATAATCTAACCCAGATAACTGAAAGAGATGTTAAGTAATGATTGACAGACAAGCTAGCTAAGCAATAATCTTTTTGAAAGAAAACTAGCCAATGATTAAGCTACCGTACTGACTATAAAGAAAGATTATAGATTATATTCCCCTGAGAAGGGTAAAAAATAAAAGATAGGTTATAAAATATAGATTAAATATCTAGGGGCATATATTATTTGTACTATGTATGTCTGTTTGTATGTATGTGTGTACGTAAGGTACATTCAGGAGATTTTTCTCATTGCTAAAAATTAGAGAAATACCCAGTACTTAAAATGCGAGAAAGCATAGGTTGCTAGAAGCAGGGACGTATAAAATAGGACACTTCATATTTCATATTATCCCCTTCTTTAGTATCTTTGAGACGTTGCCTAGCTCCTTGGTCAACATGCGATCTAGTTCAATGACAAAGTGCCACCAACTGATCCCACCAACTGAACATCATTCTGAAACCTCACTTGGATCCTCTCTGCTGCTCAGAAACCCTCCCATTCATCTCTTCTGGACTGCCAATAATAGTCACATAGTAGCTGTTCCAAACCATTTTCTCCATCTTTAATCTTCAACCCTGCTTCAATTCACTTCATTCTCCTATCATGACTCCATTTCTTCCTTTAATGAGAAGAATAAGGTCATGTGATTGATATGTATCCTTAAATTCCATTTCCTCCATCTCAAAACTATCACTATGTCATCTTTTCTCTCTGGCCTCCATCTCTCCAGTTTTATGGGGAAAAGCATAAAATATTTCTCAAAATTCAACTGTCTCATGTGCTTTTTATCCCATCTGAACCCACATCTTCTATTCATTCCATCACTCCTTCATCCAATACCTAGGTAAACAAACACTTACTGGGCACACATGCAGTACAGTAGTTTGAAGCCAGAGGTGGGTTTTCATACCTGTTTGTTCATTTTCTAGCTACACAAGCACAGGCAAGTTCCTTAATCTCTCTGGCATTCAGTTGGCTCAGCTGTTAAATGAGTAATACCTTCTTCATGTACTAGTATGAAGATGAAATAAGAACTGGCAGGTTAAGCACTTACTACACTTAGTACATAGTAATTTTGTGGCAAGTAAAATGCTAGTTTCTGGGGGTATACAGTTGAGAGATGTGTTCCTCAGGACTTCATACCTTTTGGGGGTCACATCTTTCAACTATATATGACATTTTATATATATATATATATATATATATATATATATGAATGTATGTGTGTGAGTTTGAGTAGTGCAATATAAAATGGAATATAATATGTAGTATAATATTATAATCAATCTCCAATTATGATTAATAAAAGAGATAAGCTGAGAGACCAAATACAAATAAATATTACTCAGCCATAAAAAGAAATGAAATTGAGTTATTTGTAGTGAGGTGGATGGACCTAGAGTCTGTCATACAGAGTTAAGTAAGTCAGAAAGAGATAAACAAATACTGTATGCTAACACATATATATGGAATCTAAAAAAACAAACAAAAAAAAGGTTCTGAAGAACCTAGGGGCAGGAAAGGAATAAACACGCAGATGTAGAGAATGGACTTGAAGACATGGGGAAGGGGAAGGGTAAGCTGGGACGAAGTGAGAGAGTGGCATGGACATATATACACTACCAAATGTAAAATGGATAGCCAGTGGGAAGCAGCCGCATAGCACAGGGAGATCAGCTCAGTACTTTGTGACCACCTAGAGGGGTGGGATAGGGAAGGTGGGAGGGAGATGCAAGAGGGAGGAGATATGGGGATATAGGTATATGTATAGCTGATTCACTTTGTTATAAAGCAGAAATTAACACACCGTTGTAAAGCAATTATACTCCAATAAAGATGTTAAAAAAAAAGTTTACAGTGTTTCTATAGTATTTAATTCCCACTTAGAGATAAAAATGATTTATTTATAATTGCTACAAAAATATAAAATATATAACAAAAACTTGATATGAAAAACACGAGACCTAAATAAAGAAAACACTTAAGGTTTGCTAAAGCATATAAAAGTTTGGAATAAATTAAAAGATAGCCCCCTTCCTGGATATTATAATAGCCAGAATATCCTGTATTCAGGACAAAATCCCAATTAGATTTGCTTTGAACTTGAAATAAAAGAAGAAGATTCTGAAATGCATGTGAAAGGACAGATAGGTGAAAATGGAATTGGAAATTTGAAAAATGCAGGCATATGATAGGACATTTTTCCTATTAGATATTGAGAGGTATTATATAAACATCATAACTAAAAAATGGAACTATCCCCAAAATCAGCAGACAGAAAATGGAACACAATAGATAGCTCAGGAGCAAATCATAATTCACATGTAAAAGCATAACATTGAAGAAAGGTGACCTAATCTGTCAGTGGGAAAAATATTATTTAATAATTAATTCACTATTTGGAATTTTAAAACTAAATTATATATTTATTCCATTAATAAAATTGACCACAAAATATTAAAAAGAAATTCTCACATCAAATAACACAATTAAAAGGCAAACAATAGGCTGTGAAAATATTTTATACATGTCAATTATAGTACTAGTATATGAATCCCTCATGCATATCAATAAGTAAAACCTAAAACCTAATTACATGATCAGGTGACAAAAGTAGTACAAAAGCTAATAAGAATGTAAAAAACAAAGTACAGACTTTCTTATTACAAAAGAAAAGGAACTGTAAGATACTCCTTCTGCCTGTCAAAATTAGAAAGAGATAAGAGTAATTCAATAGTCCATGTCTGTTATGGTGTAGTCAAACGAATACACTGTTGTTCGGAGAGTTAACTAGTACATGTACAGTTTTATTTGTTTATTCATCTATCCATTCAACAAATATTTGCGGAACGTTTACTCTTTGTAAGGAATCGTTTTGTGTAGTTGGAAAATTGGTATCAAAAGTTTTTAAATGTTTACTTTTTTTATTATTGGGATTACTTCTAGCAAGCCTATCCTGATGAGAAAATTATACATGTAAATATCATAACTTTAATAGCAACACCTAAAAGTCCAACAATAAGAATGATTAAATGAATGTTGCTATCTCCCTACAGTTGCTTATATATTCTTTAGACAAATTCAATTTTTTAAAGAATGTAAGAGCCTTAAGGGTAATTAACAAGGTGAGAGCTGCATATAGTACAATCATAATTTTGTGATACACATACAACAAAGGTAAGAGAGGTTATCACTGGATGGAAAACTATAGGTTGGTTTTTCCTTTTTTTATACTTTTCTATATTGCTTATAATGAGCGTGTATTACTTTTAACATCAAAAGAAATATTATGCAGTTTTTAATTCTTTGGAATAATAGGGAAATAAGTATTTTCACCTAAAAATATGAGAAGGCCTCAAAGGCACGTTTTAGACATTGTTCTATTATTATCTCTCTTGAATTTTTAATCTTTCCTTGGCCCACAAATGAACTCAGATCTCTCCTATTCAAAAATTACTTTCTCCTACTCCTTTGAGCTAGCCTATATTTTCCCCACCTATTATTACTGCCAGATTTCTTGGAAAAGCAGTCAGTATTTCTTTTCTCACTTTGTTGCCATCCATACATCCTTTGCAAAATGCTTCCCATTCCAATACATTGAGCCAGCTCTATCTCAGATCATGGTAAGTCCATTCCAAATTCAGTTTTCTCCATCTTTGTTCTACTTCTTGGTCTACCTACATTGGTTGATTTTGGTCATCTTTTGATAGTTTTCTAATCAGTTCTTCATTTCTTCTTCTTTCTCCTCCTACTCTTTAAATAGATGATTTTCTCAACATTCTATTCTGATCCTTATTCTCTTCTCACTTTCTATACTCTTCTTCTTGAAAATGTTATCCATTTTCACATATTCAGTTATCACCTCTATGCATATAATTCACAGATCAGTTTCTGATTCTCCCTTGAATCATATCCCCTCTTTTTTTTCACCTGCAGGCTAGAAGTTGCAACTTGGATGTTCTTCAAGCATCTCAAACTCAACACATCTAAAATCAAAATATTCACCCTGCCCTGCCCTTAAAATTTTTTTCATCACATGACTTCTCTATATCTATTTACTTTCCCATAATTTTATGTATACCAAGCTCAAAATATCTTAGACTGCATCTCTGTCTTGTTCCTACTCATCCAGTTGTCCATGCCCTATATCTATCTATGTATCTATCTATGTATCTATCTATCTATCTATATCTTTCCATTTCCTTTCTCATTCTTTTGAATTCTGATATAACTATCCTTACCTTAGTGTGACTTGTCCTGATCCCATAGAAGTAATACTCTCATTGTTACTCAAATTCCTTCTACCTGCTACCAAAACATGGCCAGATTTATCTTCCTGCAACACCACTATAATTTTATCACTACCTACTCAAATGACTTCAACTGTCACTCAGGTTAAATGCTCTTTATCTTGGCATTCAAAATCTTCTCAGTCCAGTCCTACCTCCTTTTTTTTTCACTGCTACTATACGGATTCCCTTTGCTCGAAGATGAACCACTTTGTGTGTATGAGTTGCCCTTTCAGAATCTGATAACACCCTTCCTAAAGGCCCGGCATAAGTATCACCATAACAGTGCAGCCCTCCCTGGCCATCCCCACTAGTTCTTTGTTTTACTCATTCTTATGACAATTACTGACTTCTATCTATTATTTTCTGTGAAAATGCCTTTTTCGCAAGCTATATTGTAATGTCCTTAACGATAAAGATTGTATCAATTTAGCTTAGAATACACCACAACACCTGGCACAGTATCCTGCATATAGCAAGTACTCAAATACTGAGGAGCAAATCAATAAATTTACAGACAGCAAAATATTTAATACTTTTTAGTCACTGTATTCATGTATTTCTGTTAGTATATGGTTTGTTGTTCTCCTCTGTAAGATTATTAAAGCCTTGGGAATAGGAATCATACCTATCCTTTAATAACAGATAATCCATTTTTAAAGAAAGTCTTGGGAACCGTTATATAACAATTTTACCAGGTGTTATACCTCTTACCCCTTCCTTTTTTTTCTAATTAGAAGGAGTTACATCAAATGAAATACAATGCTATTTTTTCATTATAATTTGTCAGTGATTAATCCATAATTAAATATTGATTATTAGGGTGACCATTCGGGTTAAAGCTATTTCTTGATCTAATTAAAGCTTTGTAGAAAAACATAGGCAAATGCATATGTTCTTAAACACAGGCACAATTAGATCTCCCAATGGTATATGAATCAGGTAACTCTTTTATTTGGCAGATTTTTGAAGGAAAAAAAGCATCAAATGACCAGTCATTTCCCTGAGCGCCTCTCTTATTTTAATAGCTATTACTCTCATTCCATGCTCATCTCCCCTGAGATACTGTGTTGGATTCTCTTTCTGAATAAGTCTTTCAAAAACTGAAGATAAATACAAGTCTCAGAATACCAACATTTCTCTCTGAAACATTTCTTATATATTAAATCAAAACGGGGTGACATTAGAACCCGGTATTGCTCAGATCAGGTGAAGCCTTTCCTGGGTAAATCTATTACACAAGACCATTCCCCCAGCTCTGAGCCAAAAGAAACAAGAGTAAAAGCACAATAATATGGTAATATCATTCCAAGATCCCAAACGTATCTGTAAAACCTCAGCTGGAAGTTGATTTAACCTCTCTGGTATTGTCGTGTGACCCCTGAGGTGGTACCTTCCCTTCTATAAGTGAGTAGAGCGATTACCATTACCCGTGGAAGCCAGAGTTCCCCAGTGACTTGGAAGAGTCTTGAGAAGGGATAAAGTTTCAGAGCTCATTGCAATTCTTCCAGCACTGAAATCTCCTGGAGCTGAAACTCATTCAGAAATGATGAGGCATTTGAAGCTGCCTGAAATAAGGGTTCTCTACTAAAGTGACTGGCTAGTCCACGTCCCACCTGAGAAAATGAAGAAAAATCATGTTCAGGGGGAAAAAAAATCCATTCCTACAATGGTACAGTGGAGCAGAGACAGTAGTTATTAAACTGACTTTGATTCAGGCTTGTTGAACTCTTTAAATTCCTAATAGCCCATCTGCACTAGAGGTTTTAAATGCTGCACTGATCATTTAATTTCTCCCATCTGATTCCTGTGATAACTCCTGTACTCTGGATAAGTAGGGAACTGAGCAAACAAACCACCACCCTTCCAATATCAGGACACATGCACTGCCGCAGGTTTACCCAGCCTTACAGAAGGCCTCCCCTCCATAGCACTGTGGTAACTCTCTCTGGGCAGTTTCCCACATTGCAGAGGGTAGGGGGGAGAAACCTCACATGTGGGGACTTAACTGAGGCTAACTCAGATTTTGGCTGCTATCCCACAAGAAGCAAAGCAGGAACAACGGGCCCCCTTTGCAGTCACAAAATTCTTGTTGCCACGTCTGAATGGATTTTCAAGTGCAACGGTGATCATTGGCTCATGAGCTTCCTTCCCACTGGCTTCATCGGTTACATACCGTGCATGTTTTAAAACGAGCATCGTTGGAGCAGGCTGGTGATCGTAGCAATTTTGTGCAGCACACTTACAGCTACAGGACAAACTACGTAAACTGGGGGAGGCTCTCAGCAGAGGGTCTGTGTTTGGGTGGGTGGGGGTCCGGGGGAGGGGGACCATGGGCAGAGACAGAGAGAGTTGTAGCTACAACAATGAAAAAGACAAGAGGGGCATTCACAGAAGAGGAGAATGAACAACTGACTCACACAAAAATGGTAAATGAAAAAACTAAGCATCTCAAACACAGTGTAGTGAAAATTTAAAGCCAGCTGAACTGGATTAGAATGGCAGGAGGCTAAGGGAACTACTTAGTCTCTAAGAATGCATCTGATTGCTTCTGTGGAGAGTAGCCTGGCTACAAAGAGAGGTGCTTTTATGTTAGTTTGCCCACTATTGGTAAGAAAGAAAGGCAGCAACAGGAAATGGATGTTTAAGGCAACTTGCAAGCCCACATAGGAAGCGGCTGTTCCATTGTGGCGGTCCTGCTGCCTTCTACTGGTGACCCTCTGTGGGTACTGTCATTGTGGAAACAAGTAACAAGCTGCCACCAAGAAAAGAGAAACAGTTTTAAAGAAACGGAACGATCTGGCAATTTTTTTTTTTAAGAACTCAAATGCAAAGGACAAAGTAAATGGGTTAGAGAGGCAGAGTCAACGTTTTCAGAGCTGTGAAGTGAGAAGCAGGGGGAGAGGGAGCCGGAGAGAGAAAGAGAGGAAGAGCTCCAGAGAAAGAGGAGAGCCTGCTAAAGAAGCCAGCCCCCTGTACAGACAGCCTGACGCCAGATGGCTTCTTCTAATAAATATTCAACCTTAACTCTGTTCCCATGTAACTTTGTTGTAAAGCTGCCAGCACACCCACACAGATCTGGGCCAGCAAAATGATTACAGTAGTACAAACAAAATAGTGCAATAGAGGAAACAGACAGACAGGGTCCTGTCCACAGACAGGCCGGGCTGGAAGATGTGAGCTGATGAACCTTAGATTTAATGCTTCGGAAGTCCTAATAATAAGTAGCATTGGAGGGGAGGGGACCTCAAAAGAGGAGAAGAAACATTTAACTCTTATCTGTGCTCTGCTTCAGGTTTCAGCACTGAAACATGTACAACTTTTTCTTTAGAGATTACATAGGAAATACTATATCTCAAATACTATTTTCCAATATAACCTCTATGTTTAACTACATTTAGAGTAATAACAACCTAACTAAAATCACCCCCATTTTAATTGCATCAGTATATAATACAACTATGTACTTTAAGATTTACCATTTGGAAAAAAAATAGACGATTCACCATATGTTTTTTAAAAAACACACACAAGTAATCTCTTTGAGTGTCTTCTTCCTCCTCTCACCCCTTTCTGAGCTATGTGGTATTTAAATTCTATTTGAATATATAGACACCTTTTGATTCTAGGAGGAGGGGTATTCAGTATGCATTTCAATGTTTCTTTGGGAGAGAATTTGGAAATATTGATGTCAGAATAGAATGCCATATTAATAAAGTAATATATGGAAATTTTGAACAAAATAATGCTAAAACTTGGCTTGAGGGAATGGCGATATAGTGAAATATTATTTTAGAAATGCATGTTATGGAGTACATTAAAATGTGATGTTAGAAACAACTATTAGCGAACTATATCAAGCTTTTTCAATTTTAGTTTTTCAATGATATATACAAACTTCTTGTGTTAGAAATGGACTAAACCAACTTAGTAATAAAATACAGCAGCTTGGAGCAAATCATCTAAAATGGTTGGTATAAAAATGAGTTTCTAACTATACTTTATTTTCTATTTTTTGATCTGCTATCAAAAACTGTCCAGAAAAAAAAAATCTCTAAAAGAGTTCATCATAAGCCAAGGTTTCTCTTACCTCAAAATCAAGAATATATTTTGTGGGGTTATCTGTGAGCACTGATAAGACCGCGGGAATGGAGATGTAAGAAAAACCAGCAAAACAAAAAAATTAAACACTTACGAAGAGCTAGATAAGTTTTGTTAAGTGCACACTGTTGTTTTGACAGTTTAAGAATCTGCACAGATTTTACATTTTATTACACTGACATCAAAAGCCGTATTGATAGGAAAGGACCACATTTCTAACAAAAAGAGACATAAAAAATTAGCATTTATCTTCTGGTGATATTGAGCTTTCTAAGTGTAAGCCATAGTATTTTCCCCTTCCTGCAGAGAACTGTATCACAGAACTGAGAATGCCTTGGAAGGTTAAGGCTTCCCAATTAAGGACACGATGGAGACAAGTCCTTGAAAAGATGTGTATAAATTGCACACATGAAATACAAACAATATAAACATATCTGTATACCAAATATGCAGTTGTGCATTCAAAAGAGCTAATGGCATGCAATAATGGGAAATTATTTGAACATCTGTTTGAACATTAATCTGCATATTTTTGCACATGCAATCACCCATTTGCATCAGCATATTTTGCAAGTCGCATGCACACGTTAGACACCTGTTATTAAAAACCAGGTCCATAATATGCTGCTGATTTCCTTAAATATAATTCCATTTTCATGAGATTTATCATAGAGTCCAAAGGGTAGTGCATTTTTAGGAAAATGGGCAATACACACAGGATGATATTAGTGGAAATATGTGCACTTCTCCCTCATCTATGTATGGGTAATAGACTTCAGGGTTCAAAGAGGGAACAAAATTGGTAGGTAACGAAAAAACAAAACAACGTTGTAGAGATGAATCACGACACAATCCAGCTCCTTCCTTCTGGTAGAAGAATGACCAACCTCTGAGAAATAAATTGAGAAGTCAATTGTGCCAAGTATTATGTTTACTAGCACATAGTACATAGTTGATAAATATTTGCTGATTCCTTGGTTAATAAAGAGATGTACAATTTAATTAAAATGTCACATTCAGCTAATGGTTACTGAGGTTAGATGATCTATCAGACTTTATTCTGACTGCTTTTATAGGCCTATCTCATTTAATCCATATGGAAATAGCCTTTGACCAAATATTGAAAGATTGAACTAAAAAGATGAGGCTCTGCTACTAACTAGGAATGTGATCTTGGACTAATTTCTCTAGTAATTGATTTTGTAAAATGGGAGACTGGGTTGAGTCTGCAAATATGCTGTACATATGGTGCTACTATCCCATTCTTTAACTGTGGCAGAAATAAAGAATTCTATCCCGGCACTTTTCCCCACTGAGCCTGGACTTAGCCATAAATTCTTTCTTAACACAGCACTCCAGGCAACCACCACCAACTGATCAAATTTGGCACACAAGATGAATCTATTTTCTATCCTTGGACTATATTTTCTCTAAGACTCTCACCACAAACCAAATCAAGAACTCTCATAGAACACTAAAATCCTATCTTTTAAAGAAACTATCCTAATTATTTGGTTGTTTTCTAATTACACTGTATCACATATGCTCTGAAACTAACTGACCATTGGTTAAGACTTGAGGAACTCTTGCTCTATGTACAATTTCACCATAATACAGTATTTTAAATGGATGTAATCCATATAATATGCTATAGCAAAATAATGTTCAATATATTTCCCTCTTTTGGATTATCCATAAAAGTACTTTCTTCCAGGCAGTCATGCAAAGCAGATCAGGAAAGCAGCATGAAGCAATACTTTGCACAGCACAGCCCTTGGGCATGGACGAAAGACAGCAGCCATGGTCCAAGCTTATGTCAGACAGAGCATTGGTGGTGTGATAGAAAGCACAGAAACCTCTAGGCCCATTAAAAGGACATACTCAGACTCTTCAAGTGATATGGAAAGATGGGAAACAAATGGAGCTCTCAGAGAGGATGGGTTTTTGAGAAAAATCTCTGAGAAATCCTTCAGTGTGATAAGCATTGCAAACAGCTGAGATGAATCCATCAAAAGTATATACTGAGCGTTTGTTTTATGTCCAGTGCTAGGCTGTGTTCTTAGAGAAGTACAATAAAGGACTATAACACATTGCCTGCTTTTGGAGAAATGCATTCTAGTTTAAAGAAATAAAACTTATAGATAACATTGCAAAACTGCTCATAAGCCAAGGATACTCTTCTTTTTCCAGATACATCTATACCCACATGAACAACATTTCAATCAACCATATTACTTTGAATGGTAAGGCTCCAACAAAGAATGCCCAGAGTACTCTTTATGAGGTAGCAAAATGACTCCCATTGTGATCTTACTACTTGGGTTATCTTCCTAGCTATTTATCGTGTCTTGCCTCTTCTTTTTGTAGTGGTGCCTGCACATCACACATATCTCTTGCTTCTAGAACTATCATCCAAATTCCCCCTAAGTACTCATCATTCTCCCACACTCAGTCTTTGGGGATTGGGTGGAGCTTCACATCTAGCTCCAAGTGTGGGCACATGATCCATGATGTACAATGAATGGCAATGAGCCTTAGCATTTGCTAGGACTGTGGTAAAAGAGAAACTCAAGGTGTGACTGGACTAGCTGGTGGCCACAGGTAGAAGGTGGCTAACGATAAAGCACAAAGAAAAGGAAAGTAGAACTTTCCTTTCTTAGAGATGGAAACAGACCAGTCCCTAGTGGCATATATTAGCATTGGGATATAGCAATGTCTGATTCTAGCTATATTCCTGGACTTTTCAGTTACCCAAACAAATTCTTCCTTCCCATCTACCACCCACCTTAAACTAGTTTAAACCAGATTCCTACAGCAAGCAATTTAAACAACCTAGCAAATTCAATCCACATCACTGGCATACACTGAGGCAGTCAGTTGGTCTCAGCTAACAAAATAAATGCAGAAAGAACTTAAATCACTTTCCCTAAATCACATAATAAAGGTCAACAAAAATATAGAAAGTAAAGGCCTAGATTTTAAGAACAAAATAAGTTGAAGCACCACATTCTTTTAAAGTATTTTCTATAGCTATTTTCTTACCTTTGTGGGGACTGAGAACCAGGTCCCATTTCCCTTCCCAATGCCCAAGTCCTTCCTAATATAACCTCTGGGAAATAGAAAATAAGACGATTGCCACAATTGCCCTTCACTGTAATCTTCCCTTGAATTAGGATTTTTTTCAAGTTGCTAATAGAGAACCTTTATGAAAACAAGAGTATCTAATTATTGGGATGAATTATCAGAATTCCAAGAAGTTCCTTGTTAGGCCTATTTATAGGACTATTAGTATTAATTCTCAATTTAGAGACCCTTATCCTTCTGCTTATTTCTGCTATGAGTCCAACCAGCTCTCACTGAGTCACTCAGAGGGAGACGTCCAAGTCATACCAAGTTCACTCAGAACTTAGGGCATTGCCTAGGAACAACAGGCAGTGATCACTCTTAATGTCAATACTGGCAGAACACTAAGGTGTTTTAGCCTCACTCCAGGAAGTAATTTATGCAATGCATTACCTAGCTGGTGAAAATATGCAGTAAAGAAACAACCACGATCAGGAGGAGCTAAGTTTCTCACGCATAGTATCAGAGTGAATCCGTAATAGCTACGTAAGTGAACCACTGAGTCCTTAGCTCATTGCCTAACCTAGCAAGTCACCTGCTGATTTAATGTTAGCTATGGGAGTATCTCCATCACAGCATCCCTACTGCTATATCACATTTAAACTAAGCATTTGTTCTCTTCAGTCTACTTTCTGTTTAGAAATCGCTTCTATTTTGAGCAGTGTGTTTACTTTTTCACCTTTTTGTAAGATTTGCATTTTATTAGCTAGAATTCAAATACAGCTAAATGAGGAAAACTCAATAAAGGGACTAAAAATTTTTTTGCATCCAATAAATTTGCTGTGAAATGCCAAGTTGGTGGCTGTGCCTGCAGTCATTTTAGTTATAAGACACATAGTAGGAAACAGTTTTGGGATTTTCAGCCATTAGTTTATAAATTGAATGAGATAGATGTGTTCATTCATATAAAGTAATGTAATTCTTCTTGGGAAAGTTTAATATTATACAAATCCATTATCATATTTACAAATTAATCTTCCCTTAGGAACTAAAGATAGAAGATTTGCAGAAGGGAGGGTTTTATTACTTTTAAAGCTGAATTGTTAAAGAAAATAAAAGAAATAGGAAAATTATATGAACTATAAATGCCTTTTTTTTTTTTTGCGGTACGCGGGCCTCTCACCGCTGCGGCCCCTCCCACAGTGGAGCACAGGCTCCGGACACGGAGGCTCAGCGGCCATGGCCCACGGGCCCAGCCGCCCCGCGGCACATGGGATCCTCCTGAACCGGGGCACGAACCTGCGTCCCCTGCATCGGCAGGCAGACTCTCAACCACTGCGCCACCAGGGAAGCCCTATAAATGCCTTTTTATGACTAACAGTTTTGTAACACCAAAATTTACGAAAAGAGAGGGGAATAAAGCAGAACATAGAAAGATTTTTCAATGAGCTCACAGAAATTGCAACTCCTGTATCATAAATTGCAAACTCCTATAAAATTAAACCTGTTGATGTGAATGCAAACTGAATGGCATTAAATTCATTAGACACTTACAGTTATTATCAATTTCCCCTGGATAATTTTTTTTTGTTTAAACTCTCAAGCTACTTGCTCTAATTTTTGACAAGGTGGGATTTTAAAACTTCACACCACCAAAAACAACAAAAAAATCCTATGTTCATTTAATTTCTTAAACTTTCAGTGACTTGTTAATGTTGAACAAGTAATTGACAATATAATTAATTACTAACAATCCACTGTCATAAAATATACTTTGCTACAGAGAAAAACTAAGAGTGAAGGGTAAAGGAAGTCTCAATGCACACACAAATTCCTGACATGTTATAGAAAGGAAGAAAAGTTAATTAAATTTCCACCAGATAGTCTCCTTTATGCTCATCCCTAACATTAACTCTGTGAATACCCCCTTTTTTTTTTCAAGGAAGGGTTAAATGTATTTTTGACACAAACAAAAAATGTAGCATAATGTTAATAATATCTTATAAGATACAAACTATATTGATTTATTAATAACCACTTTTTGAAACATTTCTAACTACTGAAAAAAATCAAAGTATTAGCTATATGAAGGAGTTCTACAGAAAAAAATTTGTTGCAACATTTTTTGAATATCATCATATACAATTGTTCAGGTTGAAAGTCATATAGTAATAACTAACAATAAAAATAAATGGCTATTATTTATTTTTTTATCACCTCCTATATTCCAGGACAATACTAAATGTTTTCAATGCATTATCTTATTTAACACTTTCAGCAACCCTATCCAGTAAATACTGTTATCAGTTACATTTTACAGATGAGAAAATTAAGCTTAAAGATATTAAATATCAGCGGACCTTCAAGATGGTGGAGGAGTAAGACGTGGAGATCATCCTCTGCCCCACAAATACATCTACATGTGGAACAACTCCTACAGAACACTTACTGAACGCTGGCAGAAGACCTCAGACTTCCCAAAAGGAAAGAAACTCCCCATGCACCTGGGTAGGGCAAAAGAAAAAAGAAAAAACAGAGACAAAAGAATAGGAACGGGGCCTACACCCCTGGGAGGGAGCTATGAAAGAGGAAGCCCCTTCACTGGCAGAGACCAGGGGTGGGCAGGGGGGAAGCTTTGGAGCCATGGAGCACAGCAAGAGGGGGCAAAGAAGAGAGATTCCCACACAGAGGATTGGTGCCGACCAGCACTCACCAGCCTGAGAACCTTCTCTGCTCACCCACCAGAGCAGGTGGGGGCTGGGAGCTGAGGATGCCGCTTCGGAGGTCAGATCCCAGGGAGAGGACTGGGGTTGGCTGTGTGAACACAGCCTGAAGGGGGCTAGTGAGCCACAGCTAGCAGGGAAGGAGTCTGAGAAAAACTCTGGAACTGCCTAAGAGGCAAGAGACCATTGTTTTGGGGTGTGCGAGGAGAGGGGTTTCAGAGAACCATCTAAACGAGCTCCAGAGATGAGTGCGAGCTACAGCTATCAGCATGGACACCAGAGACGGGCATGAAACTCTAACATTGCTGCTGCAGCTACCAAAAATCCTGTGTACAAGCACAGGTCACTACCCACACCTCTCCTCCCAGGAGCCTGTGCAGCCCGCGACTGCCAGGGTCCCGTGATTCAGGGACAACTTCCCCGGGAGAACGCATGGCATGCCTCAGGCTGTTTCAATGACACACCAGCCTCTGCCACTTCAGGCTCGCCCCGCATTCCAAATATAACTACCGTACCCCTTCCTGATCCCTGGCCTGAGTGAGCCATTGTCCCCTAATCAGCTGCTCCTTTAACCCCCTCCTGTCTGCAAGAAGAACAGATGCCAGGGGCGACCTATGTGCAGAGGTGGGGCCAAATCCAAAGCTGAACCCCAGGAGCTGGTGAACAAAAAGAGAAAAGGAAATCTCTCCATGAAGCTTCAGGAGCAGTGGATTAAATCTCCACAATCAACTAGATGTACCCTGCATCTGTGGAATACTTGAATAGGCAACAAATCATCCAAAAACTGAGGCCGTGGACTTTGGGAGCAAATGTAGACTTGGGGTTTGCTTTCTGCATCTAATTTGTTTCTAGTTTTATGTTTATCTTAGTTTAGTATTTACAGCTTATTATCATTGGTAGATTTGTTTATTGATTTGGTGCTCTCTTCCTTTTTTATAATTTTTTTTCCTTTTTCTCTTTTTGTGAGTGTGTATGTATATGCTTCTTTGTGTGATTTTGTTTGTATACCTATGCTTTTACCATTTGTCGTACGGTTCTGTCTGTGTTTTTTAGTATAGTTTTTAGCACTTGTTATAATTGTGGATTTATTTATTGGTTTGGTTGCTCTCTTTTTTAAATTACATTTTTATTTTATTTTAATAATATTTTTTATTTTAATAACATCATTTATTTTATTTATTTTTCCTTCTTTCTTTTTCTTCTTTTCTCCCTTTTCTTCTGAGCCATGTGGCTAACAGAGTCCTGGTGGTCCAGCTGGGTTTCAAGCCTGAGCCTCTCAGGGGGGAGAACCGAATTCAGGACACTGGTCCACCAGAGACCACCTGGCCCCTCGTAATATCAATCGGTGAGAGCTCTCCAGAGATCTCCATCTCAACGCTAAGAACCAGCTCCACTAAACAACCAGCAAGCTACAGTGCTGGACACCCCATGCCAAACAACTAGCAAGACAGAAATATGATCACACACATTGGCAGAGATGCTGCCTAAAATCATAATAAGTTCACAGACACCCCAACACACAACACTGGACGTGGTCCTACAAACCAGAAAGACAACACCCAGCTTCATCCACCAGAACACAGGAACCAGTCCCCTCCACCAGGAAGCCTACACAACCCACTGAACCAACCGTATCCACTGGGTGCAGACACCAAAAACAATGGGAACTACGAACCTGCAGCATGTGAAAAGGAGACCCCAAACACAGTAAGTTAAGCAAAATGGGAAGACAGAGAAATACACAAAACATGAAGGAGCAAGGTAAAAACCCACCAGACTAAAAAACTGAAGAGGACATAGGCAGTTCACCGGAAAAAGAATTCAGAGTAATGATAGTAAAGATGCTCCAAAAACGTGGAAATAGAATGGAGAAAATACAAGAAGTGTTTAAAAAGGAACTAGAAGAACTAAAGAGCAAACAAACAATGATAAACAACACAAGCAATGAAGTTAAAAATTCTCTAGAAGCAATCAATAGCAGAATAACTGAGGCAGAAGAATGGATAAGTGACCTGGAAGATAAAATAGTGGAAATAACTACTGCAGAGCAGAATAAAGAAGAAAGAATGAAAAGAATTGAGGACAGTCTCAGAGACCTCTGGGACAACATTAAACTCAAAAACATCCAAATTATAGGGGTCCCAGAAGAAGAAGAGAAAAAGAAAGGGACTGAGAAAATATTTGAAGAGATTATAGTTGAAAACTTCCCTAATATGGGTAAGGAAGTAGTCAGTCAACTCCAGGAATCACAGAGAGTCCCACACAGGGTAAATCCAAGGAGAAACCAGACAAGACACATATTAGTCAAATGATCAAAAATTATATAAAAAGAAAACATATTAAAAGCAGCAAAGGAAAAGAAACAAATAACATACAAGGGAATCCCAATAAGGTCAACAGCTAAACATTCAGCAGAAACTCTGCAAGCCAGAAGGGTGTGGCAGGATATGTTAAAAGTGATGAAAGGGAAAAAGCTACAATGAAGATTACTCTACCCAGCAAGGATCTCATTCAGATTCAACAGAGAAATTAAAAAGCTTTACAGACAAGCAAAAGCTAAGAGAATTCAGTACCACCAAATCAGCTTTCCAACAAATGCTAAAGAAACTTCTCTAGGGGGAAAACACAACAGAAGGAAAAGACCTACAATAACAAACCCAAAACAATTAAGAAAATGGTAATAGGAACATATATATTGATAATTACCTTAAATATAAATGCTCCAACCAAAAGACATAGATTAGCTGAAGGCAAAAAAAACAAGACCCATATATATGCTATCTACAAGAGACCCACTTCAGACCTAGGGACATATACAGACAGAAAGTGAGGGAATGGAAAAAGATATTCCATGCAAATGGAAATTAAAAGAAAGCTGGAGTACCAATTCTCATATCAGGCAAAATACATTTTAAAATAAACACTATTACAAGAGACAAAGAAGGACACTGCATAATGATCAAGGGATCAATCCAAGACGAAGATATAACAATTGTAAATATTTATGGACCCAACATAGGAGCACCTCAATACATAAGGCAAATGCTAACAGCCATAAAAGGGGAAAACAAGGGCAACATAATCAGACTAGGTGACTTTAACACCCCACTTTCACCAATGGACACATCACCCAAAATGAAAATAAAAAATGAAACATGAGCTTTAAATGATACATTAAACAAGATGGGCTTAATTGATATTTATAGGACGTTCCATCCCATAACAACAGAATATACTTTCTTCTCAAGTGCTCATGGAACATTCTCAAAGATAGATCATATCTTGGGTCACAAATCAAGCCTTGGTAAATTTAAGAAAATTAAAATCATAACAAGGACCTTTTCTGACCACAATGCTATAAGACTAGATATCAATTACAGGAAAAAAACTGTAAAAAATACAAACACATGGAGGTTAAACAACACACTACTAAATAACCGAGACATCACTGAAGAAATCAAAGAGGAAATCAAAAAATACCTACAAACAAATGATAATGAAAACACGATGACTCAAAACCTATGGGATTCAGCAAAAGCAGTTCTAAGAGAGAAGTTTATAGCAATAAAAGCCTACCTCAAGAAACAAGAAATACCTCAAATAAACAACCTAATCTTAAACCTAAAGCAATTAGAGAAAGAAGAACAAAAAAAGCCCAAAGTTAGCAGAAGGAAAGAATTCATAAAGATTAGATCAGAAATAAATGAAAAAGAAATGAAGGAAATGATAGCAAAGACCAATAAAGCTAAAAGCTGGTTCTTGAGAAGATAAACAAAACTGATAAACCATTAGCCAGACTCATCAAGAAAAAAAGGGAGAATACTCAAATCAACAGAATTAGAAATGAAAAAGGAGAAGTAACAAATGACACTGCAGAAATTCAAAGGATCAATGGAGATTACTACAAGCAACTACATGCCAATAAAATGGACAACCTGGAAGAAATGGACACACTCTTAGAAAAGCACAACCTTCTGAGACTGAACCAGGAAGAAAAAGAAAATATAAACAGACCAATCACAAGCACTGAAATTGAGGCTGTGATTAAAAATCTTCCAACAAACAAAAGCCCAGGACCAGATGGCTTCACAGGCGAATTCTATCAAACATTGAGAGAAGAGCTGACACCTATCCTTCTCAAACTCTTCCAAAATGTAGCAGAGGGAGAAACACTCCCCAACTCATTCTACGAGGTCACCATCACCCTGATACCAAAACCAGACAAAGATGTCACAAAGAAAGAAAACTACAGGGCAATATCACTGATGAACATAGATGCAAAAATCTTCAACAAAATACTAGCAAACAGAATCCAACAGCTCATTAAAGGATCATACACCATGATCAAGTGGGGTTTATCCCTGGAATGCAAGGATTCTTCAATATATGCAAATCAATCAATGTGATACACCATATTAACAAATTGAAGGAGAAAATCCATATGATCAGCTCAATAGATGCAGAGAAAGCTTTCAACAAAATTCAACACCCATTTATGATAAAAACCCTCCAGAAAGTAGGCATAGAGGGAAATTTCCTCAACATAATAAAGGCCATATATGACTAACCCACAGCCAATATTGTCCTCAATGGTGAAAAACTGAAACCATTTCCTATAAGACCAGGAACAAGACAAGGTTGTCCACTCTCACCGCTATTATTCAACATTGTTTTGGAAGTTTTAGCCACAGCAATCAGAGAAGAAAAAGAAGTGAAAGGAATCCAAATAAGAAAAGAAGTAAAGCTGTCACTGTTTGCAGATGACATGATACTATACACAGAGAATCCTAAAGATGCTACCAGAAAACTACTAGAGCTAATCAATGAATCTGGTAAAGTAGCAGGATACAAAATTAATGCACAGAAATCTCTTGCATTCCTATACAGTAATGATGAAAAATCTGAAAGAGAAATTAAGGAAACACTCTCATTTACCACTGCAACAAACAGAACAAAATACCTAGAAATAAACCTACTTAAGGAGACAAAAGACCTGTATGCAGAAAACTATAAGACACTGATGAAAGAAATTAAAGACAATACAAACAGATGGAGAGATATACCATGTTCTTGGATTGGAAGAATCAACACTGTGAAAATGACTATACTACCCAAAGCAATCTGCAGATTCAATGCAATCCCTATCAAACTACCACTGGCATTTTTCACAGAACTAGAACAAAAAATTTCACAATTTGTATGGAAACATAAAAGACCCTGAATAGCCAAAGCAATCTTGAGAACAGAAAATGGAGCTGGAGGAATCAGGCTCCCAGACTTCAGACTACACTACAAAGCTATGGAAATCAAGACAGCATGGTACTGGCACAAAAACAGAAATATAGATCAATGGAACAGGATAGAAAGCCTAGAGATAAACCCATGCACATATGGTCACCTTATCTTTGATAAAGGAGGCAAGAATATATAGTGGAGAAAAGACAGCCTGTTCAATAAGTGGTGCTGGGAAAACTGGACAGCTACATGTAAAAGAATGAAATTAGAACACTCCCTAACACCATATAGAAAAGTAAACTCAAAATGGATTAAAGACCTAAATGTAAGGCCAGACATTATCAAACTCTTAGAGGAAAACATAGGCAGAACACTCTATGACATAAATCACAGCAAGATACTTTTTGACCCACCTCCTAGAGAAATGGAAATAAAAACAAAAATAAACAAGTGGGACCTAATGAAACTTAAAAACTTTGGCACAGCAAAGGAAACCTTAAACAAGATGGAAACACAACCCTCAGAATGGGAGAAAATATTTGCAAACAAAGCAACTGACAAAGGATTAATCTCTAAAACATACAAGCAGCTCCTACAGCTCACTGGCAAAAAAAACAAACAAACAACCCAATCCAAAAATGGGCAGAAGACCTAAATAGACATTTCTCCAAAGAAGATATTCAGACTGCCAACAAACACATGAAAGAATGCTCAACATCAATAATCATTAGAGAAATGCAAATCAAAACTACAATGAGGTATCACTTCACACCGGTCAGAATGGCCATCATCAAAAAGTCTACAAACAATAAGTGCTGGGGAGGGTGAGGAGAAAAGGGAACCCTCTTGCACTGCTGGTGGGAATGTAAATTGATAGAGCCACTATGGAGAACAGTCTGGAGGTTCCTTAAAAAAACTAAAAATAGAACTACCATACGACCCAGCAATCCCACTACTGGGCATATACCCTGAGAAAACCATAGTTCAAAAAGAGTCATGTAGGGGCTTCCCTGGTGGCGCAGTGGTTGAGAGTCCGCCTGCTGATGCAGGGGATGCGGGTTCGTGCCCCGGTCCGGGAAGATCCCACATGCCGCGGAGCGGCTTGGCCCATGAGCCGTGGCCGCTGAGCCTGCGCGTCCGGAGCCTGTGCTCCGAAACGGGAGAGGCCACAACAGTGAGAGGCCCGCGTACATCAAAAAAAAAAAAAAAAAAGAGTCATGTACCACAATGTTCATTGCAGCTTTATTTACAATAGCCAGGATATAGAAGCAACCTAAGTGGCCACTGACAGATGAATGGATAAAGAAGATGTGGCACATATATATGATGGAATATTACTCAGCCATAAAAAGAAATGAAATTGAGTTATTTGTAGTGAGGTTGATGGACCTAAGTGTCTGTCATACAGAGTGAAGTAAGTCAGAAAGAAGAAAACAAATACCGTATGGTAACACATATATATAGAATCTAAAAAAAAAAAAAATGGTTCTGAAGAACCTAGGGGCAGAACAGGAATAAGACACAGACATAGAGAACGGACTTGAGGACATGGGGAGGGGGAAGGGTAAGCTGGGACGAGGAGAGAGTGCCATGGACATATATACACTACCAAATGTAAAATAGATAGCTAGTGGGAAGGAGCCGCATAGCACAGGGAGATCAGCTTGGTACTTTGTGACCACCTAGAGGGGTGAAGGAGACGCAAGAGGGAGGGGATATGGGGATATATGTATACATATAGCTGATTCACAATTCACACACCATTGTAAAGCAAGTATATCCAATAAAGATATTAAAAATAAAAAAAAATTTTAAGGTATTATATATCAAAGACATCTACCTAGTAGATGATGGAGCCCAGAATGGAATTCCAGTTCCTCTGATTCCTGAGTCTGCACTCTTAATTTTACTCAAGCAACTCAAGTAATTAAACTTTCTTCCCAGTGTTTTCAAACTTATTTAATAAATCAACTACTAATGTCATCTAGAATAATTTCTGTGATCTTGACCTCAATACTATAATTTAGCAACACTAGATATTAATGGGTTTATTTCCATTGTATTCAACCAAATTCCACTTCTATAACATATATCCTCTGGTTCTGCATTGTCTTCACTTTTTTTTGTTGTTGTCTTTTCATTTTCTTCTCTGGAACATATTACACTAGCAGTGTGCTTCTATTGCTTTCATAACTCATCTCATTTCCAGCCTAAACATCCTCAACTGTAATAGCAGTCCTTGAAAGGATATGTTGTCAAGTTCTCTCACTACCTGTTCTCTTCCCCTTAGGCCCACTGTTCTTCCATGTCTCTCTTTAAAAGGGCACCTTAACTGGACACAACCCTCCATAAGGAGGTGATCACCAAGAATAGTAAGCCTCCTGATTCTCAGCTCCAATCTTTTTCACCTCAAAGCCCTCACATTATCTGAAAAGCCATGGCAATTAGATTATGGGATTAGCTAGAAGATGTATCATTTGCCAGACCATATACAAATAGTATTCCTCAAAGGGCTCATACTTTTTTTTTTTCTTTTTGGATTGATTTACTGGGCCAATGTGTGTTCAGTAATAGCTTTGTATAGGAAAGAAATGTATGAGGGCAATGCTGCAGAGCCAAGCCCAGGAAAGAAAGGAGACTCTTCCCTCATGATCCTTTAGTGATGGTCCTGACCAGAAGTCCAAAAAGTACTGCTTTCTTTTTAGAGTCACTCAGATAAGTTTCATCACAGGGACAGAATGGAAGCCCTTCCTGATCCTGCGTGTATGGAAAAGAACCAAATTCACCAAATTTCACTGAAAAGACTTGACAATCAGTCTGAAAGGACCCCCAGAGAGCCTTTTTACTCATACTGAAACACTAAATCCCTATGACAGTGATAATGGTGTCACAATATCATGATACACAGATTAAAGCATAGAGCATGATATATGTTTATATAACATTTCTGCCTTCAATATATCACTTCATATTAATAGGCAAGGTAGAAGGGGACTGCTGTTGGTTCTCCTCATTCAACGGAGAAATTGAGAGCTAAAAATGCTAAATAACTTTTTACATTTCACCCAGTAAAGGGCAGTGGAACTGAGAAAAACAAGACTGACCTTCCAGATTA
Organism: Hyperoodon ampullatus; assembly: GCF_949752795.1. Classification (NCBI taxonomy): domain Eukaryota; kingdom Metazoa; phylum Chordata; class Mammalia; order Artiodactyla; family Ziphiidae; genus Hyperoodon; species Hyperoodon ampullatus. Next base: position 62,257,246 of record NC_136921.1, on the reverse strand, counting down.
ATGGACTCTTCAAACTTCCTCTCATGAAATGGGCTGCAGTCCATCACACTTAACCTACACTTTCCACACCTCCAGAAGGAGATATCCACAGATATACCTATTTACTTTGGCGTGAACTCAAAGAAAGCTGGTCTCTGTAGAGCTGGTCCTTTCTTTGTGCATTAACTTTAATTTCTCCTTTCCACGCATACACTGCAAGAACATCAGGTAGATCCATTTACTTCCACCCCCTCATCCCACTGCTCCTCCTAAAGTGACATATTAATTATGGCTCGTTTGAAATTTTCTCTTACAAATGTAGGCTCAGACTTCAACACCTAAATGAATTATATATATATATATACCATGCAAGCATGTTTGTTCCAGGTTTCTTAAAAGGAGAAAATGAATGCATTGTATTAATCATCAAACTGATGTCCCTGATTGAAAAATAAATTATTTAAATGAGTAACACTCCGGGTTTTTTTTTAATATGCTTTCTAGAAAATTTTTTCAACATGCAAGGTGAAAAGAATAAAAGAAACACTACTACCAAGATGATACAGGGACCAAATTAAAGCTGTGTATAGGCTACACGATCATGGTCAATCCAAACTGTTGGGTCTTACAGTCATTGGTTCTGCAGTTAGCAATCAATTTTACTGGATGGTAATCCAAATTAGCTTTAAGAAATTCTAAAACTCCAGGTTGACTACTACAGATTTAAATACATTTTATTCCTTTCACACACAAAGAACAAAGACATCCCCTGATGTAGATTCATTAAAAAAAAAAAATTAACTTTCAAAGTGTATGGAGTAGGGAAGACATATAGAATAGCCATAGTGCATATTTTCCCAGTCTATATACCTCTGATTTAACTTCTTAGAGAGCAGATTCCTCATGTTTCCCATTATATTTAAAACCATGTTACAGATATACCACACATACAACTAAAAGTTACAGGAATAAAACTACCAATAAGATCAAATACAAGGAGAGAAAGACATAAAACTTAAGAGGGGAAAACCCACCTTGAATAGAATATAAGTAGTATGAGTAGTCATTGAAACCACCACTTAGAGTACACATGACTCAATTTTTTTAAAAAAAAGGAATAGCCAATAAGCACAGTTTATTATACTCAGCAGGTAGAGGGAAGGCATTCAATGATGAGATTTATATTAGTCAGTCAGTGGAGGCCAACTGCTTTAAAAAAAAAAAAAGACTGAAAATGTGTAATGGTACAAACTCAAGAAAACTTTTGCTATTTAAATAATGGTACTGAGTAAAAAAACTGATAAGGCCCTCCTCCATGTAGTCATTCAAGGGCCTGGGGTGATGGAGGCTCTGTAATGTTCTATACATGGCTTCTAAGGTCACCATGAGGATCGTCTCCCTTCTAGCCAGTAGGTAAGGGGGAAAAGAATGGAAAAGAATGGAAAAGAGCTTGCAGTGTTTTTTAACACTGGATAGGCCTGGATAGGATTCACATTCTCTTCTACCCACATTCTATTGGTTATACCTTATCACATGATCACAATTAAACATAAGAGAGGCTGGAAAATGTTGTAGCTGTGTGATCACAAAGAAGAGAAGACTATGGACTTTTTTTGAACACCTAGCAATTTCTGCCATTGTCTGCACTTCTGGTCACCATAGTCATGTTTACCCTTCTCCCTACACATAGAACACATTCAATAATATACTGGAAAGAGACAATCCACTTAAAGCCCAGGGGCCACTGCATTATTATATTTCTTTCTATTCAAACCTGAAGTGGTTTCTTGTGGTCCTATGAGCTATGAAACAAGAAGACGCATCCTTCCTCTCCCCCATATATACCTCTGCATCAATGGCAGAGCAGAAATAACTCCAATAAAGACTCCAGTTGTTAAAAAAGAAAAAAAAAAAGCAGCCTCACAGATACAGAGAACAAACTAGTGGTTACCAGTGGGGATGGAGTGGGGAGGGGCAATAAAGGATTAAAAAAAAAAAGACTCTAATTGTGAAGAGAGGAAAATGGTAGACAGACAGTAACCACATATCCATAGCAATGCTGAAACCCTGCTGGACAGACTTGGTGAAGCCACAATTCATGAGAGTTCAGCAAGTTTCAAGACCCTGATTTAACTCTCTGGGAGAAGCTGCTGTGCCCATTGTTCTCCATAACCCTCGCTGCACCGTCGGGGATACTTTTCCTTGTCCATTATCCTACATGCCTATATCTAAAGTGAGCAATGAAAAATGTACTCACTTTCAGAGGTCAAAACATCACTCCTCATTTCCTGCTAATCTAAGTTTTGGAAACTGAGGGTTGTTTTACAATCACAGAGTTTTGCAAGGCTGGAGTTATTGTTTTATTAGCAATACAGATCACTCAAAATATAAGTTGGCTTCTGATATATTTGTTTCCAGTCAGTTCCCTGAGTCAGTAATAACCACTTAAATTCTCTTTCAGATTTAAGACTTGGGCCTCTTGTATGGTTCTGTTTACTTAAATTTTTGTGTTTATTAACTCATTTTGCTTTCTACCTCTCATGCTTTTCTCTCAACCTAATGGCAATGACTTTGGGTCATCTAAATCAGAACAACAGGCTTAAATGAGAAGGTAATCCACTTAATTATTTTGAGATATAATTCACATACCATTCTATTCACCCATTTAAAGTATACAATTCAATGGTTTTTAGTATATTTACAAATATGTGCAACCTCATCACAGTCAATTTTAGAACATTTCCACCGCCTCACAAAGAAATCTCATTCCCTTCAGTTACCATATACCAACTCCTCCATCCCTCTGGCTCAAAGCAAATTACTACTTTCTGTCTCTATAGATTTGCCTATTCTGCACATTTCATAAAAATGAAAGTATATGTGGTCTTTTGTGATTGACTTCTCTCATTTAGTATAATATTTTCAAGGCTACTTTGAAGTATGTATCAGTACTTCATTCATCCCTTTTTATGGCTGAATAATATTCCACTGCATAGATATGTCACATATACTTATCCATCCATCAGCTGTTGAATATTTGAACTGTTTCTACATTTTGGTTATAATAAATAATGCTATTATAAATATTCATGTACACCTTTTTCTGTGGACATGTTTTCATTTCTTTTGAGTAGAATTATTGGGTCATATGGTAACTCTATGTTTAACTATTTGAGGAATTTCCAGACTGTTTTCCAAAATAGCTGTACCAATTTATATTTCCATGAGTAATGTATGAGCAGTGTATTCTATTGGGCAGTGTATGTCCAATTTATGCACACCTTCACCAACAATTATTATGTGACTTTTTGATTATAGCCATCCTAGTGAACGTGAAGTGGTAGATCATTATGGTTTTGATTTGTGTTTCCCTGATGACTAATGATATCAAGCTTTTTTTGATATTGCATATTTTCTTTGTAGAAATGTCTATTCAGCTCCTTTGACAATTTTTCAGTTGTGGTCTTTTTATTGTTGAGTTGTAAGAGTCTTTTACATATTCTAGATACAAATTCCTTATCATATATATGATTTGCAAATTTTTTTTCTATTCTGTGGTTTGTCTTCACTTTCTGTAAAGTTAATTTTGATGAAGTCTAATTTATTTATTTGTTTTGTTGCTGCTCATGGTTTTGGTGTCATTTAATTTTTTAATGATTTTTTAAATTATTTTTTCTGTTATTTCCTTAATGATTGCTCTAGGGCTTGTGGCATACCTCTTATCAGAAACAGCTACAGATTTATACTAACTTAATTTCCATGAGATATGGAAATGTTACTCCTATATAGCTATATTCTCTTTTCCCCATTTTGGGGGTATTATTTTTATACATCTATTACATTTATAAATGTTACAAACCCAATGATACATTATATTTTATATAATTTTATATATTTTAAAGAAGATAAATGGAAAAAGGAGAGCAAGTATATATTAATAGCTTTTGCTGTGTTAACCTTCTTGTTTGTCATTTCTAGTTCTCTTCATTTGTTCCTGTGAATTTAAGTTACCATCTGGAATCATTTTCTTAGCCCATTACAGCTTTACTCTCACCCACCTCTTTGTGCTATTATTGACAAATATATTACATTTCTTTATGTTATAGACCCAACAACACATTATATGCATATGACTTTATATAATTGCCTTAGTCAGTCAAGAAAATAAATGAGAATAAATATGCATTTAAACTGTCTATTAAGATTACATAATTACCTTTACCAGTGATCATTTTTGCTTTATTTTTTTTAGATTTGAACTTCTGTTTGGGGTCACTTGCTTTCAGCCTGAAGAAATCCGTTTAGTATTTCTTACAAGTCAGTTTTGCTAAATACTCTCAGTTTCTGTTTATCTGGGGATGTCTTTATTTTGCCTTTATTTCTGAAAGATAAGTGTGCTAGATATAAGATTCTAGGTTCACAGGTTTTTTTTCTTTGAACACTTGATTTTGAGAAAGGATAGACTATGTTATCCCACTGCTTTCCAACCTTCATTGTTTCTCATGAAAAGTCAGCTGTAAATCTTATTGGGGTTTCCTTGTAAATGATAAGTCATTTTTCCCTTGCAGCTTTCAAGATGTTTTCCTTGTCACTGCCTTTCAGAATTTTTACTGTGATGTGTCTATTTGTAGATTTCTTTGTGTTTATCTAATTTGAGATTCATGGAGCTTCCTGGATGTGTATATCAATATTTGTCAATAAATATGAGAAATTTTCAGCAAATATTTCTTCAAATATTTATTCTGCTATTCTCTCTCTCTTCTCCTTCTGGTAGTCCCAGTAGGTATATGTTGTTGTGCTAATGATGTTCTACATTTCTCTGAGGCACTGTTTACTTTCCTTCATTCTTTTTCTCTGTTCTTTGGATTGCATAATTTCTGTCATTCTAAAAGTTTGTGAGTTGTTTTTTTTTCTGACAGTTTCAACTCTATTATCAAGCCCTTCTAGTAATTTTTTAAATTTCAATTATTAAAATTTTTGATCACAGAATTTCCATTTGGTTCTTTTTTTATAATTTCTAGATCTTTTTGATATTCTGCATTTGATGAATCATTGTCATCTTTTAATTTTTAATCATGGTTTCCTTAATTCTTTGAACATATTTATAATGGATATTTTGAAATCTTTGACAGCTAAATCCAACATCTGGTTTTTATCACAATAGTTTCTGTTACCTGTTTGTTTCTGGTGTACAGGTTATACTTTCTTGATTGCCTGCATGTCTCAATTTTTTGGTTGGAAATTAAACATTTTAGATCATATATTATAGCAAATTTAAGCATTTGGCTCTCCCCTTCTGGGTCTTACTATTGTAATTTATTTACTTGGGTGTTCAGTGACTGGCCGGATTATTTTAGTGAAGTCTATCTGCCCTCACCCCCACATAGTGTGAAGCTTCTGTTGTTGCTTCTGAAGGGGCACAGACTTGGGTATGTCCCCAGGATGCCCTGTAATAACAGTGGTTTTGGCAGAGCTATCTTTGACTATCTTTTCCCTGACCACGCTGTTAAGCTCCACTAATTTCTGGCTGATTGTTCTACTGTTTCCAACAATGTTCTGGGGCATAAATTGCTTCACATGCTAAGCCAATCAAGTGAGGCTCTTTGAAGGGAGAGTTCCTAGGTCAGTGTTGGGATTTGTTCTGACACCAGGGGGGCTCTTCCCAGCTGTCTCTTTCCCCATTTCTCTCCAGTAAACTAGCCAGCCTACAATTTAGCTTACATCTGGAATGAATCTAACAATCTCCTTTTACTACAACTTCCACTCTCTTTTTTAGAGTGCCCTTAGACTTGAACTCCTCCACACAACTCCACACTTTACAAATAAAGGCAACTACTCTGGGGGAAAGTTTGGAGATACAGTTCCATGGCTTGCTTCTCTGCCCCCATCTCCAGAAAAACCTCTGAGCCATGCAGTGGGGTGGGGAGGACAATGACATGTTCTCTCTGAACAACATCTCTACTTTAGGAGTTTTGCACTAAGTAGAGAAGCGTGGAAGACAACAGTTCCAAATCTCCTTAACTTGCCTCTCTCAGTGTGGAAACTCCCACCCCATGAGCCAGGGCAAGGCCATCATGACCACAGTGCTCTCAGTGGTGCTGCATCCAAGGTAGAGCCTCCCATGAGTGGAAGCTGGAAAGATGAAGGGGACTCATTTAGCCACACTTGCCCAGCACTTAGCCTCAACAACAGGTTGCTGGGACAGGATAAGAAATGATGATCACCTGTCCCTCTCAGGAAGATAACCCTCCAACTGGGAATTGGAAGAGAAAAGGAGCCGTGTGCTCTTGGCTATAGCAGTCTCAGGTAGAGTGTCTATCTCCCTGAGATGAGAGTCAGAGGGAGGCTGCCAGTCTTTGTTCAAATACCACATAATCTCACAGTTCTTACCAATTTTAGTAGATTTTCTTGGATAAATATTTCTTCATTTGCTGTATGTCCATAGGGTCATTTTCAGAGACCTTAATCTTATTTTTTTAATTTTCTCCAGTTTTACTGGGGAGAAGATCCGAGAAGCTCCTCACATTGTCATGCCAGAAGTAGAACTACCAACATGCTTAATTTTATCTTTGCTATAATAAGTCTTCTTTTTTTTTTTTAACTGAGAAGCATTATTGGGACTTCAACAGTCAAAGTCTTTAGCCTACATTTTGGAGTACAGAAGCAGTTAGCCTTTACATTCCTAGGAGGCCATTTATGCTTACAAATTAGCCTATCCTTTCCTGAGCTCATCTCATCCTTGTAATGCTATGCCAAATGCAGCAAAGAGCAACACACAAACATTCTTGCTCTTTCTAACAACTTTTCCTAGATTAGCAGGCTCAGTATATCTGCCTTGCAGGTTGTTGCAGCCAATAGTTTTATCAAATATTTAGCTACTGCATAACATAGACCTCCAATATCTTTCCATTCCCCAATAGTTGTTTCCCTATTTTCTGCTGCTCAACTATTATAAGTCAATGCCCTGTATTTTAAGTTTTTGATATGGCAGCAATATACTTCAAGATACTAATTTCTGTTTTAATTAGATGAGGCAAACCAGTAAAACAAATAAACCTGATTGAAATTTATTTCTTGCTCATATAATAGTCCTAGGCTGGTGATCACATCAGGAGGTCAGTACCCTTACTCAAACTAACATAGAAATTATAAAATAAAGAAACTACTTTGTGAGTGATATGCAGGGTATTTTTCAGGCAACACACAACCTAAAATACATTTTTATCTTACTTAAAAGTAGGAAAATCTATATAACCTTTCCACCATAGACTTAGAGACTATTGTGGACCTTTATAGGCACAAAGCATTATTATGTTGAAAGTTCTTTTTAGAGGTAATTTGCAAGCATGTTGAGAGGAGCACTTACAGAACTTGCTAACATTAAAAGAGAATTTTATTTCCTAACATCCTTTGCATTTCACACATTTGTGGGAGAGAGATCTGGGGAGAAAAATACTGGTTCCCCAGTTCTCATATTTTCAGATAGGGGTGGAATTTCTATTCTACCACCTATAAGGGAAAATTATTAGGGAAGGGGGCATTTGAAGCTTCTCTCTGCTCCCACTCCACCCTATGGTGTTATGGGCTGAATTGTGCCCCCCCCCAATTTATATGTTGAAGTTCTAATTCCCAATACCTTAGAATGTGACTGTATCTGGAGATAAGGCCTATATAGAGGTAATTAAGGTAAAATGATGTCATATGGGGATGGTGGGTTGTCCTAATCCAGTATGGTTTGTGTCCTTATAAGAACAGAATAGGCCAAAGACAACATGGAGACCTAGGCACAAACCGTATGAGGACACAGCAAGAAGGTGGCCAGCTGCAAACCAAAGACAGGGACCCTCAGGTGAAACCAACTCTGCCATCCTCTTGATCTCAGACTTCTAGCCTCCAGAACTGTGGGGAAATAAATTTCTTCTGTTTAAGCCACCCAGTCTGTGGTATTTTGTTGTGGAAGCCCCAGCAAACTAATACACATGGTGAAAGGGGTAGCATATAATTAAGTTTAGGAGAAGGAACAGGGCATGCTTGAAACCTTCCAACAGTAAAGAGTAGCCAATGAGCAAGGAATTTTTTCATTCAACCAGAATATAGCTGCTAAGTAAGTATTGCAGACTGGGTGCTGAGTTAGATACTGCTAATTCAGTAGTAAAACATTCAGATATGATCTCTGACTGCAAGAAACTTAGAGGTTAATGGAGAGAAAAAATGGAGAAACTTTGTGTACACGAGACACCTCAGAATATGATGAAAAGCTAGGTAGCCTGGTTCTTCCTATGGAAATCTGAGGAGACGATATCCACATTGACTTACACTGGACAATGGGGAGCTGGGAGAGAAATGGATTATGGGTCAAAGCAGCCAGCCAAAAGTATTTTCTGATCTGCTGACCAGATTCTTTTGATCCTATGGTGTTGAGGGGCAGCTTACCGTTGGATGGTAATTTATTTTGAACAGATGGAACCGGACTTGGATATGAGCCACAGAGACAATTACTGGCTAAGGGTTTCTCCAGTTTTCTAATGAGGAGTGGCTTATAGCTATCACCAAAACCATACTGGTTAACTGAAGTATACAAAAAAATAATAATAAATAAAGCAAACTCTGTATAATGTATAGTCAAAGCTAACACAATTCAATAATAGTATATAGTTTATTTCAGAGTATGGATGCTATAACAATAATGAGGAAAGAATAGGCTTTGGAACTTTATTCACTGTCAGTTGAAATAAATGTGTAATGAGTACTAGTGAGGTGCCAACCACTGCTAGGTCCTAAGAGAGAGTGTAGTGAGAGAGGAAAAAAAAACAGACATGGTCCCTGCCCTTGTGAACTTGTGCAAGTAATCCAATTTCTCTGAATCTGTGTTTTCATATGATAAATGGGGATCAAGCTAGCTATTCTGGATACCTCTTATAAAGAGTAAATTTTTTTAAAGGGCATTTGAAAGTACTTAGCCCAGTGCCTGCCGAATAACTATGTGTTGAATGTTATTTTCTTCTCACTTCTCTCCACCTTTGCTCTCTGCAAAAAGTACAAAGTTAAAAGAAGCCCTTTGGGTATTGTTCAAATGAGTTACCAAATATCATAATCTTCATAGCCAAGTTCTGAGGCTTAGAGAAAGATGACTGAATGAGGTTGGATTTTGTTTGAGTAAAACAGCTCTTGCACCATCATGGATAAAATTGTTTAGGATCTGAAGTGTATTCTTCTAGAGGGTATGTATATGCTTATTATTTCTTCTCTATTTTGCCAGTTTTCTCATCCTTATCTCTATAGTGTTGAACTCAGAGCAAAGAGCAAAATCATTTGTTGAAATAGAGAAAGGATGTCAATAATCTGTAGGCAGTGAAATAAAAATAATCCATCCTCTTAAAGCATTAAGAATGATTTTAGATTTTTACATGCAGAATATACTAACAAATATATTCAGTAATATATAATGATCTCCCCTTTCTCTAGAAAAAGATAAAAGCAATACAAGATAGAGGGTGAATCAATCTCATAACCTTCAAAATGGTACTGAAAATAGGGAACATATAGTTCAAATAACGTATCATATGGTGTGTGTTATCTCTTTTGTATCGAGTCAGATTCTCCATGTACCCAATTGCCAGTTTGTTTAAGCACCCTAGGAAGAACTATTCCTTCCTTTTCACAACTTCAGGGAGTAGCTTCAAATACTCACAGAATCTAGCTTACTTAGTCATAATCTCAAAAGTTTTTGTTCAGTGCACTATGCCCTGAAATCCTTTTCTCTAATATATAATTATGAAGTCAATGAATTGCAGACTATAAAGGCAACTTGTCCCGTTATCTTATCGTTGTCATTCCTTCCCTCCAGCTAGTCCACATCCCATGAATCAGAAGAATTTTGATTTGGGATAAAATGCTAACTTTCTCAATGGACTTCCTGTTTTTATTCTAATCCCAAATTTCCCCCAAACATCTTTTCTAAATCTGCTCTTTTTATTTTTTGTACTTGAAACAGGCTGTAATTAGATATAATCCATTTCTATCCATCATATTAGTCAGTTTTTTATTTTATCCTATGCTAGGTACAGTGCTAAGCTATTTAGGGATTGCCAAGAAATAAACTAGGAGGGTGACTGTTATACTCAGATATAAAACCATACAGTATCAAGTAATATCCTCATTTTTTCTCTATACTTTTTATATTTGTACATAAATTTATACTCCTTTCATTAAACTGCTAAAAAAAAAACTTTTGTCTTTAACTTACTGGGCTGTATATAAAATATCCATAACTGTGGTATATAATGAAACCACCCTCTGTTTAGAGATCCCTGCAAAATCTACATGCAGTGGAGTTCATTTAAGACAGAATGTTCACACAATTTGAACACAGTGTTAGCAATATAATTAGGAGAGAACAATCTTCTGGGTAATACCAAAGTTTACTTAAACAGATTGACGACGCGCTCACCAAAAAATAGCAGGCTCAGTTTTCCCAGTTTGTTCCCTTCTGAATGACTTACCACCAAGCAGGATAGTACAATTACTGATCTTCATTGTAAATGCCTGGACCCCCTGATGGGCTCTGATAGGAAATTATCCAATAAGAACAGTGGCATTTCTCTTCATATCACATAGTTTTCATGGCTGTCAGAAAATATATAAACTTCATTAAAATCAAGAAATAAAGTGATACATGTAGAGAAAACAGTGTTTAAAAAAAAAAAGAAAGAAACGTATGATTATTTTCTCCAGCCTTAATTTTTCCCTCTTCCAAGCAGGCCTGTTTGCAAATCCATTACTTGATGCCCATTGATAAGCTTGGCCAATTGAAATGTCTTAATCAGAAATAACTGGTCCCACAGAACCCAACAAGATTTCTGTAGCAACAGCCATGACCTTTCACTTTTCCGTTTTGGTTTCAAACATGCCTTAGTGGTCACTCAAATCATGAAAGTGTTAAATGGGAATAGTCATAAATCAGCATTTTAAAGTCTGCTTCCAGCATGAGCTCTGTATATTTAAAAGGGGTGGCGAGAGATTTAAGGCCACATTCAACAGGACTTCGCAGTTGTTAAAGCCAGCTTTCTGGGGATCTGATAATTCTCCAACATGATGGTCTTTTTAAAAAATCTGGCTGTCCAAATATAAAGCATATACAGATATACACATACACCCATGGAATTTTGGAAATAAACATAAGGTGAAATACTTTGAGAAAAATATCGTAAAATAAAAACTACTTAAATTTAAAGGACAGTGAATTACAGGATTTTATTTGAAAATACTTGTGGTTTTTTCTACATTTAAAATTGAATATTAATGCCTTTGTTTCTCTATTTATTAAAACTGGAAATAATAAGAAAACACAGAGAGATATATCAGATTCACTTGTAACTTGCACAATCAGGTGAAACTCAATCATGCACTTCTTTGATGAATGCAAATTGCATAAGGACATGTGTTCTGTGAAGATCCAATGTTTGGAGTATGAAACTTGAGATAAATTAATTTGAGATAAAATATGCCTGTGTCTCCATGCAAATAAGTTTGGAAATAATTTTTTAAAGTAAATTTGGCCAAATGAATAGTTTAGTAATTGGGCAATTCCAAAACAATCGGTTATTTAAATGAAGTCTGCTTTTTTGGAGGACACATTTTATAGCATGCCTTAGCCAGTAGAAATAAAGAGCCAGATTATGGCGTCTACCACATCTCCAGACACACATACAGTTGAATATGGCAAAAATTCTCTAAAACAAAGCTGGTCAGTCATTTAGTAGAAAAGGCAGCCATTTACATGACATGCGTTGAGAAATACTGAAAAGCATTTCTGCCAAAAATATCTGTTCCATTCCCCATGTTCTTATTACCATTTTTCCTGTAGCATTTAGAATTCTAATCACTAGTCGTTATTTTTGCTTGTCGTTAAAAATCTTTACCAGAAAACAAGGATATTACCTATGAAGCCATTAATAAGTCATTAACAACTTACCTTGAATTAAATCAATCAGACCATACAGATAGTTTACTTAAAGGCCCTGAGGGAGTATAATACCAAACAGGTAATTTTGATGAGGGTAGGGATTTTAAAAAGACAAATGTTAGGCCATTTTACAACAAGAGCCCCTAAAACACTGGGTGGTTTGTCAGGGGACGCAGAATTGCAGTGGGTCATAAATGCAAAGGTTACAGGAGGTGTGCAAAGGCAAACCTATGGCATCCTTTCCCTCCAAAGCAGCTAGTATAAAACCTAAGTGTGATTGGTCCCTTTTGAAACACAATAATAGTATGTGATTTATACTCTCAGTCTAAGTAATACAAGCTTCAGCAACAGCTCTCAATGCAGTACGCCCAATAACAATTTTGAGTGAGGTGTAGATTTCTCAGCACTAGCAGGTGCCCGATCTTAGTCTGAACTTGAGTGTAGAGACTCAGCAAACACCTGTTAACATTTTACGCTGAGACACAGATTAAGTGGGGGACTTGCATACAATGCCAACAGTCACATTAGTCATAAAAATCATATGGTCAACTATTGAATGATTAAAGTCACATCCAGAGAGTTCTGAGACAAGTGATTAACGTCAGTTACAGTGTGTGTTGGGGGGCTGGGGGAGGACATGCAACAAAATGGAGGATTTGATGGAACTGACTAATCAGGCATATGATCTGACAACCCTGGCAGGTAATCCAGTCGTAACACATAGACACCCTCACTCACAGCTGAGTGTTCAGCATCCCCAAGTCTTTTAGACTATTGGCCTATAATCATATACATAGCTCTTGCATTCAATAAAGAAGACTTCAAAATAAGAGCATTTTATTGAAAATTACACGAGGAAATTCTCTGAAGTAAATTAGCGATAAAAGAATAAAGCTGTTGGAGAGGAGCTTTAAGATGGCGGAAGAGTAAGACATGGAAATCACCTTCCTCCCCACAAATACATGAGAAATACATCTACACATGGAACAACTCCTACAGAACACCTACTGAACGCTGGCAGAAGACCTCAGACCTCCCAAAAGGCAAGAAACTCCCCACGTACCTGGGTAGGGCAAAAGAAAAAAGAAAAAACAGAGACAAAAGAATAGGGACAGGACCTGCATCTCTGGGAGGGAGCCGTGAAGGAGGAAAAGTTTCCACACACTAGGAAGCCCCTTCGCGGGCGGAGACTGCGGGTGGCGGAGGGGGAAAGCTTCAGAGCCATGGAGGACAGCACAGCAACAGGGGTGCGGAGGGCAAAGCGGCGAGATTCCCACACAGAGGATCTGTGCCAACCAACACTCACCAGCCCGAGAGGCTTGTCTGCTCCCCCGCCGGGACGGGTGGGGGCTGGGAGCTGAGGCTCGGGCTTCGGAGGACAGATCCCAGGGAGAGGACTGGGGTTGGCTCTGTGAACACAGCCTGAAGGGATTAGTGCACCACGGCTAGCGGGGAGGGAGTCCGGGAAAAAGTATGGAGCTGGCGAAGAGGCAAGAGACTTTTTCTTGCCTCTTTGTTTCCTGGTGCGCAAGGAGAGGGGATTAAGACTGCCTCTTAAAGGACCTCCAGAGACGGGTGCGAGCCGTGGCTTTCAGCGTGGACCCCAGAAACGGGCATGAGACGCTCAGGCTGCTACTGCAGCCACCAAGAAGCCTGTGTGCAAGCACAGGTCACTGTCCACACCGCCCCTCCCGGGAGCCTGTGCAGCCTGCCACTGCCAGGGTCCCATGATCCAGGGACAACTTCCCCCAGGAGAACACACTACACGCCTCAAGCTGGTGCAAAGACACACTGGCCTCTGCTGCTCCAGGCTCGCCCCACATTCCGTGCGCCTCCCTCCCCCCGGCCTGAGAGAACCACAGTCCCCTAATCAGCTGCTACTTTAACCACATCCCATCTTAGCGGGAACAGAGGACCTCAGGCGACCTACACACAGAGGCAGGGGCAAATACAAAGCTGAACCCCAGTAGCTGTGCGAATAAAGAAGAAAAAGAGAAATTACTCCCAGCAACCCCAGGAGCAGCAGATTAAATCTCCACATTCAACTTGATGTACCCTGCATCTGTGGAATACATGAAGAGACAACGAATCATCCCAAATTGAGGAGGTGGACTTTGGGAGAAACGATATATGTTTTTTTAACTTTTTATCTTTTTGTGAGTGTGTATGTGTATGCCTCTGTGTGTGATTTTGTCTGTATAGCTTTGCTTTAACCATTTGTCCTAGGATTCTGTCTGTCTGTTCTTTTTTTTTTTTTTTGTATAGTTTATAGAACTTGTTATAATTGGTGGATTTGTTTTTGGTTTGGTTGCTCTCTTTTTTGTTTCTTTCTTTTTTTATTACTTAAAAAAATTTTAATTACTTTTTAAAACTATTTTATTTTACTTTATCTCCTTTTTTCCTTTCTTCCATTCTTTCTTTCCTTCCTTCCTGCTTTCCTCCCTCCCTCCTTTCTTTCTTTCTTGCTTGCTTGCTTTCTTTCTTGCTTGCTTGCTTGCTTTCTTTCTTTCCTTCTTTCTTTCTTCCTTCCCCCCCTTTTATTCTGAGCCGTGTGGATGACAGGCTCTTGGTGCTACAGCCAGGCATCAGGGCTGTGCCTCTGAGGTAGGAGAGCCAAGTTCAGGACACTAGTCCACAAGAGACCTCCCAGCTCCATGTAATATCAAACGGAGAAAATCTCCCTGAGATCTCTGTCTCAACGCCCAGACCCAGCTCCACTCAACGACCAGCAAGCTACAGTGCTGGACACCCTATGCCAAACAACTAGCAAGACAGGAACACAACCCCACCCATTAGCAGAGAGGCTGCCTAAAATCATAATAAGGCCACAGATACCCTTAAAACACACCAGCAGATGTGGATCTGCCCACCAGAAAGACAAGATCCAGCCTCATCCACCAGAACACAGGCACTAGTCCCCTCCACCAGGAAGCCTACACAACCCACTGAACAAACCTTAGCCACTGGGGACAGACACCAAAAACAATGGGAACAACGAACCTGCAGCCTGTGAAAAGGAGACCCCAAACACAGTAAGTTAAGCAAAATGAGAAGACAGAGAAACACACAGCACATGAAGGAGCAAGGCAAAAACCCACCAGACCTAACAAATGAAGAGGAAATGGGCAGTCTACCTGAAAAAGTATTCAGAATAATGACAGTAAAGATGATCCAAAATCTTGGAAATAGAATGGAGAAAATACAAGAAACGTTTAACAAGGACGTAGAAGAACTAAAGAGCAAACAAACAGTGATGAACAACACAATAAATGAAATTTTAAAATCTCTACAAGGGACCAATAGCATAATAATTGAGGCAGAAGAAAGCATAAGTGACCTGGAAGATAAAATAGTGGAAATAACTACTGCAGAGCAGGATAAAGAAAAAAGAATGAAAAGAATTGAGGACAGTCTCAGAGACATCTGGGACAACATTAAACGCACCAACATTCGAATTACAGGGGTCCCAGGAAAAGAAGAGAAAAAGGGACTGAGAAAATATTTGAAGAGATTATAATTGAAAACTTCCCTAATATGGGAAAGGAAATAGTTAATCAAGTCCAGGAAGCATAGCGAGTCCCACACAGGATAAATCCAAGGAGAAAAACACAAAGACACATGTTAATCAAACTATCAAAAATTAAATACAAAGAAAAATTATTAAAAGCAGAAAGGGAAAAACAGCTAATAACACACAAGGGAATCCCGATAAGGTTAACAGCTGATCTTTCAGCAGAAACTCTGCAAGCCAGAAGGGAGTGGCATGATATATTTAAAGTGATGAAGGAGAAAAACCTACAACCAAGATTACTCTACCCAGCAAGGATCTCATTCAGATTTGACAGAGAAATGAAAACTTTTACAGACAAGCAAAAGCTAAGAGAATTCAGCATCACCAAAACAGCTTTACAACAAATGCTAAAGGAACTTCTCTAGGAAGGAAATGAAAGAGAAGGAAAAGACCAACAATAACAAACCCCAAACAATTATAAAAAATGGTAATAGGAACATACAAATCGATAATTACCTTAAATGTAAATGGATTAAATGCTCCAACCAAAAGACATAGACTGGCTGAATGGATACAAAAACAAGACCCATATATATGCTGTCTACAAGTGAGCCACTTCAGACCTAGGGACACAAACAGACTGAAAGTGAGGGGATGGAAAAAGACAGTCCATGCAAATGGAAATCAAAAGAAAGATGGAATAGCAGTTCTCATATCAGACAAAATAGACTTTAAAACAAAGACTATTACAAGAGACAAAGAAGGACATTACATAATGATCAAGGGATCAATCCATGAAGAAGATATAACAATTGTAAATATTCATGCACCCAACATAGGAGCACCTCAATACATAAGGCAAATACTAACAGCAGTAAAGGGGAAATCGACAGTAACACAATCATAGTAGGGGACTTTAACACCCCACTTCCACCAATGGACATATCATCGAAAATGAAAATAAATAAAGAAACACAAGCCTTAAATGATACATTAAACAATGTGGACGTCATTGTTATTTATAAGACATTCCATACAAAAACAACAGAATGCACATTCTTCTCAAGTGCTCATGGAACATTTTCAAAGATAGATCATGGGCTTTCCTGGTGGCGCAGTGGTTGAGAGTCCGCCTGCTGATGCAGGAGACATGGGTTCATGCCCTGGTCCGGGAATATCCCACATGCCGTGGAGCGGCTAGGCCTGTGAGCCATGGCCACTGAGCCTGCGCGTCCAGAGCCTGTGCTCCGCAATGGGAGAGGCCACAACAGTGAGAGACCCGCGTACTGCAAAAAAAAAAAAAAAAAAAAAAAGGATAGATCATATCTTGGGTCACAAATCAAGCCTTGGTAAATTTAAGAAAATTGAAATCATATCAAGTATCCTTTTCCAACCACAACACTATAAGACTAGATATCAATTACAGGAAAAAATCTGTAAAAAATACAAACACATGGAGGCTAAACAATACAATAGTTAGTAAACAAGAGATCACTGAAGAAAACAAAGAGGAAATCAAAAAATACCTACAAACAAATGACAATGAAAACACGATGACCCAAAACCTATGGGATGCAGCAAAAGCAGTTCTAAGAGGGAAGTTTATAGCAATACAATCCTACCTTAAGAAACAAGAAACAGCTCAAATATACAACCTAACCTTACACATAAAGCGATTAGAGAAAGAAGAACAAAAAATCCCCAAAGTTAGCAGAAGGAAAGAAGTCATAAACATTAGATCAGAAATAAATGAAAAAGAAATGAAGGAAATGATAGCAAAGATCAATAAAACTAAAAGCTGGTTCTTTGAGAAGATAAAAAAAATTGATAAACTGTTAGCCAGATTAATCAAGAAAAAAAGGGAGAAGACTCAAATCAATAGAATTAGAAATGAAAGAGGAGAAGTAACAACTGACACTGCAGAAATACAAAGGATCATGAGAGATTACTACAAGCAACTATATGCCAATAAAATGGACAACCTGGAAGAAATGGACACATTCTTAGAAATGCACAACCTTCCGAGACTGAACCAGGAAGAAATAGAAAATATGAACAGACCAATCACAAGCACTGAAATTGAGGCTGTGATTAAAAATCTTCCAACAAACAAAAGCCCAGGACCAGATGGCTTCACAGGCGAATTCTATCAAACATTGAGAGAAGAGCTGACACCTATCCTTCTCAAACTCTTCCAAAATGTAGCAGAGGGAGAAACACTCCCCAACTCATTCTACGAGGTCACCATCACCCTGATACCAAAACCAGACAAAGATGTCACAAAGAAAGAAAACTACAGGCCAATATCACTGATGAACATAGATGCAAAAATCCTCAACAAAATACTAGCAAACAGAATCCAACACCACATTAAAAGGATCATACACCATGATCAAGTGGGGTTTAACCCAGGAATGCAAGGATTCTTCAATATATGCAAATGATTCAATGTAATACACCATATTAACAAATTGAAGGAGAAAAGCCATATGATCAGCTCAATAGATGCAGAGAAAGCTTTCAGCAAAATTCAACACTCATTTATGATAAAAACCTTCCAGAAAGTAGGCATAGAAGGAACTTTCCTCAACATAATAAAGGCCATTTATGACAAACCCACAGCCAGTATTGTCCTCAAGGGTGAAAAACTGAAACCATTTCCACTAAGATCAGGAACAAGACAAGGTTGCCCATTCTCACCACTAGTATTCAACATAGTTTTGGAAGTTTTAGCCACAGCAATCAGAGAAGAAAAAGAGATGAAAGGAATCCAAATCGGAAAAGAAGCAGTAGAGCTGTCACTGTTTCCAGATGACATGGTAATTTACATCGGAATCCTAAAGATGCTACCAGAAAACTACTAGAGCTAATCAATGAATTTGGTAAAGTTGCAGGATACAAAATTAATGCACAGAAATCTCTTGCATTTCTATACACTACTGATGAAAAATCTGAAAGTGAAATTAACAAAACACTTCCATTTACCATTGCAACAAAAAGAATAAAATACCTAGGAATAAACCTACCTAAGGAGACAAAAGACCTGTATGCAGAAAATTATGACACAGATGAAAGATATTAAAGATAATACAAATAGATGGAGAGATATACCATGTTCTTAGACTGGAAGTATCAACATTGTGAAAATGACTATACTACCCAAAGCAATCTGCAGATTCAATGCAATCCCTATCAAACTATCACTGGCATTTTTCACAGAGCTAGAACAAAAAATTTCACAACTTGTATGGAAACACAAAAGACCCCGAATAGCCAAAGCAATCTTGAGAAAGAAAAACGTAGCTGGAGTAATCAGGCTCCTGTACTTCAGACTATACTACAAAGCTACAGTAATCAAAACAAGATGGTACTGTCACAAAAACAGAAATATACATCAATGGAACAGGATAGAAAGCCCAGAGATAAACCCATGCACATACATTCACCTTATCTTTGATAAAGGAGGCAAGAATATACAGTGGAGAAAAGACAGCCTCTTCAATAAGTGGTGCTGGGAAAACTGGACAGCTACATGTAAAAGAATGAAATTAGAACACTCCCTAACACCACACACAAAAATAAACTCAAAATGGATTAAAGACCTACATGTAAGGCCAGAAACTATCAAACTCTTAGAGGAAAACATAGGCAGAACTCTCTATGACATATATCACAGCAAGATCCTTTTTGACCCACCTCCTAGAGAAAGGGAAATGAAAACAAAAATACATAAATGGGACCTAATGAAACTTAAAAGCTTTGGCACAGCAAAGGAAACCTTAAACAATACGAAAAGACAACCCTCAGCATGGGCAAAAATATTTTCAAATGAAGCACCTGACAAAGGATTAATCTCCAAAATTTACAAGCTGCTCCTGCAGCTCAATGGCAAAAAAAACAAACAACCCAATCCAAAAATGGGCAGAAGACCTAAATAGACATTTCTCCAAAGAAGATATACAGATTGCCAACAAACACATGAAAGAATGCTCAACATCATTAATCATTAGAGAAATGCAAATCAAAACTACAATGAGATATCATCTCACACCAGTCAGAATGGCCATCATCAAAAAATCTAGAAACAATAAATGCTGGAGAGGGTGTGGAGAAAAGGGAACCCTCCTGCACTGTTGGTGGGAATGTAAATTGATACAGCGACTATGGAGAACAGTATGGAGGTTCCCTAAAGAACTAAAAATATAAGTACCATATGACCCCGCAATCCCACTACTGGGCATATACCCTGAGAAAACCATAATTCAAAAAGAGTCATGTACCACAATGTTCATTGCAGCTCTATTTACCATAGCCAGGACATGGAAGCCACCTAAGCGTCCATCAACAGATGAATGGATAAAGAAGATGTGGCACATATACACAATGGAATATTACTCAGCCATAAAAAGAAACGAAATTGAGTTATTTGTAGTGAGGTGGATGGACCTAGAGTCTGTCATACATAGTGAAGTAAGTCAGAAAGAGAAAAACAAATACCATATGCTAACACATATATATGGAATCTAAAAAAAGAAAAATTGGTCATGAAGAACCTAGCGGCAAGACAGGAATAAAGACACAGACCTACTATAGAATGGGAGGGGGAAGGGTAAGCTGAGACAAAGTGAGAGAGTGGCATGGACATATATACACTACTAAACATAAAATAGATAGCTAGTGGTAAGCAGCCACATAGCACAGGGAGATCAGCTCGGTGCTTTGTGACCACCAAGAGGGGTGGGATAGGGAGGGTGGGAGGGAGGGAGACACAAGAGGGAAGGGATATGGGGATATATATATATATATATGTGTAACTGATTCACTTTGTTATAAAGCAGAAACTAACACACCATTTTAAAGCAATTATACTCCAATAAAGTTGTTTTTAAAAAAAGAGAGAACAAAGCTGTTAAAACGAATATATTTTTCATGCTTTGGAGCTATGTGTTTAACAGTTTTCTAACTATTCATTCATTTATAAAAAAATACTTCAGTTATTATCTCCTAGAGTTGAAATTAGATGTTTAATTGACTGGAGGGAATGAAAGTTGCTCACTTTTAGATATGGCAACTATTTAAAAATATTTCTGTAAAATGCTTCATAGACCACCATTAGCCCAAATTCTTGGCAAACATTCCTGTGTGTATATCTAGTTGCTTTTATAAATGTCATGCTGGAAGAGCTAACTCTTTCAGAAACATGTTTATCTTAATTAGGAAAGTCAACAGACTTCTAATGGGAAGAAATGGGTATTTTTCTCTGTGGTATCAGGGGCATCAAAAGGCCCAGTTCTTCTGCCAAACCAATCTTCCTTCCTGCCTGCCTTTCAAACCCAGGTGACTGCAGACAGCTGAGCAGGCATTTTCCCCAAAGCCTCTATTGACCTGGCTTCAGTCTTTGCTATGCTGCCCCATCTCTCTCTCTGTCACTCTTCCTGTGTAGGTTTTTGTTTGTTTGTTTGTTTGTTTTGCCTTGGGAAAGCTAGGGATATTCATGGCACTGAGGCAAAAAATGTGGAATTAAAAACTAAATTCTTGAGGCCTTATCCTAGCAACAAGACCATCACCGTCTGTTCAGAAGACAAGCCAGCTATTATCCACTGCATTCTTTAGACAAACTCCATCACCTGTGAGGGGAAAAAACTGCCCCTTCCTGGGTTCTCTCTTTGTCACAAGAGAAAGAGGTCTGTTTCCCCCTGATGCAGTAAAACCTAAAGAAAGCAAACAGGACTGGAAGCACTTATAACAAATTTAAAGAAATCTACTCGAAGGCCCTATATTGTCATTCCAAAATATCTGATAATTGTCATCTGTGCATAATGAAACCTGACAAAAATATTGTTGATGTCTCTCAGTAACCACTATATTATTTAAATTAGAAAATAACAAATGGAGCAAGTGTATCTGTATTTTTTGTATTAAAATGATTGTCACAGTCTCCCCTTTATTTTTAGCTTCAAAAATTTTATTTGTTTCACCTTTCAAAAACCACATCAAAATTTATATTTTGAAAGTGGCATTAAAATGTTATTTCAGTGACTTCAGGGTAAGAATCAATCTATTTAGACACCTAGTTTAATCCAGGATGAAATATTTTTCCTTGGGAAATGTTTAAAACAGTAGACAGTAGCTCAGTGATATTTTATGCAATAAAATTTGTATTATTAGGAATACACAAAATCTTTTTCCTCTCCCAAAATAGTTCAGTACAAAGGAAGAGAACGTCCATAGATAGAATATTTGAAAATGCCAACCAGAGTCTAAAGTCCAGATAAATAAAATATGATATCATTGTGGATTATTTTCTTTCTAGAAATAAATACACATGG
This sequence comes from Hyperoodon ampullatus, assembly GCF_949752795.1. Taxonomy (NCBI): domain Eukaryota; kingdom Metazoa; phylum Chordata; class Mammalia; order Artiodactyla; family Ziphiidae; genus Hyperoodon; species Hyperoodon ampullatus. The sequence continues at coordinate 62,235,462 of NC_136921.1, read as the reverse complement.
AGATATGATTCAATAAATTTAAAAATAGATTTATTGGGCCTCCCTGGTGGCGCAGTGGTTGAGAGTCCGCCTGCCGATGCAGGGGATACGGGTTCGTGCCCCGGTCTGGGAGGATCCCATATGCCGCGGAGCGGCTGGGCCCGTGAGCCATGGCTGCTGAGCCTGCGCATCCGGAGCCTGTGCTCCGCAACGGGAGAGGCCACAGCAGTGAGAGGCCCGCGTACCACAAAAAAAAAAAAAAAAAAAAAAAAAATAGATTTATTAACTGTTTACCTTGTGACAGTCATTATGTAATATGTTATTGAGTGTTTTTCAAAATTTGACATGGTTTTTATGTAGAATACATCAACAAATAGAAAGTACCCATCAAATCCTAGGAAATAGTAGCTCTATAAATATAACTAACATTTGGTTGGTGTTTATTATTTTAAAATCCATCTATCTTTTCTACATTATCCCATTTGATCCTGATAAAGAGCCTGTGAGGCCAGCTGAGCAGTCATCTCTATCACTCACTTAAAGATGAGGAAACCTGAGTTCAGAGAGGTGTGCTGATTTTCCCATGGCTCCCCGAGAATCTAAAATCTACTTCAACCAATTTTGAAACTAAACTCTGGTTTTTTAAAAGGGCATTATTTAAAAAAAAAATTTTTTAAAGGGCATTATTTATATTTGTACCATCAAAAAGAGAATACGAATGAACGTGAAGACTAAAGCAACAATAGCTCTTCATCCTCTGGAACAGATTGTTGATATACTTCTTGGCTGATGTTCAGAAATATAATTTGTGTTGTACATAGGCTCCATTTTCATGAGTCAATGTTCCCAAAGTTGTCCGTAAAATATGAACTGAAGTTACCCACGTGACTGTTAATTATCTTCCTTTTTAGATTACACCTTGGATTCCTATCGTCTGCATGTTGGGCACTAAAAATTTCCTACATGCTTCCCACATGGCTTTTGCTAAAATTGTCCTAGTCACAGCCACAGTTGAAAATCCTTAAGGTAGGGATTCTGAGAAGCAGCTGAATCATTCTTTTTATCCCATCTGTGAATATGCTTGATCTGAAGAGAATAAAATCCCAATGTTTGGCTAATTTCAATAGATGGAAGTAATACATCTGTCTGGTTGCACCACATCAGAGTAGGACAAAAGCACACATAAAAATGGTAACTAGATAAGATGTAGGATAGTAAGGTCACAGAAGGATACTTTGAGCCCATAAATAGGTATTCAGATGGTGAAAGGAAAATTCTTGTATGTCAAAATAATTGCCTCTAGCCAATTAGAGCCAACTGATTACATAAAAGTATTATAAAATGAAATATTTACCAGGACAAGGTACAAAAATGTGTGCAGGACCATAGATTCCACAAATATGCAACGTGGGATGATAGCTGAGTTTTATGTTTTTAGCAATGTTGTCAGCTGGGTTTCAAGTCTAAAAGAAAATAATTTTTCAAAAGATTACTTTTCCCAGCAAAATACAACTAATATGAATACAAAAGTATTACGCAGAAATCTTTATTCCCAGCCCTCATTTTCAGATTAACTTAAAACAGGTGTTAGTGATGCTAACAGCAATGTTTTGATCCCCATGTGGCCTGGTGACCTCACTTTCTCTGTTCCTTGAATAGAGAACATAGCCTTTCCTTCTTAGTCCCTTATAAACATGTGCTGGTGGTCACAAAGGAGAATTTCTGAAAGGGAGAAATAACAGGATGGGCCAGCAAACTAAGGAAATCTCATACATGCTCCTCAAAACTGGTCATAGGTTATAAACATCTTTTCAGTAAAAAGATCCCTTTTTGATGGAGTGACCAGTAATTCAGGTTTGCCTAGGACTTGAGGGGGTTTCTGGGATGAACTTTCTGTGCTGAAACTGGGAAAATCCCAGGCAAAGTTGAGGGAGTTGGTGACCCCACTTAGCTGTGAGATAAACTGACTTGCAGTTTAATTTGGCAGCATTGTTCATAGTCTTTAACATTCCTTTATAAAATATTTTAGGAAAACGGGACTGAAAAGATCCAGGCTTCTATTTTCAGAATCAAGAGCTCCAAAATGCACCTCAGTAGCAGAAAATCTGGGGTTTCATACTTCACAATTTATGCAAGCTACTCTTTCTGAGTTTTGCAAACACCAAGACCATTGCTTGCCTTACCGCATTGACTTATCTTGCGCTACGATCAGGAGTGATTCTGCCTTCCTTGTCTCCTGCCTACTGCTGAGTTATCCATTCACCCTATTATGCCTCTATTCCCTTTAATAAGCATGAGAGCCTAATAATTTGTTAATCATGTGAAAAACCCAAAAACCTATCCTCATCCCACTATTTTTTTAATAGCATGGCAATGCTTCCCTACTGTTCAGGGGAAGAAAAAAGATTCAACGGATTGCATTGGAGGCTGTCAGGGCACAAACTCATTACTCTGTAAATTGATTTGTAAAAGGAGTGGGGAAGAAAAATATCAAGAATTTATCTGTCTTTAGTTACTCTGAGGTAACTAAATGGTTAATAAAAGAAAGTTTTTCTTTTAGAAAAATCCCAACAAGTAAATACAGAAAGAATGATGAAATTAGAAAAATCACCAGCTTGCAACTCTGAAAGAAATGATGCATACAGGCAATGACCATCAATGAACATAAAATCACTACTGAAAATTTGTTGAGGAACTTTAAAAGGCTGACATGACTTTTCAAGTTTAGAATTATTTAAAGTGGGACACCTGGTCATTACACGCCTCACACAAAAGGCATACACAGAACCACATATGAAATATTCTAGACTGAGTAGCAAAAGCCTCTGGTGCTCATCTCATCCCTCTGCCCACCTCTGATCTCAGCTGCAGCTCTGAGGAATAGTTCCGACTCACTGTGTGCAAGACCCAGCTTCCAGGAAAACCTTCAACCAAGGGGAAAGGGAAGCCAGTGGCAAGTTTGGGAGGTGCTGTCTAAGCTTCCCAGAAGTCCCCACTGAATAGATCCCTGTTGTCTACAGTAGGCACCTTGATAACAAAACCTTAAATGGTCTTGCCCTGCCTGGCCCACTCTCCCTACTCCCTCTCTCCTGTCTTGTGGAGTCACTTCCCAAATAAACCACTTGCACTGGCACTGGGGTCCTTCTTGCAAGCCATGCTTTCAGAAAAGCTTTAGCTAAGTTGTTAATGAAACCTATATCTAATTACCTATTTACAGGAAATATAGGAGACAGAGGAACAAGCTTACTGTTGGCTCAAGGGATGTCCAATTTTCCCAGGACAGATGACTGGTATTTCCAACAAATGGACTGCATGAAAATAAAGGAAGAAGGGGAGGGAGGAAAAAAGGGAGGAAGAGAGGAAGGAAGACGCCTTCTGCAGAATAAGAAAGACCTACATGACAACCAAGTACAGTATTTATGTGAACCTTGTTGAATTCTGATTTGAGTAAACCAACAATAAAAAATGTATCTTGAAAATAAATGGGGGAATTTGAATACAGTATTAAGTGACATTAAGAAATATTTGTTAATTTTGTTAGGTTGGTTAGCAAAGTAGAGGTGGTCATGTTAAAAAAAAAAGCCTTATCAGATGAAATAACATACTAAAGTATTCATGGGTGAAATCACATTTTGTCTAGAATTGTTTAAAAATACTCGAGAAAACAAAAAATAAAGTGAATAGATGGAATCAGATTGTTAAAATGTTGATACTTGTTGAAGGTGGTTTTGGAAATAAGGGAATCATTACCATTACTATTCTCTCTACTTTTGTTTTTGTTTAAAATTGTATACAATGAAACATTAGGAAAGAAAATCTTAATGGCCTGAAAAACCCGGAATTCAAGTAAATAAAATAACATAAACTCTAATTTACTTCTAATTTAATTGACTGAAAGCAGTGCAGGCACCACAGTGGTACTACCACTAGCAGAAATTCAGTAATCCAAACATTTGCCTGTCACCTTCTTTGTTACCAGGAACAAATTCCAGGGTAAATTATTTTGTTACTGGTTAGCATGCTCTGGTTAGCAAACATAGACCAAATGTTTGTGTTTCCCCAAAATTCATATGTTAAAATCCTAACCCCAAAAAAATGATGATAGAGAATTAGGTTTAGATGAAGTATGAGGGTGGAGCCCCCATGACGGGATTAAGGAAGACCAGAACTCTCTCTCTGCCATGTGACACATAGCAAGAAAGTGGCAGTCTGCAAACCAGGAAGAGCCTCCTTCCTCATCCCATTAGGAACAGCATCTGCTATTATCTTGATCTTGGACCTCCCAGCCTCCAGAACTGTGAGAGGCAAATGTCTGTTGTTTAAGCCATCCAGCCACCTGTCTATGGTATTTTGTTAGATAAGGCCCAATTTCTGTATTCTCAGGAAACAAAAATTTATTTAAATATTAGCCTAAGCTAGATATTATTAGGAAGCTATAAAGAGGAAATTAACAACACCTTATATTTATGCTTTGTTTTCAAATGCATTATTTCTGTTGATTCTTGAAGCATCCTCAAGAGTGAAAGTTACATAATATACAGCAAAGGTAAATGATGGTCAATATGAATTATCTGACATTAGCTACTTTATTTTTTTTCTATGATATGAATGCATAGTTCATCATACTTGGAAATGTCACAGCAAACAGGGAGCTTCTTGAGGGAAGAGATTTTTTTTTTAACATGTTCATGTTTGTATCCCTAGCACCTAAAAGGGCATTTGACACATTATAGACACTTGATAAATAGTAATGCTTAAATTCCTTTAAATCCTTTACTGAAGTAGTAATTGGGTCAACTGTCTACTTCTCTCATAATCACTGGCATTACATTAATTTAAACTAGCATTGCTGTTTTTTCTGGACTTTCTAACTGGTCTCCTTACATCCACTGTTGGCAATACCAATCACATTGCAGACAGAGTACTTAAAAATGCAAATATGATCACATGACAACACTTACCCACATACACACCCACCCACCCTTAAAACCATTCAATTGTATTTCATGACTCTAGTACTTTTATTATTTTCCACATTTATTGTGTGATTATTTAATTAATCTATGTCTTTCCTAACAGGCTTTAAACCCATTCTTAGAGCACGGACTGAATTTGTTTTCTTTATCCCTATCTCCAGGGCTCTACATTCTACATGCTTAGAATGTAGTATGCAGTCAAAAATACTCAGCAAAAGAATTCATCCAGTAGTCAAATCTAAACTTGCTTTGAGTTATTTTAGCATGCTACTTTCATTACCTGAACTGAACAGGTAAAATAAAATTGTGGAGGAACATTATTGTCAAATTCATATAATTGTTTCTGTTTGCTTAACCAATTGCTACAACACCTATAATACTGTAACTTACTATTAATAGAAAAGCAGCAACTACATCTCCTTGACACAGAGTGATCCTGCCTGTCAATTCAAAGGAGGCACTGAAAGAAATCCATCATTCCGTCTTTACCTATAATGGTTATGTAAAAAATGGAAGTATATTTGGCAGCTTTCAGGAGCACAGACAATTCTATATGGACAACAGACAGTAAGCAAAAGCAGTAAAAGTTCCTGTTCTGTTAAAAATTTAAGAGTCACTTGATTTTTAGCTCTTTGGCAAAACCCATTACACAGAAAAAAGTATACATATAGAAAACTCAAACTTACTATAGGTAAATTTCAGAGTCTGTTATTTGAAAACAAAAGAACTTTGAAGAGTATTCATAACCTACTTCTTTTTATTGTTGGGTCCCAAGGCATTTCAAAGGGCACAGTTTCCCAGATCATTCCATGCTAGTCCTAGGAGGAATGCGTCTTTTGCTCCTTTCAGTAGTACCACGTCTCATGTTATCATCATCCGCACGCTTGTGTGTTTCTCTCACTGGTTTATAAATGTGTGAGGTCAAGGTCTGGTTCTACCCACATACCCTGAAACACAGGATGTGCTGTAGTTCAATAACCCTTTATTGAATGCTGTGATCTAATTTACAAAAATTCAATTTATACTCATGTCTTCTGGGACAATATTTATTGTGTTAAGTGGAAAATGGCACCAATGTACATGGGCCAAAGGTAGAAGGAAAAATAGTCATACATGGACTGGTCCAAGTAGGCTAAATGGTGATTGGGGCTGAGTTTGTCTTTGGAGTTCCTTTCCCATGTTATCAGATTTGAACTCCATGTTGGTACCCCTTCAGCTCATCACCCCATCTTTTGTTCCATGGGATTAAGATTTGATGAGTTTCACCTGTATGTATTGATGTAATGAAGAAGGTAAAGCATCTGATTCATTTTTTTATCATTTTCAAGTGAAATTTTATTTATAGGAAATATCATTAAATTATAGCAATTTGAAATATTATGATAGGATAAATTCTTTGCAAAGTTTTTATTGAAAAAACTTTTGAAAAGTTTTTACTCTCTACAGAAAGATGCCTGCTTAAAGTTTATAGACTATTACAACAGGAAAAATCTTCAGACAATTTCTGGTTTAATACACTTAAGACTCAAAAAGATTGATTCTATTAATCAGCTGATAACAGATATTTGAGTGCCTCCTATACTATGCAAGGCACTAGGAACACAAAGGTGAATAAGAAAGAGAATCTGCTCCCAATGAGTTCCCAGTGCAGCAAGGCACAAAACCTCTGAGCTTAGTAGAATTATGGCCCATGTCTTCTACATGTAGAGGAGATATTTATAGAATCTCAGCATTTAGAGAAAATGTGAGTTTTCAATGATCATCCTGATGAGCATATTAGTATTCATGGGGTCCCCATGTCTCTCCATAAGTACCACTGTTGTGGAACATATTCCATCTGAAAAGAAATAACCCCCTAAAGGGTGCACATTTTAAATCTAAATAGTACCCTTTCTTTTTGAAATTTTAATTTTGGAACTTAATATAGAGTCTACTGTTACCAGAACAACCACATCCACCGAAAATCATCTTAAGGTAGCTATAGAATCCCAAGAGAATAATGAGTTCTTCAGAGTTTCCCTAGTTATGGAGAGGAAATCATTAGTAACTTATGACAGAAATAAAGAAATCATCTAATTAATGTATTCAGAGATGAATCTTAATGTCCAATTATTCTCTTGATTTGACACAACCTAGTAACAACATAACGTAGTCAGCTACATTGTATTAATGTCGGAAGAATTAGCGGGAAGGTAGCCCTGTGGGGAAAGAAACAGTTTTTGTTTAATCCTTTCTTTTTTCTTTTGCTCACATATGACAAGCAAATCTCCTGCTTGAGTTTATCAGCTTAAAAAAAAAAAAAGAAAAACAAGTAACCCCACAGAATTTACCTGAAAACCATATTGTGCTGAAAAGTCAGAATTATAATTAAAGCTTATAAAATATAATTTAAACAAAGGTCGGTCTGTTCAATTCATTAAATATTAACAAATGATTTTGCTATCATTCATCCTAGTCTCCTAGTTCAGATCTATTGATTGATTTAACCAATGTCTATTTAAAATGTTTAATTTCCGTATTTTATAATTGGTCCAATATTAAATAATACTCACAAAGAGTAAAAAGTTAAAGTGCCATATCATCACATCCATATTCATGCTTCCATTTTGTGAAGGGATGAAAATTAAGGAAAATGTTTTTCAATATTTTAGTATTTTATATTAAATAATACATAGTGGTGATAAAAAATATGAGTATATAAATGTATTACAGTACAAATCTGTACCAATCGTAAACCCCCAGTCTCCCAGTTTTCCTCTACAAAAAAGAAAAAAGAAAAAAAAAATCCCCCTAATTGTTTTTAGTTCTTTCAAAATTAAAAGGTCTTATCTTTTAAATATTAATAATTTATAAAATGCAGTAGCCATATAACTGGCTATATTTTTAGATCATTTAACCACATCTCACTTTCCCTCATTAAAACATTATAAAACTAAATAAATGTGTTAAGATAATAAATTTCGGTACTGTTTTAAACTTTTTTCAAAGATAAACTTATATTCTGTTTATTTTTACATTCAGCAAAATTTCATTGTTGTAGGAGATATTCTTGATTGCCTTGTTAGATAAACCCCCTTTATGGTCTCTCTTTTTCTTGAACACTTTTAAATGATACTTTCTTTCCCACTGCTAAATTTTTAATCAAATTTCTATCTGCTTTGCCCCATCAGTCAGCTCAAGACCATTGATTTTAGCAGAATGCAGTTCTAATTTGACTAACCAGAGTCACAGGTGTGTTTGAAATGACTGATATGTAAGTATATGTCTGAATAGTCTGTGTATCCATAAAGAAACAGTATTGAGCTTGCAATATATATATGAGGGCCCATTCTAGGTACTGGATTAGATACCAAGAATTAAATCTCATTCCAAACTAAGTATAAGAAATGGAATCTGACTTCAAGAAACATAGAGGTCAATTGAAGAGATACAGTACACTCAGATGACACACATATGGCAATGTTATTAGTGATCACTGGACAACTAAAAATGCAAGAATTCAAAGAAGAGAAAATGACCACTACAGGCTAATTGTCAAGAAGTGGGATTTTTTTGTTTGTTTGGTTGGTTGGTTTTTTGTTTTTTGGTTTTTTTTTTTTTAGAAAAACAGGGTTTAAACTGGCCTCAAAATATGTGTAAGAGTAAGACATACACTCAAAAAAAGACAGAATAGTGTGCCCAGAGGCATGAGGAAAGAGATCTAGAAGGCTTCTAAAGGACAGTGAATGAGCAGTATGTCTGAAGCAAAAATTATTAAATGGGGGTAATGGGAAATCAGGCTAGAAAAGCAGTTTGGGAAAGTCAAGTTAAAGAATTTAGTCATTATGTGTCAGCAGGGTACAGTTAGGGATGATTTTTGATGAGAAATGATATGATAAGGAATAATATTTTATGACGAATAGTCTGGGGGATTCGTTTTCATTCATGCTTCCGTTTATTCAACAAATACTGATTCGAGCTCTAAAATACCCAGGCATTGTACTATAAATAGCAGCAAAGACAAGTAAGATACATTTCCCACCCTGAAGGTGCTTCTATCTTAGAGGCACAAGCAAAAGAGTAAGTGACATTTATTGTGATATGTGGCATGGTGCAGCACCACCCTGAATGCTATGGATGTTAAGAAGAAAGACTTCCAGATAATACTCATGATCAGAGAAAGCTAATACTTGAGATCCTGGCAGAGCCAAGTCTGGAACTACAACTTGAGAGATCAGTATTTGTTAATTATATGACTTGGAGAAGAAGGAGGAATGAAGACATTTAGGCACATGGGAACAATTCATGTGAAGGCAGAAAACCGCAGCACGATGGAGCCATCTCTTCGTTGCCTGATGTCGTGTCCCCTTAGCCCATCCGTGATTTCAGCTACAGCTGTGATACACAGTTCTGTGCAAACTCAGAGCTAGCATACCACTCAAGCATTTCCCACTTCAGGGACTTTTCTGAAGTTCTGGAAGTCACTTAGCTTCTGCACAAATGGAGCCTGAAAGGGTTGGGGTGTTACACCCAAAGGCACCCTTCAAACAGTGGGGAACAGGAGATGGTAGAAGAATGACTCAGCTGCCTGTTCTTCTCACAATTCTGGGAGTATTACAGGTTTCTCAGAGGTTTCAAGGAATGAAGCTCTATTGACCATTATAGGGACTTCACTGACATACCCTCACCCCAACACTCTATTCCTCCTCCCTCATACCTGCTTCCTTATATAGCCACCCAAATAAACTCCCTGCTACCAAGTCCTTGCCTCAGGCTCTGCTTTTAGTAGAACCCAAATAGAGACAAAAATCTCTTATTCAGGGTGATTGTAGAGACATGGGTAACAATGATGAGAGGGGTCATGGTGGATGGAGAAGGATAGTTGATTTTCAAACTAGGGAGAACTTTGCGTGTCATGCTAAAAACTTTGAATTTTATCGAAAAAGTTACAGGGAATCATTGAATGATTTTATACAAGAGAATAACATGTTTAAGGTTTTTGTTTTAAAAGATCTCCCTGGCAGCAGTGTAAAGAGTATGAATTGCAACACCCTAGATGGAGAATTGAGGGCTGATTTAGAGACCATACTATGACCCAAGCAAGGTGTTTTGAGTCTTAATTAAGGAATTAGCTGTAGGAATGAATTTGAGATGTGAAAAACATCTGCTTTTAGTGCCTGGTTGGGTGTGTGGAGTGAGAGAGAAGGGAGTTTCCAATTTGGGACAATGTCTGAGTAGCAACACCATTTATCCATAGAATATAGGAGCAGTAGGTTATGGGGAGAGGGGTGGAATGAGTTTATTTTTCAGCATATTAATACAAGAGCTTGGGGTAAAATTCATATGGAGAGATAGATAGGCAGTTTTTTATTTCTTGGTAGAGGTTTGGATCACAGATATAGACATATGTTGAACAGGCCTGTGGTAGGCCCTGCGATAGGTTCTTCCAAATATTACTTCACTTAACCCTCACAGCAAACCCAACACGTGGATTATTTTCATTACTTTGCATTTGAGAAAATAGATTCAGAGAGGTCATTTAATTTGTTTAGGATCACACAGTAAGTGAACAGTGGTGATAGAATTTGAACCCAGGTCTGATAGCCTGAATAATGTTTTTACAGTATACCACTCTGGCTCTGCCATACTGACTATACCAACATCTTCATCTTGAAATGGCTGATGATTGTAGAGCTACAGTTTTCAACGATAGCAGATAATAAAGGTAACAGGACCCACAGGTCTCACACCTGAACCATGAATAGCTTGACATTATATAAAACCATGGATCTAATCTATTACCCTACCTGCAATGCAACTTACTCTTCATATTGGTGTCCGATTGTTATAAATGCTTCTATCCAAAATGTGGGATGTCCCTACATGAAATATTATGTTTGTGAGTTTATAAAGCATGTCACCAGTTATAATTAAAAGCAAGGAAGGAGTAAAAGTGCTCATCTTAATACACTCAAGATCAACAGGATGAAGGGAGGGAAAAGATAAGTGTTTAACAGCCCGAAGTGGTAGGTGTTATTTTCATTGGAGTGCTTCACAGAATTAGATGGACTCCTAAGAGTGAAAGGGTGAGGTATCTTGTGTCTGTTCAAGAAAAGGCAGTTCTGGGTATAGAGTGATGGTTTGAGAGAACACACATGCAGTTCCAAGTGGGCAAAGATCTGAGGCCATAGTTGTACAGAAAAGCTAAGATATAATTGTACTAAGGATCAAGGCTTAATAAGCAATAGAGAGAATAAATAAATATACAAAGAAAAATTGATTAGATGTACATATATGTAGTGTATATGTGTGTGTGTGTATATATTCATCTGAGGGGAACTTATATTAACAAACACAGACTTCCAAAGAAGAATAACAAAATATTCAGATTGGAAAAGATTTGAGAGAGCATCGTAAGTCACAAGCCCTACTTCTACCCTCATTTCGCAAAAGAAGAAGTAAGTGAAATGTTAAGTGATTTTTTTTCAAGATTTAAATCCACAAATGGGCTGGACATTTATTGAACAGTTCTTTGTCTAACATTATGGTAAACTGAAGGTTTTATTATAAATATGATAGTGACTCTTCAAGCGTCTTATAATATATGTTTCTCTCTTAAAGGATAGTTTTCAATATTCATGAAACAATAGGATCACTGAAGAGACGTACCAAGATCCATGGAATCTGTGAGATATTCATTAGGTTTTTTGTTGTTAGGATTTTTTTTTTTTTTTTTTTTTTTTTTTTTTTTTTTTTTTTTTTTTTTTTTTTTTTGTGGTACGCGGGCCTCTCACTGTTGTGGCCTCTCCCGTTGCGGAGCACAGGCTCCGGACGCGCAGGCTCAGCAGCCATGGCTCACGGGCCCAGCCGCTCCGCGGCATATGGGATCCTCCCAGACCGGGGCACGAACCCGTATCCCCTGCATCGGCAGGCGGACTCTCAACCACTGCGCCACCAGGGAGGCCCTGTTGTTAGGATTTTTAATCAATCATGTGAAGTTAGTCTATGTCCAATACTTCTTGGCCATAAACCTAAAGGATAAATATTTATGGAATCTCTGAAGTTCTATGGAATTATAACTCTCTTAAATGGAAGTGTTCTGTTATTCTGTAACCATTTTGGATATAAAACAAGATATTATTAATTGAAAAGTTTTTAATTTCTTCATGCAACTGGTGGTTCTCAAGCTTTAGGGAGCACCAAAAGCACCTGGAGGGCTTGTTAAAACACAGATCACTGGGTCTCACCTCAGTGTATGTGATTCAGTATAGGTCTGGTAAGGGCTTAGAAAATCTGCATTCCTCACAAGTTCCCAGTGAGGCAGATGATGCTTGTCCAGAGACCCTCATTTGAGAACCACTGCACTAATTGGACCATGAACAACTGTGGGCAGAAACTGTCTCACTCATTTCTGTATGCTTAGTGTCTACCATATAGTAGAACCTCAACAAATGTTTATAGGAATGAGTGAATGACTAAATGATTATATAAATGATATAGCTAAAAATGTTAGCTAATTTGGACTATTAACTGCCCAGCTCAAGAGTCTTCTTGTTTCTCCCACTTATAAAGAAATTAATAAATCAAGAAAATATTAAGTAATTGCTGTCCTAACTCTGTGTTGTCATGGATACAGTATTCTATTTTCAGTACTAGTCATGTCTTACTTGTTAATGACTTACAGTAACCAATAGGAAAATAACACTTCACTCACCACATTTCATTAAATTTAACACCTCATATTAAGCTTAATGGGACAATAAGAACAAAGTTCTGCTTGCCATTTGTTTACAGAATTCCTCCATTTCCCTGTGGTTAGTGACTTACACAGCATCAATCTTTATGAACAGCTTCCCAAATAACAAGGAGATAGGAAAATAAAAGCTTTCTGTTTGACTTAATAATAATGACCTCTGGGCCGGACATTTCCTGACATTTAACCAATAGTTAAATTAAAAGACTCTACTGTCTTTGATTCAGGGTCTCTGCTTCTACCACAGATTATTACCTTGCAGGAAATGCCCTTACTTTAGAACATTATAAATTTAACAGAAGAGGAAGCAAAATAATATGAATCCTGAGCACTAGGACTTTCAAATCCTTGCATTGTAAAAGGGTAAATGCAAAATATGGGTGGAGAATAGACAAAACTGGAATAAAATCCTTCACAGTTTGATCTTGATGCCAATCACAATGAAATAATCACCTCCATCATTGCAACCTGGAGTCATGCTACTTTATTTCCAAGGAAAATTCCACTGTGAGGGTAAAGAGCTTCATAATGCATCAGGAGAGAACAGATTATAAACAAACAGTTCAGGCTCCAGAAGAAAAAAAAAAGATAATTAAATAGATTTGATGATGCACACATCTGAGCAAAAGATCAAGGAAATATTGGAAAATATAACATCATTTAGAAGTCAAGGGAAATAAATGGGGAAGGAGAAAAGGACAGATAACTCAGAGGGACTGAATAAATCTCAGATAGGATATAAAAGACTGGAAACAGATGTTTATATTAAACTGCCAATGGAGTGATGAAACCATACAGATTGCGGTACCAATTTAACTGGAAAAAGCTATGGCAAGCAGACAGAGATTTGAGTTGGAGCTCTATTTTCCACCAGTCAACTGAAGGAGGTGGCTGCTGCCGCTACTGCTAATGATGAATACCATATGCTAGCAAGAGACACAGCCAGTGTGCTCTGCTGTGTGTGTTGGTTTGGGAAGATATGTGTAATTTTCTTTATCTGATACAAAATTAGTGCAACTTCAAATAACTGCATGCAGAATGCCTGAAGAAGAGCCCATATTGCTTCTCATTGAAAAAGTCAAGAGTGAATCATTTTTAAAACTTTTCATCTCGATTCAATAACTCAGTTAAAGTACCTTTACCTGATTTAGCCATGATATTGCCCTAGTTTTTTTTTATTATATTTTTATAGTGTAGAGGAAGCCTACAACAGAATGACCATGCAGACAAGTAGTTGATATTAAAAAACAACAAACTTGCTGCTGACAGTCTTCTTTAAATGAGCATATATGTGTCTCTGTACATATAAGGTTTACTTCTTGTATCAACAAAGGATCCAAACCCTGTGCTCTAGTCATAAATTTTGTTTCATATTGAAAAAATAAATTTAGTTTCATATCAATTCCCCAGTTTACAAAAAGCAATCTTCAAAAAAATACTGGAATTGGCAATTTGGCGTTTGTTCGTTCGTTGTTTTCTTCAAGGGAACATTGTTGTCCAGATGCAAGGTTAAAATTAACAAATGGTCAAGGTTGAAGAGAAAAAGAGACTAAGAGAATTGGTGTATAAGTGATATTGTTTACTTTTATGAAATTTCCTTAATTCTGGGGCAAACACCTAGTTAATCTGATCAATTCAGCAGGAGAAAAAAAAAGAAAAAGAAAGAAGAGAAAACCTTGGTTATTTCCTTTCATATTTGACATGACTGCTGATCTGAATCTTTTATGCTCCCATTGTTGTATTAATGTTGTATAGACATGGTCTAAATGTTCATTTTTTTTCCTCCAAGACTCATTAAAATATGGAGAGGAGAAAGGGAGAGTCACAGAATAACTTTAAAAATATTTTGGTAGTCCTCATTAAAAAGAGTTTAAGTACCTTGGATTTTATTTTATTACATGGTAATAAAATCTGGCCAGAGGAGAGATGTTCAATCTGGAACTCAAAGACCAAATATAAGTGCCACTAAGTCATAGCCACTGATCTTTTGACCAAGTAGACTTGAAGCTGAGGAAAGCTGTGGCCCCAGAAAAACCATCTGTGCTATTTAAGCTACTACCTTTTTTTAAAATGATCTCTGCCTTACCAGCTGAAGTTCCTTTTACACTCATTATTATGGAAAGAAAAAAATTTCTGACAGAGTGCGAACCTCTTAACAAATATTATCAGATAAACAAATAAATCAAATAATAAAATATGCCTACAAATCTAGTTCTGTTCTGAAAAATGAAAGAAATTTTTTTTAAAAAAGACAAACACAACGTATATCAGAAAACTGAGAGAAAGAGGAAAAAAAGGAGGAAAAGTAACTGCTTGTAGAGACATTATGCTGCCTTTCACGCTGTCATTTCATTCCTTTCTGAAGGTCTGGGACTTATTTTCCCTGCTGAAATAGTCTCTCGGATCTCTAATATCAAGGGCAAACTTGTATTGCTTGACGGCATTCCACACTTGTCTGTTGGGAAGATTTAAACCACCTGATTCTCTTTTCTGCTCCTGGTCTATTGCTGACCTGCATCGCAGGCCTAACCGTGCAGCTCCTCCAGGAGACTGTGTATGATCAATCCCAGCGCCCCGGTGAGCTAGCCTGAGTTCACCTTCAGACCCCTCCAGAGTGATGAATCCCACTGGAATTCCTAGCAAAGCTTTGCATTCCTTGCTAAGAAGAGCAATTGCTCTCTCTGGAAAACTTGCAAATGCTCCCTGCACTAACAAGGGACCTGGGGTTTGCTTGAGGAAGGCAGACAGACACCAAGCTCTGCTCCATCCCCCACCCCCATCTTGCTTGAGTTCCAAGAAACAACAATGAACTAGTAAGCAGGGAAAGAAATTAGAATTGTAGAAGTGCCAAAGGTATCCCTTGGAGCAGTGTGAATATTGTGTTGTCATGTAAAAGAGCCCTTGAAAGATAAAGGAACTAAGTCCAATTATTTTACTGGTTCCACGTTCATCTGAATCATTCTCTAACTTCAGACTTTCAGTGATATCATAGTGCCTGAAATAATTAATTCACCTCTTACTTCCAAAACCATGTTGGAAAATTAATTCCCAATACTAAAATGAATTTGGTAGCGGACGCATTACAATTTTGTGGGTTACCTGGCAGTCATTTTGAAATGTCATCTTGGGTGAAATGTAGTCTTCCATCTTCCCTACAGATGCAGTCTGTCTGATTCGTGGGCTTTCTTTCTCATTATATTAAAGAAAACATACCCCTTTTTGATGTTTTTATAAAGGAATACAAGTTATCTTTTATAAACATTTATACAGATGCAAAATAAATATTTAATTACAAAAACAACAATACTAATTTTTAACTACAAATAAGCAAGGAAAAATATTATACTTATATGAAAACCAATTAAAATTAAATCTCATAAATAAATAAGTTGGAGGTAAACTTTGCTGTTATTGCATGGTTGTTACTGTGGTTTATCATGGAAGGTACCTACATAATAATTTAATCTCAGCTTTAGGGCAGCCCGGACTGCAGTGAATTGCTTCAACCAGTGAATAAATCCCTGGATTTGTATACCGAAATCTAAGAATGACCATTTAGACACCAGCAACATCTCAGTCTATAATTAGCAGTCTGTCAGACAACTAAGGAAACCAATTGAGACGTAAAAACAATTACAACAGTTGAAATACTAGGTGTAATCAAATAAAAGTATTTTTTTCCAGCACTTTAAGATTTTTTTTTTTTAAACTAACAAGCAAGGCTTTAGAATGCACAGACTCAGAAGGAACCCACATTCTCTTTGATGGGATCTCATTTGGGCTACCTCAGTCCCAAGAAGAGACTATTTATGTGAATATTGCAGTAGAGGAAAAAAAAGCCAGACACAGCTGGCTACCATTTCCTTTGGCAAAGAACAGCAATGGCCTTACCATCCTTCTGTTTATGGCAACACAAACTACTTTTTTGAAAAGTCACTCATTTCTATGATTGCAGTGGACATGTTTTCATCAACAGAGCAGTTGAGGAGGAAAAATTATTTTATTAGCTAATTTTCCTCTCATGAATTAGGGATTTTTCTCTGGACAGAGAGGAACTTCAAACCCCTCCAGAAATGGAAGCATGCCCATGGATTGACTACTACAGATCAAGTTTCCAGTGGGCTAATAACCTGCTCCAGTGAAAACATATTTTTAATTTGCTTTTAGGGTTATTTATTTTTTTATTATTACGCTAAGGGTTTATAATTTAATGTCAAACATAATTTTGCACGAATTATGTGACTGTACTATGATGCAGTAGATAAGCTCTGTGTGCCTGGCTGGCATGGTCTCAAACGATGTTTTTGAGAAAATGGATCACCGTTTGGCAGGTTGCCATTCCATAAACTGCTCGATAGAACTTAGAAAGGAAAAAGTTGCAAAGAATTTTCATGTTTTACAAAAAAATATTTCTAGTAATATTAGAAGCAGAAAAAAATACTCTTTTATTGCTGTCTACTAGATGTAACATAAATTGTATGAAGCTAATTAAGAAATTAAAAGGCTTCCAATTAAAAATTGCAAAGTCATATTTATTGTAAATTGTCAACCAGCCAAATGGAATCATATTTTTTAAATAAGAATATTTGTTTAAAAATACAGTAGTCATCATAGTGTCTCCAAGCTTTATGATCAGATTGGTAAGTATTTAGGAGTATCGACAATGTGCCAAGCTTTATGCTGGGAATGGGAGATACATAAATAAAAACTGTACTGCCACAGCTCTCAAGAAGTTCACTGTCTAGTGGAGGAGACAAGCAGAGATGTCCTGCCAATGTAATGCAGTAAGTGCTATAATACAGTTATGCAGAGGGTTCTCTGGAGCACAGATAAGGAGCATCTGGCCAAGATTTGCATATGGGGTGAAAGGTCAGGAAATGTCCACAAGACGTGACTGAAGAACAGATTTAGTGTTCCAAGTTGGAAGACAAAGAACCAAGAGAATTAACTTGTGAAATAAATATTTGTTTATATATCTGTCCACAAGTTTAAATAAATGTAAATATAACATTTGTATGTCATTTCACATGCATCAGCTATTCTGATCCTCACACTGACCCTTTGAGTTTAAGGATTGAGGGTAGAAGTATCTTCACTCTACAGGTAAGGAAAATAAAGCCTAGAACAGTTACATGACCAGCCCAAGGTCGCTGGGGTAAAAAAAAATGCATTTTAAGAAAGCCAGGAGCAAACCACAGGACTCCTGACTTCCAGACCAACTGTCACTCTGGTGTACTCCACTCTGACATTATCCTGCTCATTTATCATATCATCACTAACAAAACAGCAATTATTGAACCTTTAGGCATAGAATGTGTAATTAAAGAATAATGTGAAATGTCATTTTTGACCTTTCCAATTAAAACAAAAACTTCATCAAATTAACATAATCAGTAAGAATCCCACATATATTTTAAATGTCATCCATTTATCAACCACAATTCTAAATCAAATCATACAGAACATGAAATCAAAATTTTTCTGTGTTTCCACACTATCAAATACAAATATTTTGGCAAATAAGTAAGTAGAGTCTGAAGAGTTAAATCATTCCACTATGCAGTGGACCTACTGGACATAGTAGCCATGCAAGTTAGTCAACCAATTATAGGAAAATTGCTACGATGTTGATTGGGTTGCTGGGTCATTGATCTGATTTTGTCATTATGGTAAGTGAAATAACTGAATTGTGAAACTTTCCGTGAATCTTTTTTTTTTTTTTTTTTGTAAATTTGATTGTCTTTGTAGACCATCTTCAGTAGCAGACAGTTCTACTCTTGAGTTTCCACTCTTGCTTCAAAATATTTTTTTCTGACAATATAAGAGATGTGAATCCTGGATTACAAAGCAATGACCTGACCTGGAATGACATGATTAGTTGAGGTTCTTTTCTTTTATTATTGAAGAGTTTTATATCAAGCATAGGATGGTCTGAATCAATCTCCAAACCTACAGAAAAATATTCAGTGACAAAACATTTTCTTTTAAAATGTTAGAAAAAAAAGAATTTTCTCTCTATATAGAACCACAGAGTTAGTTACTGGTAATAATGACTTTTCCTGTTAATTGTCTACTTGGATTACTTAGGTAACCTATTGCAACTCTTCTTAATATTTTCTAGTTACCTGTATCCTTACCATGTAAAAAAACAGACTCCTCCAAAGGCTGTATGTATTAGTCATGTTAGCTTAGGCTATGCTACAATAACAAACATGCCACAGAATCTCAGCATAATTCATAAGGGTTTAGTGATTGTTCATGCTAAGTCCTTTAGGGGTCTAGTAGCTTCCAACGGATGCCATCGGGATTCAGGATACTTCTATCTTGTAACTATGTCAACAGGGACATTCCATATTTAGGTTACTGCATCAGAGAAAGAGAGAGCTGAAGAACCACACACCAGCTCGTAAATGTTTTTTACCTCTTTACTTCCCCTCCCAGCTCGTTGGCCAGAAGGAATCAGATGGGACTGGTTGACTTATAGAAGGGGAAGGGAACGTGGAGAACACCTGAAAATTCTGTGAACAGTAAATTTCTCTGTCATACTGGGCATGGTTCTAATGGCAGTTACATTTCTAACATCCTCAAAAACTCTGATAAAGTCCCTAGCCCAAACACACCACAATATAGATTATGCATCTAGAGCTAGAATGAGTATAATAATAAAGAAGATATTATTTTTAAAACAGTAATAAGAAAAAAATTATATAATTGCCTAAAACCAATTAGGTAGAAATAAAACTGATCTTCCAGATTATACTGTTATATATTCCTTCATTAAATCTTTATATAAATCCTGTTATGCTAGGAAAGGAAGGCTCCAAAAGACTGAAATTCAGCTGAAGTGATGATGCTGTAAGCACTGGACCTTGGATTTGAATCCAGTTTGATCTTAATCTAATATCTCTGCTCTTGCTACTTTATCATGCTGACTCCCCAAATGTAAATTAATCAGGAAAACGATCAATATCTCTAAAACTACAAACAAAAAAACACACAAACTAAAACTACAAACTAAAACTACAAACAAAAAACTAAAACTACAAACAAGAAAACCCCAAAAGTAGAGGGTAATTCTAACCCAAGGTTCCTGAGTGTCCTGAGAGCAATAAGATCAGAGCTAGGTTCAAAAGTAATAAATTAGCCTGCTAATTCAAGAAAGCTAAATGAAGGATGGGAGCTTACTTATAGTGCTAAGTAGAAGAGAGCGTAAAAGTAGCCTATGAAAAATGAGGAGAAGGAGTTAAGACTTTACACCTGTAACACAAAGAATCTGGTGCATTGATTAAGAACAGGTTCTGGCATCAGACTGGCCTGGGATGGTTCCTGATTTGCTTCACCTTTCCAGTCCTCAATTTCCTTTTTCTATAAAATGGGCATAAGTCCTACCTTGTTAGATTATTACAAAGATTATATTAAAGGAATTTGTATTTGAAGTGTTGATCACAATGTATGACAATGTCTTTTCTTGGAAGAGGAACTATCTTGAAGGGCCTCAAGTCACAATATTTAGTATTATGAATAATACCCTATCCAATGTGAGACTGCTTACAACAGTTTCTCATGTGATTTATGGGGCTTTTATGTGGATTTCTTAGTCATGAAGTGGGAGGCATTATTATAGAATGCAATGTACCATATGAAATCTGCATGGCACTGAAAACTCATTCTAAATAATACAACTAATCTGAAACAATGCAAACCTACCCTACAAAATACATAAGCACTCAAAAATTATTAACATAAGTTTGATAGGACTAAAACAATTTGTCTCAATTTTTCTACAATCTTAAGAAAATTTCCTATTCTACTGTCATAGTTCTTGATAACCTTGTAAATCATTAAGATGGGCAAAATAACTCATTCCCCCAATAAGTGACTAAAAATATAGGTTCAAGATATTAATCCAACTCAAATCATCTGTGATTTCAATAGTCTGGTTTTACACAACACTATTCAGCACATTAATCACACTTCTGTTCTCACAGTGTAAATAGCCAGGTACACTGATTTATATTTTCCACTTATTCAACTATCTTTTTGATATTATGTTAACATGAAAATGATACAAATGAAGTCAAAATTGGTCAAACTTCTAATAAAATCCCAGAAATATGTATCCACCCTAGGTATGGACCTTTTATTTTCAGCAGGTGTCTACTTAAGTATTTTTTTCCATTACTATTCGACTCAAGGAATAAGAAATTTGTGTTCATTCATTTTAGGCACTAAATGAACAGCAATGGAAACTCAAATTCACTACTTATTCTAGGAATATAGAGCTTGGGCAGCAATGTCATGGCAATTTTCACAGTGAGCTGGGGTATTGGGTTACCTCCAGGTAAACTGAAGGAACCATGCTTGATGGCACCTTCAAGATATTTAGCATTCCCTAAGTACTGACTAACCAAGAATGATTTGAAATATAAGCTGGAATGAGAAAAATGAGTCAGGAATAACCCAGATAGTAGCATCAAGGCTGTGGAGAAGACCTTTTCATTACTAAGCATTAAAACTTCTTTTGATGGGAATTTATAAAGTCAAACACTTTTTTCTAATAACTGGATATTATCTCTAGTGTCTCAAATAAGACTAGAATACGTACCATTTGTCTTTTGGAAATAGTATTCAATATAAGAAATTTTCACATTGGACACATTTAAATAGATGTTTCATGCAGTCCTCAAGTAAATAAGAATTGTAAAGAGATAGTGTACTATGGGACCAAAAGTCAAGAGTCCTGGATTTCAGTTACAGCTCTAGCCATCTTATCAAAGTATTTTATTCCTCTGTACCTCAACTATATCATCTACTAGATAAGAAGTTTACACAAGATGGTCCTATGTGTCCCAAGTGAAAATATCGAACTCTCCACTTATATTCAATGCCATTCTTAGACCAGTATGTCTTTCCACCAAGAACACCATGCTTCCCAAAATACAGTAAACACTGACCATGAAAATATAGTAAAATTGACCACACACAGTCTATTTAAAAATCTAAAAGATGCCTATATCTTAGGAAAACAGAATTACACTATATGAATGGATGGATAATTATCTAACATCACACAATGAGAGCCAACTTGGGCCTAGTATGTCTAATCATTCATGGTAAATTCAACCAACCTCTTTAAACACAGGTATTCCAGATTGTCTTGACCTCACTAAATGGTAAATCTGTGTCTGAAAAAAAAAAGAAACTTTGTGTGAGTCACAGGAAACCAGACTAACTTAAGACCTAACAACAATTCTAATTGTATTAGTTATTATTTCTTGAATCCTTACTAAATGTCAGGTAGCGTGTTAAGAAATTTGTAGGCATTATCATATGTAATCCTCTCAACAACTTTAGATATTAGATAATGTTATTCATATTTTATATGGAAAAAATGACTCAGCTTTTTTTCTAAGGCTGCATTATTGGTATATGTAAGAGCTAGTATTTGAACATTTTTCTGTCCAAGTCCAAAACCTATATTCCTAACTACTGCTTTATGTATAACCTTCCTGTTGGAACCATACTCTGAATCTTCTAGTGGAGTTCAGAAAGGCTATTTTAGGAGCATATGGTTGGGAAGAATATGTATAATTCTGTTGCTTAGGCAAGGGTATGTTAATAGCCATCCACCTTAAGCCAGGATTCTATTTGTCATTTTGAAAGTAAGAGTTTTGTCATTTAATAAAAAGGGACTAATTCATTAAAAGATACTAAAGTAAGATGAATCAAAGTGATATATCACTCTTCTAGAATTAATATATCTATTCCAAGGTTAGACAGATTTGCATGTAGTTCAAGTTTCAGATTACTGTCATAATCTTCAACTGCCTTGAATGGAGGTAGATTTAAAACAAGAATTCTTTTTCATTAATTTAAAAAAAAATTTTATTGAGGTATAGTTAATTTATAACATTGCGTTAGTTTCAAGTGTACAGTAAAGTGATCCAGTTTATATATATATATATATATATATATATTCCTTTTCAGGTTCTTTCCATCATAGGTTATTACAAGATATTGATTATAGTTCCTTGTGCTATACAGTAGGTCTTTGTTATTTACCTATTTTATATATAGTAGTGCATATATGTTAATCCCAAACTCCTAATTTAGCTCTCTTCCCTACCCCGCTATCCTCTTTGGTAACCATAAGTTTGTTTTCTATGTCTTTCTATGCTTTGTAAATAAGTTCATTTGTATCACTTTTTAGATTCCACAAATAAGTGATATCATGTGATATTTGTCTTTCTCTGTCTGACGTCACTTAATATGATAATCTCTACGTCCACCCATGTTGCTGCAAATGACATTATTTCATTCTTTTTTAAAGCTAATATTCCATTGTGTATATATACATATAACACATCTTCTTTATCTATTCATCTGTCAATGGACATTTAGGTTGCTTCTACGTCTTGGCTATTGTAAACAATGCTGCTATGAACATTGCGGTGCATGCATCTTTTCGAATTAGAGTTTTTTTCGGATATATGCCCAAGAGCAGGATTGAAGGACTATATGGTAATTCTAGTTTATTTTTTTAAGGACCTTCCATAGTGTTCTCCATAGTGGCTGTATTAATTTACATTCCCACCAACAGTGCAAGAGCGTTCCCTTTTCTCCACACCCTCTCCAGCATTTACTATTTGTAGACTTTTTAATGATGGCCATTCTGACTGGTGTGAGGTGATGCCTCATTGTAGTTTTGATTTGCATTTCTCTAATAATTAGCGATATTGAGTAAAACAAGAATTCTGATAGATGTTTCTGCCTTGTTAAATTTTGCCAATAGAAAAACACATATCTATATTCAGCTCCAAAGTAAAACCTTTTGAAGCAGAAGTTTCTGTTTCCTAAATTTCTTTTTCACAATATGCCCTTTACTAATTCTACTGTATAACCCACAAATCTAATTAAGACTGAGCCAGCAAGAGGACTGTGCAAATAATTTTTTATCCCAGTTTTCTCTCACAAATGTAGACACTATTTCATTTGCTATATATTCAGATAATTCTTTTCCTAAAAAAAGTTTCGAATTCTAGAAATGTCCACAAGCTAATTATACCCAGGCTTTCCATCATCACAGGAAACACAATTGCACCTCTTGTGGCTCGTAATGGTAATGGTAGGCTTCTGCATCATTGCTTTGACAATCTGCCACTGATTCTTGTGGTCTTCATCTTGGTCTCCAAACACTTAAAAACAGCTGGCAATCTTGATGGAGAATTACTTTCTCACTTGTTGGTCCTTGAGCTTCTTAACAACTTAAACTATTGTCATGATGATGTGGTCATGCCCTTGGACCTCAATCTGATACATCCACCACAGTCCATGGTTAGAACCTCTTAGTATGGTCCTGAAATATTTCTTAGAGTTCCAATCTAAAAAATTCTGAAAAGAAATTTGTTATTTAAATATATTTGCCTTCATCTAGTGTCAGATATTTATAAACAATGGGAGTTAGGAAAATTAGCACCAGCAACCAACACAATAGCAGGCATTTGATTTTTTTTAATGAGTATTCTCTTGAATCCACACTTGGAGAATTGCCTAACTCTGTGAGAATATGTGGCACTAATATAGTTAGAGTGTTATTAAATAAAATTGCATTGAAGAACATAATATGAGTAAACATGGGTGAGGGAAATAGTAAAAATGAAAAGTAAAAAGGAGATAATTGAGAAGACTGTGAAGAAAACTGGAAAAACAGGGGGGAAAACATCCCTGATTTAAACAGCACTGAAACCAAGAAGAAAGGAATGAAAAAAAGAAAACTATCATACATGGTAAAGATGGTAGATATTATAGCACTCTGTTGAGTTGAATTATAGCATTATAGCACCAGGATAAAATGTGAGTAGACCACAGTTGTATGATTCAGAAAAAAAAAAAAAAAAAAAGGCCAAAATCATTATGTGAGTTTCAAAATATGGGGTAAAACTTTATAACCTGTGGGTTGCGGGTCATTTTGGCTGGGTGAGGGGAGGTCTAACCCTATCAGAGGTTGAAATGGCAAAGGTTATAAAGCAAACATTGTCAGAAAATAAAATAAAATGTCATTGTTATTTTTGGAATTCACTGTTAGATTTTTGTTGCTTTTATAAATCAGTGTTGGCCTCTGAATCTTTTTCTGTATGTCTGGAAGCAAATCCATAAACTATTGGTCGATTTTGCTAAAATGCTGTTGGTGGTAAAGAAAGATGATGATGTTAATGACCAAACATTATACTCTTCATAAAATATTGGGTTAACAAAGATATTGCTACATTTTCTACAAAATAGCAGATATTTCTCTTGACACCAGATTTGTGGATGCTTTTAATCTCAATTCAATGTACGAATATTTAGTCACAGAGTGCCAGTAGTGCTAATAAGAGTTGAACAACCACACTAGGCTCATCAAGTCAAGAGCTTACTCCCCTTAACATAGCTCTAAATAAAGTCATCATTATCATTTCTAGTAAGTTGACAAACCTGTGATTATTGGTATTGAAGACCACAGGACTATTACTGTATGATTAAAAAATAAACTGTTCACATATTTTTACATTGTTATTAGGATCAAACTAATAAAAACATACCAATGAGAAGTATAAATTATTTATTTAATATTTGATGTGTCAAAAATTAGCAAAAACTGGGGAAGGGATAGTTAGGGAGTGTGTGATTGACATGTACACACTGCTATATTTAAAATGGATAACCAACAAGGACCTACTGCATAGCACAGGGAACTCTGCTCAGTATTATGTAACAACCTAAAGGGGAAAATAATTTGAAAAACAATAGATACATGTATATGTATAACTGAATCGCTTTGCTGTACACCTGAAACTATCACAACATTGTTAATCAACTATACTCCAATATAAAATAAAAAGTTTTAAAAATTAGGAAAAACAAATCATTCTTTTTAGGCGCCTTTTTAGTAATAACCAGGTGTGAAACCATTGAGTTTCACACATATCTTTCCATTTTAAGCCCCAATAGCATTTATTGCTCTAGCAAAACACAATATTGAATCTTTCTTTTTCCAGAAGTAGAGATGTTAATAAGAAATGGTAATGTACCAAAAAAAATAAAAATGAGAGGGGGGGGCTACATTATCATAGAGCATAGCCTGAATCCTATTAAGAAAAACTGTAAATGTATGGGTAAATGGGGAAAGTAAAACAAAATTTAGGAAGGAGAACAGCTTATAGAGAACACTATGAAGACAAGATTTCTGACAGATCTGTACAGCCATTAAACAATGAGATGACATAATCCACTAAAGTTATTCCAGCACAACAACACAAAATTTGCTTTTCCTCTTAGATGAGGAAGATGAGGAAGACACTGCTGTTTTGGGGACAGCTTTTGTAGCCTCTAATCACAGTATTGAAATGTACTGAAAGTATTTATGCCTTAAACTTAGAACAGTAATGACTAAACAAAATGGATTTCTTTCTATACAATTTATAGATCTGTCTGTTTGCCTCTTGTTTGAAAATAAGCCAGAATGAAAAAGTCTTTCTCCACTTTGGTCTTGACTGCCCAAAGTTTATGGCCTTGACAAATGGAAAGTCAAAGGTGGCCAAAGATGGTAAAGCAGTCTACCCCACAAGAAATACTAATCACACACAAAATATTAAGTTAATGTTCTCAGGCCTAGTTCTTTTCCATAAAGTATGCATACGAAAGGCTTCTGTTAAATATATTCATGGATAATATCAGATTATTCCCTCTTTTTTTAAATTTTTCCTCAAGACAACTACAGGGCAGAAGACCTAAAGAGACATTTCCCCAAAGAAGACATACAGATGGCCAATAGGCACATGAAAAGATGCTCAACATCACTAATTATTAGAGAAACACAAATCAAAACTACAATGAGGTACCACCTCACACCAGTTAGAATGGCCATTATTAAAAAAACCTACAGGGCTTCCCTGGTGACGCAGTGGTTGAGAGTCTGCCTGCCAATGCAGGGGACATGGGTTCATGCCCCGGTCCGGGAAGATCCCACATGCCGCGGAGTGGCTGGGCCCGTGAGCCATGGCCGCTGAGCCTGCATGTCCGGAGCCTGTGCTCCGCAATGGGAGAGGCCACAACGGTGAGAGGCCTGTGTACCACAAAAAACAAAACAAAACAAAACCTACAAATAACAAATGCTGGAGAGGATGCAGAGAAAAGGGAACCCTCCTCGGTGGGAATGTAAGTTGGTACAGCCACTGTGGAAGACAGTATGGAGGTTCCTCAGAAAACTAAAAATAGATTTACCATATGAACCAGCAATCCCACTTCTGAGCATATACCTAACAAAACTGTAATTCAAAAAGACACATGCACCCCTATGTTCATAGCACTATTCACAATAACCAAGACATGGAAGCAACCTAAGTGTCCATCGACAAATGAATGGATAAAGAAGATGTGGTACATATATACAATGGATTACTACTCAGCCATAAGAAAGACAAAATAATGCCATTTGCAGCAACATGTATGCAACTGGACATTTTCATACTAAGTGAAATAAGTCAGACAAAGACAAATACCATGTGATATCACTTATATGTGGAATCTAAAGTATGACACAAAGGAACCTATCTATGAAATAGAAACAGAAACACGGTGGTTGCCAAGGGGAAAGGATTTGGGGAAGAGATGGATTGGGAGGTTGGGGTTAGCAGATGTGAGCTTTTATATATAGAATGGATAAACAACAAAGTCCTACTGTATAGCACAGAGAACTATATTCAATATCCTATGATAAATGATAATGGAAAAGAATATTTTTAAAAGGAATGTATATATATACACATACATATATATATACACATACATATATATATACACATACATATATATATACACATACATATATATATACATATATATATGTATAACTGAATCACTTTGCTGTACAGCAGTAATTAACACTGTAAATCAACTATAGTATAATTTTTTTTAAACACACAACTATACTCACCTACCCCACCTCTTATGTCCTTGGTCCCACCCCTCTCATCTGCCCTTGTTTTTGTTTTAACATCTTCAATGACCTCTTCACCACTGGGTCCTTCCGTCTATTTACAAACATCTTCACATGTACATTATCGTAAAAAGAAAAAAGCCTTCATTTTGCTTTTTATTATACTTTCTTTCTACTTTTTGAAAGTGTAAGCTGTGTTCTCAAAGCAGATACAGTATCATATTGAAATAATCTAGATGTATGTTTTGCTCCTTCCAGACAGCAAGCTCCTTGAGAGCAAGGACCAGGTCCTGCTGGTCTTTGTGTCTCCAGCAGCTAGAACAGTTCCTCATTACACAGCAGGTGCCCAATAAGTGGTACATGAATTAAATTGAATCTCTTACCCACTTATTTCTTATTCTTTTAAAATATGGCCTCTGCTCTCACACCTCTGCTGAAGGTCAACAAATCAAACAGCCATTTCTCCTCTCCTATAGGCTTCAACCTGTTGGCAACATTGAACAGTGCAAAAGCATGGACTTTGAGTTGAACAGACCTGAGCTCAAACTGCAGCTCAGCTGCTTGCCAGCTGTGTAACCTTGGCCATGCTACCTTACCTCTCTGAACATCAGTTTCTTCCTTTGTAAAATTAATGTAAGACTATATCTCTATTAGGATGCTTGGGAAGATTAAATAATATTGTGTACATTCAGTTCTGATCTATTATGATACTCAGTGTGTGTTGATTCTTTTTCCCCTTCCTCTATACTGTTCATTTTCCATTTTCCACGATGCTACAGTCTATGACCGGCCTCCTTTCTCATTGCTATACTCTTTGTCACTTCTTAGTCTCCCCCATGACTGTTCTCTCATTAATGTGGATTCTAAAGATCTATCCATATTCCTTATTGTTTCATTCTTTACCTACTACACCTTAATAACCCCATCCAATCTTTAAATTATAACATTTACCTTTGAATTGCCTTTTCCTCTGCCTAGTTGACTTCAAATCTCTCTCCAGCCTCCCCGTCTCATGATCTCCCACAGCAGGCTAGCCATCTGCTGGCAGCGCATAAGCTCATACACTGCATTTCCCATACAAAATATACCAGTCTCCACTCTTCCAATATGCTTGTCCTCTTGTGTTTCCCACTTGGTAATGAGACCACCACTTCTAGAGTCAAACAAGCCAGAAGTCTGGGTACCTTCCTTGATCACCCCCACCTCCTACAGCACAACTCTGACATCTTATCATCCCTAACTGAACACTTTAAGCAGTTCTAAATGCCTACAGTGAAGTCTTTTTTGTTTTCCTTCTTCTCGTTTGTGACTGATAGAGCCGGATAATTAACAAACTCTCTTTCATCAATTCTGATCATCATTTTTGCTACTGCCTCGATGCTACGATTCACAGTGACTTAATTTGGCATTCAATACCCTCCATAGCTTGGTCCTTATTTCTCATTTCAACTTATTTTCTATAACTCCCTTAGATTCATGTTATACTTTAACCACATTGAGCTAGTCTCAGCACTTCATTAATGACTTCAAATATTCCTGCCTTCCTCTTATTATTCCACGCTTTCCTAAATCTCCATCCTCCAATTCCTGCCTTTTCAAATCCCAGATATCCCACCATGCCCTATATCAATGACCTCTCTCCATGAAGACTTCCTTGAGTTCCACAGTTGAGAGTTGTCTTTCCCTCTTCTAAGTGGTCAAGACAGTTTAGTAGCTTCTGTCTTAAAGTACTTTTTGTTGTCTTTCAAACAATGGTTATTCATGTTTTACAGCATGCCAACTTGCACATCCTTCCCCTTTCCCAAAGTTTTTCTGGCCCCTCCCTATTACCTACTTCCTTGAAAACCTGGGTAACAACTTAAAGTGCCTTAAAAATATCCAGACAACCACGTATATTAAATAAACAATCTTAAATGTATACCCAAAAGTAATTCAATAAACTTTCCAGGAGATAGCTGAACATTTCCAACAAAGAAAGTTATTTTTACATAGTCAAAGCTTTGCAAGGTACAATTCCAGGATCTCAGTTGTGTTCTGAGTGGTAAAGATTGCTGGAAATCTAACCACCAGATAAGTGGAGTGTTACTGTGTAACCAAAGGCTTCTTGCCAAGGATATATAATTAGCAACAGAATCAACTGGCATTACTAAACTATATTTCATTTTCTTTAATCTCCTTTTCCTCTTTTGCTTTCCTCCTCTCTGTTTGTGACTGATAGAGACAGATGATCAATAATCTCTCTTTCACCAACTCTGATCATCATCTTTGCTACTGCCTGGATGCTATTATTCACTTTAATACATTAATCCTTTGGTTGAAATTCTTAAACCACAATTCTTTATGAAAGGGCCATCTTGGCATCCACGTGCTGATAGCAGCTTGTCTGATGTTTCAAAAAATTAAATCTGAATGAAGCCTCTCTCTCCCCTAAAAGATTTGAACAGAAGAGAGAAAAAGTAAGATACAGAAAGATATCATCTCATTGGCACAATCAAAGATATGGAAAGAAAAATGAATCTTTTTACATCAGTTAGAGAACAGGAAAGTTTTACCTTGTGATTACAATAGGATGCCAACCTGTCATTTAATGACAAAGTGCTGAGAAATATTGTGGCATTTTATTGAATCTTACTCTCGTTATTATCACAAAGGGAAATAGAACACACACTGTACTGGTTAGCAGACCAAACCTTTGTATGATTGCTATAACCTTTGGTGGAGCCCAGTGATTTTTGTTCCTTTTCAGAAAGACATTAAAGTGACAGTGTGGCAGACCATTTTTTCCACCACACACACTAAAAGTAGTGTGCGTGCAGCAGAACCCTGCCAAAGCACGTTGCATTCATACAAAGATCCATACAGATCTTAATCATAAAATAATCCATTCTGTACTCTGTTTTTATGACATTTATATGAATCTGGCCACAGCCTCATCAAGCAGTTCACAGAGGAAAATTGTTCTATTTATGTGGTCAAGACAGGGTGGACTTGATTTTCAAGCAAAGAGAAAAAGAAAGAAATACACAATTTTTTGTAGTCACAAATCTGGAACTCAATAGAACTATTTTACACCATTTTGTAACTATATTTGTAACAGAGGATCAGAAGAGATGATATCCTCTTTCTCTGTCCCCTGTCAGTAGTAAAGTCATATACTGATATTTCTGAAACTGAGAGACTGAGTGAAGACACCTGGAAATAGTTTTCTCCTTCTTTTCTATTTAACTGCAAAAGGCAAAGAAATGGATGTGTGGGTAAAAGTAGAAAGGAAAGTTTCCAGTGTGCATCTGCTTTAATTTATTCTTGCCCCTGCATGGTAAGAACTAATAATTTTTCAATTAATTTCCTTAACTTTTGCTCCCTTTAGTCCTTCAGGTATGTCAGTGTTCACACACCCCCAATAAAGGGAGTGACTTCTGAAAATTAATCTATGGCTTGTCAGTGTAATTATTTTCTGGATTTTATTAGGATACATAGAAATAAAAACAACTGTTTATTTTCATTATCTCTTAGAAACCTAATTTTCTGGGTAAACAATGTGAATAAGTAATCTGTGACTAAGTAAAAATACCTCAGTATGTTGATTTAACAATGTTTCATCCTTTC
Source organism: Hyperoodon ampullatus (assembly GCF_949752795.1). Lineage (NCBI taxonomy): Eukaryota > Metazoa > Chordata > Mammalia > Artiodactyla > Ziphiidae > Hyperoodon > Hyperoodon ampullatus. The sequence goes on along the minus strand of NC_136921.1, from coordinate 62,204,192 downwards.
TTACCACCCTTCACTCATGTATAGTTCTGGCTTCACTAGCAGTGTCTCCATATAATTTTTGTTTTGTATCGTCATACACAGCTCTTAGATGACGCACTCATTTCCTCCAAGTCAGAATCTAGACTCTGATGATCTAAATCCTACATATAGGAGAGAGATCCGAGTTCAAGTTTTCTGCCTTCTTTAAAGACACCATTACTTATCTGAGTGTGGAATAATTATAGAAAAATCCAGGATCATGTATAAAATCAGACACCACATGACCCCAGGCCCCAAATGTGAATATTTTTGTATAATTTCAAAAGAAAATAAACCTTTTCCCTTTCAATTAATACACAACACCCTGCCTTCCTTTTAGAACAAAGAGGGAAAAAAGAGGAAGTGCCAATAAGTGTAAGACGTTTGAAAGAAACTGAATTAATGTGAATAATTATGTAATGATTGCTCCTAATTAAATAAGGATAATGTTCAGGGTGTTCTTTTTTTTTTTTTCCTCAGAAACCACTGGTATTTAGGAATATGCTATACCCTGCTTTCTTTCTCTAGCAACCCCTCCCCCAAATAAATGACAGCATAAATAGACACATAAACTCCACATGAATCATTAGTGTGTGAGATACTGTTACCCTGGGGCTGCTGTAACTCACATATATTCCCTTCTTTCTTTTTCAAATCTTTAAAATATTTGCTTTTCAAATACTTATAAAAGCACGTATGGTTGAAATAAAAATAAAGCACATACAGATGATATTTTCAAACACAGCACTCCCATATACTAGAAAGAAAATAGGCATGTTCTGTTTCTCTGGGCCCAATATATGTTCAGGGAAAGTAAGAGCTTAAAAGTAGAGAAGACCAAGACTAGATTGTAGAACTGCTTTAAAATGTTACAAGCGTCATTTTGAAAAGAACTGGCATCTTTCATACAGTCCACCTACCTAATGTTAACGTTTATGAAAGAATATGCATTCCATTGTGAAAAGTGTGTATGGGTAAAAGTGTGTGTGCTTCACATGCAATCACTATGTGAAGATGAGAGGTTTAGATAAATTTGAACCACTTTAAAATATGTTTTCTAAAAAAAAAAACTTTTTATAAAAGTAGTTTGTCCTAAGAACATCTATTTATCAGTATCAATGTCAACTTAGCCAACTATAAATTAGTGAAAATAATGTCATTTTAAAGCCAACCATAAATTAGTGAAAATAATCCTCAAGGAAAAGAATGCCATAAAATTCTGAAAACCCAACGCCTTAAGATCTCTCTTCTGAAGATAAGGAGTCTCCTAGGAAGCACATGTGATCTCTCCCTCCCTGAGTCTTTTCCAGACTTTTAGGATGCCAGCTTTTTGTGAGAGTTAAGACAAATATTAATAACAAAGTTAGAGTTCGGCATGAAGCAAGGAGGTTGACCACATACCTGTTTTGTTTTGTTTTGTTTTTCTCACAGAACAATGAGAAAATTCTACAGGACTCCTTGAGGACAGTGAGAAAACTTGTTAAAGATTCTTCTGGTCTGACAGATACATGTCTCCCTAAACTGCACTTTCCTTAACACCACTGGAGTTTAAAAGAGTGACGTACTTTCCATATGAAGGATTATATGTCAATTATATCTTGTTCACCATATGAAGCTGGTCATAATGAAGACAAAAGAGGGCAAAGTAGATTTAGCATTCAAAGAGCCCCAAGACTGCATTTACAAGCCAGGTCCATGCACTGAACACAGCTTCAAAATGTATCAGGAAGCATTTTGTCTGGCATGAGAGAAATTACACAACGGAGCCACATTATAATGTACACTGAAGTAATGGAATTACAACTATAAGTAACTTAGCCAAAAAGATAAATAAATGAAGAAAGATGTATTTACGTATCAAGACAATCCTGCCAGCTATTTCCAAAGAATGAGCATGAAATAAGAGACATGAAGCCACTCTTCCTTTAGCCACTCTCAGTTCTCATGTGCCTTTCATATATTAAACAGCTTCTAGCAGTGAGTGTGACTCAAACAACCATTATTTTCTACAATATGGACCCTAAATACAAGCCAACTACTCACTTATATTCAAGCAAAAAAACAATATATTATCTATTCCAGTACTGGAAAAAAATCTTGCTGTTTTGGACTTACTGAGGAAATAGGATCCATTGGTCTCCAATACGGCAGCTTCCTAAGAAAGGATTCTTAAGGTAATTTTGTCTAACACAATCTTCTCCTTATATTCTCAGTTTAGAAACTAATTCTTAGCTAAATAAGATAAGACTCTTTATACACCTTTTTTTTTTTTTACACAAACATTTATTAACATTGCCAATAGAACTGATCTCTGGTACCCATTAAAGAAACTATTTGGTTAAAAAAAAGGAATTTATTGAATATTTAGAGGATGCCAAGCTAGATGTTATGGGCAATAAAAGAAAACATACTACATGATATCAATTCTCAAGTAATTAAAATATTATGCATAAAAATTGCAAATACCAGACCAAGGTTTTTTTAGTATATAACAATTACAAATCTTTTTACTCTATGAATTAAATTCTAGATGAATTGAAGGGGAGATGTTATGAGTGTGACACAAAATAATCCAAGATGAATATTGGTAGTGCTTGAGATGAATATTGAAAGAGGAAGCATGAATTAGAGTGAAAGAAGTTCGATTTTCTTAGTACTACAAAGTTAAATGACCAACGAGATCAAAATAGATAATCCTAGTTTAGAACAATTTTCTAGCACTCAAAGAACGATAGGGAAGAAAAAGCAGGGTAACAGATTCAAATACAACAAATTTGTTGCCCATTATGTTTGGGGATTCAAACAGGAAATTTTGAAAATCACATTAGAATATTCTCTAGCTTTCAGAAAAATCATTGGTTTGACATACTGCATATATCACCAATGTTTCTTGAATTTTTCACCAGTGAATTGGAGATGAGTCCAGGCTACACACAAGGAAGGGAATTTGTGATCACAGTTTAAAGACAGCAATTCACCATGGAAGTATTGAAGCAGATCAAGATCATGCATTTGCATATACTATGAAAACCTCTTAAAAAGTAAAAGATCCAAACAGCATAGCCAAATACAATCACTAATTTCTATTACATCTGAAGGAAGCTCAAAAATGAATAAAAGACACATACAAAACAATAGCATGATGAGACTTTTTCATTCTGACAAACGGTTTAAATCAACAAAAATTATGACCAAGCCAAGGATCTACATAAGAATAATGGTCCTGGCACAACTGGCAACACTTCTTTCAATCTTTTTTTTAACAAACACATTTACATTCCTTATTCATATACAAAGACATGCACTCAGTTTAACATTGTTACATATGTAGGCTCTCCCAAGCTCTGTGAATTGTAGACATGCAGAACCTGGAAGACAGCAAAGTTCACTAACATACAGTCACCCTCAAAAGAACAGCAGAAGAAACTCTGCAAACAACAACTGAAGAAACTCCAATTGTTGTGACATGATATCTGGAAAGCAATAGGCTGTTTGTGATGTTGCAGCAAGTAGAAATGAAGGTATCTTGTTTTGATCAAAGCTACCATGATACCTAAGAAGCAAAGTGACAGACTTGCAAACAAAAGACTCTATAACAGCAGCAAAACACGGAAGTCTAAGGAAACACGTAGTCATACAAGGATTGATTGCAGGAGCCTGTATCTCTCTTTCTGGGATTAACGCCCATAAAGATAGCAACACCATCATCAGTGTCATCCTCCAAACAAAGGACCACAATATAGAGACAACAATATTAATTATTGCCAAAATCACTTGTGCACTCAGCGATTTCAATAGGAACAATCAGTTTAAGTGGCAGTGGCAACTTCTCGACATAAAACATGCTTGCTGCAATCCAAACTAGATTTAAATGAGAGGTGAGTAACCGCTTTAGTTTTTTAATCTGGTTATATTTGAGCTAAAGTAGTTCACATTTTTAGAATGAACAAATCAAAGGCGTAATTGTTTTTATCATCTGCACAGCAATTTTACTCCTGAATGCATTGTTTTAGGCAGGAATTAATAAAAATTGCATGCGCTTCAGGTGCTGGGTAGATCACCCTTTTCCACACAGCCCAGCCTGGAGCTGTGAATGCTCCTTTTCTTATTATCAGTTAATAATTCTCTCTCATTGAGGCAAATTAGGAACTTGACTGTGTTAGAGAGTCCAGAACACTGCTAGAGGCAAAGGGGGCTAAATGGCAGAAATTCCTCTCTGAGCAAGATGCATGAAGCACGACATTGTGTCCACCACAAAAGCCGCTCTGTATTTTTGATCCTTTCTAATTTAATTAGCCCAAGAGGTAGCGCATTAATTTGCCAAGAATTCTTCTGATGCGAAAGCTGCCCTTATTGCAGTGAAGGGAAAAAATAACCTGCGTGCTACAGTGGCATGCTAGCAATGAAAGGGGGTTATTTTTGTGTTACAAATGGCATTGCAGGGTTACAAGAGACCTTTAAACCTTTTTATCTCTGGTTAGGTCATATGTAACAGTGCAACACAAAGCGCTAATTAACCAATTCTGGTCCAGACATCTTTCAGAACACTTAAGAGAGTTACACAGTTAGAACCCAGGTCAAACTCATTGCTTTGTTTGCTTTTAAAAACTGAAAACATCTTCTGGTGTATATATTAAAAATAGAACAAAAAAATCATCAATCGGCAGTTCAGTTATTCTACAGACTCAGCACTTAGATATGTATTCTTGTCTTTGTCTTCTTTCTGTTTAACGATATTCTTTATGTGGGCACGCTGGAGCCTTGTAGTCCCTTAGAAGGTCTCTTGACTCTTGTGCTGTATGTGTTTGGTAAGTTCTCTCCATGTTAATCTTCTTCATCAAATACTTGGAGTCAGTTTTGAAAAACTTTGATCAGATCTACCAACACCATGCTTCTTCTTTGCCATGTGCTTCTGATATGTGCTCATGCACTGGAATGGGTCATTTACTCATTAAAGAACAAGAAACATGCGTCCTACCATGATAAGTCCTCCTCAATACTTTGAACTGTTAATTAAGCCTATGTAATCACATCTCCTGTTTGCAGGACTATTTCTTTTCTAGAAGGATCCCGTTTAGAGACTTCCAACACCCCTGTTGCTTTTCCTCTTCACTTTCCATCCCTGTTGCCTGAACCTGGCTGGGTAAAGACACTCACTCCTAGAAACCAACTCAAGAAAACCTGAGAAATATTACTTTTAATTCTCCCATCCCTTTAATGAAAACCAGTAGAAGACAGTAGCTTTAAAGCAAGGCATTGATATTTCCCTCTCCCCCACCCCCGCCCCTGCTTCTGGCTAAAAATCAGTGAACTAAGGAGTGGTGGCATTTAGAGTATGTGGATATGCATAAATGGATATCCAGAGGCATCACAAGTAGCCTGTTTAGGGCAGAATGTAAGATTTAGTAGCCAAACTGAGAAGAAGAAATTAGCTTTGTCAAGAGGTAGGACTAGATGGATCCAGCTCGAGGGAGTGGTCTGGGGTGAGGGGGCAGAGAGCAGAGGAGAGAGAAGAGCATCTGGAGAGAAGAGAGGGATATTTTTAAAAAGCAATTTGTGGACAAGAGAGAGGTTAAAAAAATGAGAAAAGGAAAAACAGTAATTGGGTGTTAACTGCAAGGGAAGGACAGGGGTTGGAGGGAGAATTGAATTAGGAGAATCTCTTAATCTAGCAACATTTTCTCATGGACAACAGCACAAAATAATAATCTCTTAACACAAAGCTTGTCCTTTTAAAACATATTTATTTTTTAAAGGTAACATGCTCCCAGATATTTTTGTTCCAAACTAGAAACACTTTTCAGATTGATTTATAATGTACAATTTAAAAAAAAAAAAAACCTTCTTTTATTAATTAATTTTTGTTCTGAACCAGAAGTCTTTATCTTTTCTTTTTTTGTATATTCTATTTAAAACTCAGCAGCTAAATGTAAAATAGTTTTCTTACATGAATTAAAAAGTTGATATATAATGCGATTAATATCACATATGAACAAGATAGCTGAGAATGTGCTTTTATAGATATATGTTAAACTGTTCCGAATTTTTCCAGGTTGTCCAAAAGATTCGAAAGGGTAAAAAGATTTTTTAATACACAGTAAATACTTCTGAAATAGTAAATTAAAATGAAAAACAGATGACACATTTATTCAGCTTTTGGCTTCTGTAACATCAAACAGCACATTTTCTTCAAATGGTTTCATCAGTGAACCAGTAACCTCTTAAATTGATTGACTCAAACATGTCACTTACTTGATGATTGGAGGCTTATAAAATAGTCCCTAGTTGTTTTCATCTGTCAATGTGTTACATATCTCTCACAATAGATTAAAAGGTAGCATTTATTTCCATGCTTTCACTACAATTTTAGGTTTTCAAATAAAATGAAGATACAATATATGAATAAAGTATTTAATTTCCACTAAAGAAATATCCTGAAATTTGTATTTAATTGATTTTATTGTTTTTTCTTTTACAGATTGATACAGTCAATCCAAACTGCTCACAAGGGAAAAAAACCAAAAACTGAACAACTTACTATTTTTTTTGGGGGGGGGGCTGTGTTGGGTCTTCGTTGCTGCATGCAGGCTTTCTCTAGTTGCAGCAAGCAGGGGCTACTCTTTGTTCAGGTGCGCGGACTTCTCATTGCAGTGGCTTCTCTTGTTGCAAAGCACTGGCTCTAGGTGCACAGACTTCAGTAGTTGTGGCTCATGGGCTCAGTAGTTGTGGCTCACGGGCTCTAGAGCACAGGCTCAGTAGTTGTGGTGCATGGGCTTAGTTGCTCTGCGGCATGTGGGATCTTCCCAGACCAGGGCTCGAACCCGTGTTCCTTGCATTGGCAGGCGGATTCTTAACCGCTGTGCCACCAGGGAAGCCCGAACAACTTACTTTCACCAGTATGATACGTATGCAAGTATGCAAACTTATTCAAAATCATAGGTGAAAAGTAAATGATAGGCATATCCAAGTTTGAGAGAGAAAAAAGCAAACTCATTATTTTGAGGCAATATTTAATAAATGATAAGAAATTACTTTTAGTGACTTGAAAAAATAAAAAAATGGGCTTTTCCCCCATGAATTTCATATACTTTTATTATCTCAGAGAATACACAGCAGAGCAGAAACAACTTATTTATGTCTGCTTTTAAGACAAAGTCAGGGCCTTCAGATCTCAATCTATTCTCCTAAAATACCATGAAGCCCATACCAGGATAGGTCTGAGAATGCATACAATCCTTCATATTCTCCATCTCCCTGGAAATCTGTTGATATTTAAACACTTTCAATTGAGGCAAGTTGAAGAGGAGCTAAAAGTTTAAAATCCTTCCTGGAGAAAAAGGAAGAGTGAAAGACCAAAAGCAAGAGACAGACTTCTCCCCAAACCCACCAAGGATGAAAAACAGCATTTAGTTCTCTACACCTCGACCATTTAGTGGGGGTCTGGGATAAATGCTCTGAGGTGGTGTATTTGGCAGAATCACAGTCCAAGCAAGATGACACATGCAAGCCTGGAGACTGAGGAGATGTTAATAAAAGGACCCTTTATAAAAATGTGAGCAGGGGACTACTCAGGAATAAGGTGCACCAGGGCCAGCAACACTGGAGAACTTGTACAGCCTGAGGCCTGAAGAGGCAAGAGGAAGGATGGTTACCAGAGCTCACAGAACAGTGAGTGCAAAGGACCCCTTACTGGATAGGGCCTGTGGCTTTGCTAGAGGGTCACAGGCAACCACAGCCACTCACCATGGAAGGAGCTGGGGGGAAAAATACTCTGACCTCATGCTCCTCCCACCCACTGCTTCACCATTGTTGTCAGTCTTTGACAGAGACCAACCAGAAGGCAGAGAGTAGCTCTTGCAATCAGCCGCCCTGGGAGAGGGTGGCCTGGAAGGACAGTCATAATATAACCAGCACAGGTGACTTTTAATACTTAATTGTGGAGAGGAAACATTTCTTAATGTTAATACAAAATGTTAATAACCTTATGGAGGAAAACATGATGTCTTTTTCAGAAAGAACATTTGACAGTACTTGGGGATAAAAGGTACATGTGCACACACCCACACCAACCCACACACATACACTGAATTATTGTCAAAAGAAAAACAGAAGTCAAATTATAAAACCAAAAGATGTTTTAAATATAAAATTATGACAATAAAATATAAGAATGTATAAAATTATAGATAACTTTAAAAACTCTGCAACCAGCCTCAGTTTGTCTGTTATTAAGAAATGTAATCTATCTAGTTAATTCAGGGAGGGAAAGCACATTATTTTATTTTGTCAAGTCACTGAAAGTAATTTCTTATCATTTATTAAATATTGCTTCAAAATAATGTTATGACATATGAGGAACAGCAAAAGAATAAGAAGCAAAAAAATAAAACAGGAAAAGACAGATGACCAAGAGAAAAATTAATTGAAGCATCGTTCTATTCATTTTCTTTTTCTTCCCCACAGGGCAGCCCCAGAATGTTTGTTAATTCCAAGAAGCAGGAATCCAAGTATCCCCTGAAATCTCATTGTTCTTTAGGCCACTGCAAAGGTAAAGCTTTTTCTTCTACAAACCGGTAGTTCCCATCCTACCTTCTAAGCAATCTTAGGAAGAAGACTCTTAGAAAAACAGAAGTACAATTCCCCAGTCACTGGAATATGAGGGATACTGAAAAGCTATTTCCACAAACAGGGAAGCTATTTCAGATCTAGATTTCTATTCTCCACCCATTATCCACCCCTTCCTCGCCCCACCATGTGAAGGGATGAGGCTCCTTTGAAGACAGAAGGGATCCTAGGTTGTGGATCTTTATGTATGTGAGCCTGAGGGCCAGGCTTTGCTGAATAGTCTCCTTTCTCCCTTTCCTGACCTGACAAGCATGCCTTCTACCTATGTACAGCTGAAAACATCAAAACTATTTATTCTCTGCCCTATCATGTTGAATGCCACCTTAAATGCATCCTATTCCTTTCTTTCTTTCTCTCCTTCTCTCTTTTTAACATGCATTCATGCCACCAACATTTACAGAGCACCAATATGCTAGCCACTGGGCAAGGCTGAGGATACAAAGTAATAAATCAAGATATCTGATCCTGAGCAGCACACAGTACAGTGAAAGAGAAAGACACATTGTCACACTGTCCTTTCCCACACGCCTGTTAACACAACATAGCACATACTATACACATAAAGAACATCTATAGCACATGTATGTGTATATACTATATGCATAAATGCATACATATGTATATACATAGTCTAATCCTGAAATACCTCCAGCCTCTTGGGGAAAGATTCTCTCCCACCTACTACACACTCTCCTGGCATCATTCCTATGTCTCCTAGTCTTTTATTGAATTTCAACAGATTTTAAAGAATTGAACATAATTGCAAAAATGTTAAAGCCCACTCAGAATGGCAGACATAAGCTCCTTTCTGGATGAGGGTTAACAGTAGTGGGAGTTGGGAATCAGCTCTAGAAGAGATGGAAGGAAGTAAATAAAGAGATGACATATGAAGAGGATATTATAAGGATGTGGAAGAAATTAAGTACCAAGATTCCCTTCAAAAATAACTTTTTTCCTATTTTTTCCATGGAAATGCACTAATAAACATCTTAAATTTAATCTTTGGAAATAAATTTTATAAGGACAAATAAGATGTAAGAAAACTCTTTCTTTATGTAGTCACCTTTTTCAGAAGCACCTGCCTTAGGGACAGAACCTATATTTCTCCAAGCTACTAGAATCACCTGGGGAGCTGCAAAAACTATGGGGCCCAGGGCCATACCTGGTGGGCCCAGGCATCAGTGTGGTTCAAAACTCCCCAGCTGATACTAATGTGCAGCCATGGTTGTATGAAATAGATATATATTTAGACATATAATTATCAGTTGCATGCCTACATCCTTAGTAAAATGAAACTAAGTGATTTTTTTGATAATTGTTAAGAATTTATGATAATTATATATGATATACCTTTAAAATCTATTAAAAATAAAGGTGGATATTAAATTTTTAAATATAACCTATTATTAAATAAAATAATCGAAGTATAGAAGATTTTTTAATGCTTTATAAAATGAGCCTCCTAGAAAAATAGCCATCTTGGTAAGCAGATGGAGTTTGGGTCAGAATAATAATACAAAATTTTTATTTGAGCTTACCCCTTCCCACTCACATCCTCTTTTTTCTCATCTATGCCGTATCTGGAGCCTATCGTACAGAATTTAGATTGTTTAGCAATTTGCTGTACAAGTTAGTTTGGGTAACGCTGATTTACAGGAACTCGAAAGTATCTTTTATCTAAATATTCAGGAATTTTATGTCTATTATATTAATATCAGTCCATTTTAGTAAGTAGTACATGTCACAGTTCCCAAGCACATTCACATAGTTTTAGAAGCCATCTCTAGGCTGGGCTTGTGCTATGTGTACAACAGCTACCAAAATTATGGAAGGGTTTAGTCTTCAGAGGTATGCTTGCAAGGTATGGAAACCCAGATTAGCTCTGGCATATAAACTACCAAAAATGTTCTTGTTAACTGGGCAACATGTTTTCAAAAGGTGCAGAATCCACTTTGTTTCTATCACTTGTCAGAGTTAAGCATAAATAATGTACAAACAAACAAACTGTGCCAGTCAGTATAAAATGTAATATTTGTTTATGAGACACTTCCAGAATCTGACAGTGGCCCTCTGTTAACAATACTTAGGCCCTAATTATATTGGCCAAACTTTACAAAAAATTCTTAAGCTTTGGGTAATGTTAAATAGCTTTAAAATTGTCCCTGTATCTGGTTTCTAATCTCAGATAAAATCAGGCCAGAGTTACCAATTTTAATGATCATAACATCACAGTAAAAGCTAAGAAAGAAGAATAAAGCTAAGAACCTGTTACACAGCAGGCTAACGTTCTCCTAATCTTGGACTCCCTAAACTCTGAAATTTTTTGAATCAATAAAAATCCCCAAAAATGTTAGAAAGCAAATAGTTACCATTATATTTTATAATTTTGTCAAGGAAAAATATTAAATAAAAGGAATGAAACTATATCCACTATCATCATTACATCATTATATAAACAAAAAAGTAGGAAGTACAGAATCTCTCAATAAAGAATAATTCTTTAAAAAGAATAAACTTAATGACAAGTTTATTTTTTTTCTTGAAGATCTAATTTCACTGCAATCTAGTGAAAATGTCATCACAGATCAGCTTGAGTCCATTGGCCAGTATTTGAGATTCACTGTTCTGAGGGCATTCATTTAGTCTCCTGCCTAGTTTCCAAGAAAACTCTGCTTTCCTTCTCTTTGATAACTGCACAGAGCTTTCCATCCAGCCTGTTTAAAGGGCAACCAGCATATTCATGACAAATCTGAAAGGAGTATTTCTCCATCCAGTTCAGAGCTCACAGTTCTACCAGAGCTTGCAATAAAGTTAGCATCACTAGAAGAGTCATATCTCTCAAAGATTGCCATCTAGGTAATGCCAGCGTTCTTTTTATTATTATTTTGTTCTATTTTGTTTTAAACAAAATTTATTTGTGTGTTTACTTTTAAACAAAAGTTCAGGCAGCAACCTTTAACCTGTAATAAGAATCCGGGGCCAGTCAGTCTTGTAAACTAAAGTTTTTCCACGTTGTATGGGAATTAAATGGTATATTGTGTGTGATTTTTATATTTATATACAATTGTAATTTTATATATTAGCCAAAGTGTGTGGTTTTATATATTTAGCCAAAGAATGGCAGATTCCATTATCTTATGAGAGTATTTATTATGACATTCAGAGCAATGAGAATAAAAATTGTCTTGTTCATGTTCTACAATCCATAATTATGTAAGCCTCTGATCTGCCAGGCTACAAGAATAAGGAGAAGGAGAAAAAGAAGAAGACAAGGAGGAAGAGGAAGAAGAAAGAAATTTATCTCAGAATAAATTTACTATTACATGATAAGTATATATTACCAAACTGAAGAGTGTATCGATAAAACTACCTGATGATCTTGTTTTTTGCCTTCACAATTACATTCAGATTGTTGATTCCAAGGCACATTCTTCATTTCAAAAGTCTAAAAAACAGCCATCTGATTCAATATAAAACTTTGAAAATGTCCTGCAAATGAGCATACTCCAGATTTAAACTATAGACTTTAAGTTCATTGTAAATGGTCTAGCTTTTAATTTATATCGATTTTTTATTAACAGTACTTTGATCTCCAGTAAAGAGCAAAAATAGCTTTATTGGTTCTGTTAATAAATGTTTCTTTCTTAATTGACCTGTTTCCACTCTTTTCAATAACGATTTCAAACCCACAGATGCATTTCAGGGAATGACAGTGCAAATACCCAGTTGAGTTTCTCCCAATTTTCCAGTGCCCTACATCCATAGTGATCTCAGACTTTAAATTCTGTGAAATCATCCACAAAGACTAAAAGGTCCTCAGAATGTTTTATGCTGCAAGAAAATCTTGCAGGATATTTTTCCCTCCTCTAGTGTTAGAGACACAACTCACAATAAGAAGCCAGTGCTTAAAAAGAAATCTCCAACAGGGCCTCTGTACAGGTAAAAGAGAATAATAAATCAAGCAAATAGTGTCAACCAAACAATATTTGTATTTAATGGGGGATAGCTAGCTGAAATACAAAAATTCTAAATTAAATTAGGCAATTTTAAAATTTCTCATCCAATATTCAGATCAAAAGCTTGTAGTAAGGTACTTTATCTGGAAAAACAGCAGCCCAGCTTTACAGATTTATTGCAAACAAGGACCCTCTCTTCTGTCCAGGCTAAGCAGGAAGCAGGCAAATGAGCATCAATGTGCCCCAGCCAAATGGAATCTAAGAAGCAGCCCTTTAACAACAGTCCTTATCTTTAACCCCTCTTCCTCTTTGTCTAGTTTCTTAGTTTTTATTTCCAACATTCCTCCCTTCTGTGACTGGCTAAAAGACACTGTTAAACAGCTAGCCTACACATGATTATTTAATGCTGATCCGCACAGTATTCTTAACCACAGTGTTTTCAATATTTGACACCCAGTTTTAATTTTGAGAAATTTAATTTAATATCTGTATTCAATGTACCAGAGAAGACATATATAGCCACATTAAAGAAGTAATGGCTCCAAGTTCTGCAATATTTAATTGTACTTGAATTGACTGTTTTAACAGAGATTTAAAAATATGTGCATTCAAAATTGAGTTGGTCGGTCATCAAAACATTAAAAAAAAGTTGCAGAGGCATATATTGGCAGTGCTATCCAGCTCTGTCTAGAAAAGGCAAATACTTAGCCAAAAACTTTGAAAATTCCATCCCTGTTGTGGAAGGGGATACACCAATGTAAATCTATGTATTATTTGATTCTTTCTTCTTCCTCTTCCTCCTCATCTTCTTCTTCTTCCCCTTCTCCTTCTTCTTGTAGGCTCAGCAACCACACTACTGTTAATAAATTAGATGCCCAGGTAGGATTGCCCAAAGTGAGTAAGTGTCCTTATAAAGCTGGTCTGTGAGTTACATTTTTCACTCTAAATTGATAAGATAGCATTCTGACTCCACATCAGCCATGCTGAAAAACGGATTCACTCTTGGTATGCAATTGAAATCAGGCTTCTGAGACTGGGAGGCTGAGGACCAGACTGAACTCTGTTCAGTTCCACAATGACTCACTCATTGTTGAGACAGCTTGAAAAACATGCTGTTAACCATGAACGTTGCTTTTCCTCATTTCAAAACTTTTACTGACATAAGCTTTTAATATAACTTTACAAAGATAGAGAAGTTTCACTAAAATATAAAGCACAACTCTCTCCTCTTGTCAAAGGACATGGACAGCCATATTTTTCTTTTTATTTCTTGCATCGGCATTACATTTTAATATATTATATGTTTAGCATGGTGTCTACAATGGAGTTGGTCCTTAAGAAATTGTCACTTGGAGACCTTCAAGATGGCTGAAGACTAAGACATGGAGATCGCCTCCCTCCCCACAAATACATCAAAAATACATCTACATGTGGAACAACTCCTACAGAACACCTACTGAACACTGGCAGAAGACCTCAGACCTCCCAAAAGGCAAGAAAATACCCACATACCTGGGTAGGGCAAAAGAAAAAACAGAGGCAAAAGAATAGGAATGAGACCTGCACCAGTGGGAGGGAACTGTGAAGGAGGAAAAGTTTTGACACACTAGGAAGCCCCTTCACAGGCAGAGATGGTGGGTGCCAGGGTGGAAGCTTCAGAGCCACAGAGCAGAGTACAGCAACAGGGGTTCAGAGGGCAAAGCAGAGAGATTCCCGCACAGAGGATCGGTGCCGACCAGCACTCACCAGCCCAAGAAGCTTGTCTGTTCACCTGCCGGGATGGGTGGGGTCTGTGAGCTGAGGGTTGGGCTTCGGAGGTCAGATCCCAGGGAGAGGACTGGGGTTGGCTGCAAGAACACAGCCTGAAGGGGGTTAGTGTGCCACAGCTAGCCGGGAGGGAGTCCGGGAAAAAGTCTGGAACTGCCGAAGAGGCAAGAAACTTTTTCTTGCCTATGTTTCATGGTGCGCGAGAGAGGGGATTCAGAGCACCGCCTTAACGAACTCCAGAGATGGGCGTGAGCCACGGCTATCAGCGCAGACCCCAGAGATGGGCATGAGACGCTAAGGCTGTTGCTGCAGCCACCAAGAAGCCTGTGTGCAAGCACAGGTCACTATCCACACCACCCCTCCCGGGAGCCTGTGCAGCCCTCCACTGCAGGGTCCCATGATCCAGGGACAACTTCCCCGGAAGAACACACTGAGCACCTCAGGCTGGTGCAACATCACGCCAGCCGCTGCTGCCACAGGCTCACCCCCCATCTGTACCCCTCCCTTCCCCTGGCCTGAGTGAGCCAGAGCCCCCTAATCAGCTGCTATTTTAACCCCATCCCATCTGAGCGGGAACAGATTCCCTGGAGCGACCTACATGCAGAGGCAGGGGCAAATCCAAAGCTGAACCCCAGGAGCTGTGCAAACAAAGAAGAGAAAGGGAAATCTCTCCCAGCAGCCTCAGGAGCACAGGATTAAATCTCCACAATCAACTTGATGTACCTGCATCTGTGGAATACCTGAATAGACAACGAATCATCCCAAATTGAGGTGGTGGACTTTGGGAGCAATGATATATATATTTTTTTCTTTTTGTGAATGTTCTGTGTATGCTTCTTTATGTGATTTTGTCTGAATAGCTTTGCTTTTACTATGTGTCCTAGGGTTCTGTCTGTTTTTTTTGTTTTTCCACGTTGTTTTTTTAGTATAGATTTTAGCGCTTGTTATCATTGGGGGACTTGTTATTTGGTTTGGTTGTTCCCTTCTTTCTATATATACTTCTTTTTTATTACTTTTTAATTCTTTTATATTTTTAATAATTATTTTTTATCTTATTTTAATAACTTTATTTCATTTTATTTACTTATTGTTTTCCTTCTTTTTTCTCACTTTTATTCTGAACCTCGTGGATAACACGATCTTGGTGGTCTGGCCGGGTGTCAGGACTGTGCCTCTGAGATGGGAGAGCCAAGTTCAGGACATTGGTCCACCAGAGACCTCCCAGCTCCCCTTAACAGCAAACAGTGAAAATCTCTCAGAGATCTCCATCTCAGTGCCAAGACCCAGTTCCACTCAATGACCAGCAAGCTAGAGTGCTGAACACCCTAAGCCAAACAACTAGCAAAACAGGAACACAACCCCACCCACTGGCAGAAAGGCTGCCTAAAATCATAACAAGGTCACAGTGACCCTAAAACACGCCACTGGATGCGGACCTGCTCAACAGAAAGACAATATCCAGCCTCATCCACCAGAACACAGGCACTAGTCCCCTCCACCAGGAAGCCTATACAACTCACTGAACCAACCTTACACACTGGGGGCAGACACCAAAAACAGCAGGAACCACGAACTTGCAGCCTGTGAAAAGGAGACCACACACAGTAAACTAAGCAAAATGAGAAGACACAGAAACACACAGCAGATGAAGGAGCAAGGTAAAAACGCACCAGACCAAACAAATGAAGAGGAAATAGGCAGTCTACCTGAAAAAGAATTCAGAATAATGATAGTACAGATGATCCAAATTCTTGGAAACAGAATGGAGAAAATACAGAAACATTTAACAAGGAACTAGAAAAATTAAAGAGCAAACAGACAATAATGAACAACACAATAAAGGAAATTAAAAATTCTCTGGAAGGAATCAATAGCAGGATAACTGAGACAGAAGAATGGATAAGTGACCTGGAAGATAAAATAGTGGAAATAACTACTGCAGAGCCGAGTAAAGAAAAAAAAAAAAAAAAGAATTGAGGACAGTCTCAGAGACCTCTGAGACAACATGAAACACCCAACATTCTAACTATAGGGGTTCCAGAAGAAGAAGAGAAAAAGAAAGGGACTCAGTAAAGATTTGAAGAGATAATAGTCGAAAATTTCCCTAATATGGGAAAGGAAATAGTTAATCAAGTCCAGGAAGCACAGAGAGTCCCATACAGGATAAATCCAAGGAGAAACACGCCAAGACACATATTAATCAAACTATCAAAAACTAATTCAGCAGGGCTTCCCTGGTGGAGCAGTGGTTGAGAGTCCACCTGCCGATGCAGGGGACACAGGTTCGTGCCCCGGTCCGGGAAGATCCCACATGCCGCGGAGCGGCTGGGCCCGTGAGCCATAGCCGCTGAGCCTGCGTGTCGAGAGCCTGTGCTCCACAATGGGAGAGGCCACAACAGTGAGTGGCCTGCGTACCACAAAAAAAAAAAATTCCATGCAAATGGAAATCGAAAGAAAGCTGGAGTAGCAATTCTCATATCAGACAAAAGAGACTTTAAAACAAAGACTATTACAAGACACAAAGAAGGACATTACATAATTATCAAGGCATCAATGCAAGAAGATATAACAATTGTAAATATTTATGCACCCAACATAGGAGCACCTCAATACATAAGGCAAATGCTGACAGCCATAAAAGGGGAAATCAACAGTAACACAGTCATAGTAGGGGACTTTAACACCTCACCTTCACCAATGGACAGATCACCCCAAATGAAAATAAAGAAACAAAAACTGTAAATGATACATTAAACAAGATGGACCTAACTGATATTTATAGGACATTCCATCCAAAAGAAAACAGGATACACTTTCTTCTCAAGTGCTCATGGAACATTCTCCAGGATAGATCATTCTTGGGTCACAAATCAAGCCTTGGTAAATTTAAGAAAAGTGAAATCATATCAAGTATCTTATCCAATCACAATGCTATGAGACTAGATATCAATTACAGGAAAAAAATCTGAAAAAAATACAAACACAGGGAGGCTAAACAATACAATAGTTAGTAAACAAGAGATCACTGAAGAAATCAAAGAGGAAATCAAAAAATTCCTAGACACAAATGACAATGAAAACACAACGATGCAAAACCTATGGGATGCAACAAAAGCGGTTCTAAGGGAGAAGTTTATAGCAATACAATCCTACCTTAAGAAACAAGAAACATTTCAAATAAACAACCTAACCTTACACAAAAAGCAATTAGAGAAAGAGGAAGAAAAAAACCCAAACTTAGCAGAAGGAAAGAAATCATAAACACCAGAACAGAAATAAATGAAAAAGAAATGACTGAAACAATAGCAAAGACCAATAAAACTAAAAGCTGGTTCTTTGAGATGATAAACGAAATTGACAAACCATTAGCCAGACTCATCAAGAAAAAAGGGAGAAGACTCAAATCAATAGAATTAGAAATGAAAAAGGATAAGTAACGACTGACACTGCAGAAATACAATGGATAACGAGAGATTACTACAAGCAACTATATGCCAATAAAATAGACAACCTGGAAGAAATGGACAAATGCTTAAAAAAGCACAACCTTCTGAGATTGAACCAGAAGAAATAGAAAATATAAACAGACCAATCACAAGCACTGAAATTGAGGCTGTGATTAAAAATCTTCCAACAAACAAAAGCCCAGGACCAGTTGGCTTCACAGGTAAATTCTATCAAACATTTAGAGAAGAGCTAACACCTATCCTTCTCAAACTCTTCCAAAATATAGCAGAAAGAGGAACACTCCCAAACTCATTCTATGAGGTCACCATCACTGTGATACCAAAATCAGACAAAGATGTAACAAAGAAAGAAAACTACAGGCCAATAACACTAATGAACATAGATGCAAAAATCCTCAACAAAATACTAGCAAACAGAATCCAACACCACATTAAAAGGATCATACACCATGATCAAGTGGGGTTTATCCCAGGAATGCAAGGATTCTTCAATATATGCAAATCAATCAATGTGATATACCATATTAACAAACTGAAGGAGAAAAACAGTATGATCCTCTCAATAGATGCAGAGAAAGCTTTCGACAAAATTCGACACCGATTTATGATAAAAACCCTCCAGAAAGTAGACACAGAGGGAACCTACTTCAACATAACAAAGGCCATTTACGACAAACCCACAGCTAACATCATCCTCAATGGTGAAAAACTGAAATCATTTCCACTAAGATCAGGAACAAGACAAGGTTGCCCACTCTCACCACTATTATTCAACATTGTTTAGGAAGTTTTAGCCACAGCAATCAGAGAAGAAAAAGAAATTAAAGTAATCTAAATTGGAAAAGAAAAAGTAAAGCTGTCACTGTTTGCAGATGACATGATACTATACATAGAGAATCCTAAAGAGGGTACCAGAAAACTACTAGAGCTAATCGATGAATTTGGTAAAGTAGCAGGATATAAAATCAATGCACAGAAATCTCTTGCATTCCTATACACCAATGATGAAAAATCTGAACGAGAAATTAAGGAAACACTTCCATTTACCACTGCAACAAAAAGAACAAAATACCTAGAAATAAACCTACCTAAGGAGACAAAAGGTCTGTATGCAGAAAACTATAAGACACTGTTTAAAGAAATTAAAGACAATACAAACAGATGGAGAGATTCTTGGATTGGAAGAATCAACATTGTGAAAATGGCTATACTACCCAGAGCAGTATGCAGATTCAATGCAATCCCTATCAAACTACTAATGGCATTTTTCACAGAACTAGAACAAAAAATTACACAATTTGTATGGAAACACAAAAGACCCTGTATAGCCAAAGCAATCTTGAGAACGAAAAATGGAGCTGGAGGAATCAGGTTCCCGGACTTCAGACTATACTACAAAGCTACAGTAATCAAGACAGGATGGTACTGTCACAAAAACAGAAGTATACATCAATGGAACAGTATAGAAAGCCCAGAGATAAACCCACGCACATACATTCACCTTATCTTTGATAAAGAAGGCAAGAATACACAATGGAGAAAAGACAGCCTCTTCAATAAGTGGTGCTGGGAAAACTGGACAGCTACATGTAAAAGAATGAAATTAGAGCACTCCCTAACACCATACACAAAAATAAACTCAAAATGGATTAAAGACCTAAATGTAAGGCCAGACACTATCAAACTCTTAGAGGAAAACATAGGCAGAACACTCTATGACATACATCACAGCAAGATCCTTTTTGAGCCACCTCCTAGCGTAATGGAAATTAAAACAAACATAAACAAATGGGACCTAATGAAACTTTAAAGCTTTTGCACAGCAAAGGAAACCATAAACAAGACCAAAAGACAACCCTCAGAATGGAAGTAAATAGTTGCAAATGAAGCAACTGACAAAGGATTAATCTCCAAAATTTACAAGTAGCTCAAGTAGCTCAATATCAGAAAAACAAGCAACCCAATCCAAAAAATGGGCAGAAGACCTAAATAGACATTTCTCCAAAGAAGATATACAGATTGCCAACAAACACATGAAAGAATGCTCAACATCACTAATCATTAGAGAAATGCAAATCAAAACTACAATGAGGTATCACCTCACACCAGTTAGAATGGTCATCATCAAAAAATCTACAAACAATAAATGCTGGAGAGGGTGTGGAGAAAAGGGAACCCTCTTGCACTGTTGGTGGGACTGTAAATTGATACAGCCACAATGGAGAACAGTATGGAGGTTTGTTAAAAAACTAAAAACAGAACTACCATACCACCCAGCAATCCCAC
The DNA here is from genome assembly GCF_949752795.1 of Hyperoodon ampullatus. Lineage (NCBI taxonomy): Eukaryota > Metazoa > Chordata > Mammalia > Artiodactyla > Ziphiidae > Hyperoodon > Hyperoodon ampullatus. The sequence goes on along the minus strand of NC_136921.1, from coordinate 62,184,073 downwards.
TACTGGGCATATACCCTTAGAAAACCGTAATTCAAAACGAGTCATGTTCCACAATGTTCATTGTAGCTCTATTTTCAATAGCCAGGACATGGAAGCAACCTAAGTGTCCATCAACAGATGAATGGATAAAGAAGATGTGGCACATATATACCATGAAATATTACTCAGCCATAAAAAGAAACAAAATTGAGTTATTTGTAGTGAGGTGGATGGAACTAGAGTCTGTCATACAGGGTGAAGTAAGTCAGAAAGAGGAAAACAAATACCGTATGCTAACACATATATATGGAATCTAAAAAAAAAAAAAAATGGTCATTAAGAACCAAGGGGCAGGGCTTCCCTGGTGGCGCAGTGGTAGCGAGTCCGCCTGCCGATGCAGGGGACACGGGTTCGTGCCCCGGTCCGGGAAGATCCCACATGCCGCGGAGCTGCTGGGCCCGTGAGCCATGGCCGCTGAGCCTGCACGTCCGGAGCCTGTGCTCCGCAACGGGAGAGACCACGGCAGTGAGAGGCCCGCGTACCGCAAAAAAAAAAAAAAAAAAAGAAAAAAAAAGAACCAAGGGGCAGGATGGGAATAAACATGCAGACCTAGTAGAGAATGGACTTGAGGACACAGGAAGGGGGCAGGGTAAGCTGGGACAAAGTGAGAGAGTGGCATGGACATATATATACTACCAAATGTAAAATCGATAGCTAGTGGGAATCAGCCACATAGCACAGGGAGATCAGCTCGGTGCTTTGTGACCACCAAGAAGGGTGGGATAGGGAGGGTGGGAGGGAGGGAGACACAAGAGGGAAGAGATATGGGGATATATGTATATGTATAGCTGATTCACTTCGTTATAAAGCAGAAACTAAAACACCATTGTAAAGCAATTATACTCCAATTAAGTTGTTAAATAAATAAATAAATAATAAAAATAAAATAAAATGACACTAATTAATATTAAAACAAAAGAAAGAGAAAAAAGAAATTGTCAGTTTTCTACAAAGGAGATTTCTAGCTTTTAACAATGGCCAAATGATACCTCATTTCACCAGCCTCAGAATTTGTCTGAAAGAAATTGAGCCTTTTGGACCATATTAAACTTGCGTGTGTCAAGGCATCTTGTTTTTTTAACATCTTTATTGGAGTATAATTGCTTTACAGTGTTGTGTTAGTTTCTGCTGTGTAACAAAGTGCATCAGCTATAAGTATACATATATCCCCACATCCCCTCCCTCTTGCGTCTCCCTCCCACCCTCCCTATCCCGCCCCTCTAGGTGGTCACAAAGCACCGAGCCGATCTCCCCATGAGATGCAGCTGCTTCCCACTAGCTATCTATTTTACATTTGGTAGAGTATATATGTCCATGCCACTCTCTCACTTCGTTTTCTTCTTAATTTGGAACATTGGTTCCTGAATGTGGAAAAAATATATACATCAACAATATAGGTCAGAAACAGTTAAGTGAAAATTCCTATCCTAAATTTGTGGGCTCTGGTAAGGAAATTGTTATTTCCAGAGTGACATCAGTTATCAGGAGCTAAACCACTCATACAGGAAAAGGGTTTTAACTGACAAAGAGAACTTTCCAGAAACATGTCCTTCTTCATAACCCAAAGTCAGAAAGGACTGTAAAACTCCTCTACCTAAAGCTTTCATGGGTGTGGACAGACAATAGGAATTTTGCAGAAGGTACTAGCAGAGCGTGTCACCTCTAACTTTTTCAATAATGTGTAATTTTTACACTTAGTAACAAGAACATAATGTCCAGCACAATGCACATATAACAGAAATCCCTGTATTTGAAAGACTCATTTGGCACAGTGGAAGCCAAAAAGCCTGAGAGCTCTCTAGCAGTGGCTGCTGCAGCTCTGATTCTGGCTGTGTGTAGGTAGAAGTTGATGGATGTAGATGGCTTCAGCTCTGATCGGTGATGGGGCAAGACTTGGAAGCAGATGAGGCACACACCAAAATGACAAGCAAAGAAAAGGACGTGGTCTAAACCTAGATCTTGCTCTGTTCACTCCTGAGACTGTCACCAGTATTCTAGACAAGAAGAATGAGCTTTTACCACAAGATATTTACTCTAGCTATAACTGTACATAAGTTAATTAGGTATGCCTGTATACATATATAAATATTCTTACCTGTTACTAACTGGACATGATTATTTAATCAATAGTTTGAGAAGAGCTTTCTTCAGGTTAAAAGCAAACAAGTAAACACAAATAAATGTAAGATGTTGATGAGCGCTATGTAATAAAAGAGTATTATTATAAAAGAACAGTGGAGAAAAGGGGGAAATTACTTTAGACTGAGTGTTCAGGAAAGACCTCAGAAGTGATCATTAAGCTGAGCTCTCAAAAGAGCTCAGAGAAAGAGCAGGAGGAAAACAGATTTCTAGGCAAGAGAGGTATAAGAAGGTCCTAAGGCAGTGAAAACTCAACACAGTCAAGGAGTTGAGTGTAGGCCATCAGGGACAACCAGAGTGACTGAAGTGCAGACATTGCTGGAGAGAGGGGCCAAAATGCAGTGGGAGAATTTGGTCAGGCATCGGGCACAAAGGGCCTGAGGGGCCAGGGCAAGAGGCTTGGACTTTATTCTCCGCATGACGGGAAGCCGCTGAAGAAATTTAAGTAGTAGACTAACACGATTCCATCACTGTCACTGCTATGTGGGAAATGGATTTGTGAGGACACAATAAGCAGGAAGACCAATTAGGAATTTATCACAGTGAAGATTAACTCCACCAGAAAAGAAAAGATAATAATGGATTAGCATCAGGTAAAGGCAGGTGATACAGAGGTATCAATAGGTTCCAAAGTTCTTTTAAATATTAAATTGACAGGAATTTGTAATTCATTAGGTGAAGGAGTGAGAAAGGGAGCAGTAGCAGGAATGACTTACAGGTATTGGACTTGAGCCAGGAAGGGGTGAAGGAACATCATCCAAGTCTTCAATTAGATAGATCCAAACACACTGATATTCTGGGAAAACCAGTCAAAAAGCATCACCTTCAGAAAGAACATAGATACGGACTATTTTTCTTAAGGTGTGCATTCTCTGAAATATGCAGTACATTTGCAGAACAGATTGAGGTAGTATTGGTATTGTCTAGTTCTTTGAGGAATCTTTCCCATCCTTTATATCATGTTTGAATAACATGAATATGGGGTTTTTTAGAGAGTTAAGTAACTGCTTTATTTCCCCCGGATTCAAAACCAATTGAAAAATAAGACACAAAAAACAAAAACAAAAAACAACCAGCCAGAGATCAATAAGGCTTATTAGAGAACTAGGCTTCAGATCTGTGGTCAAAAAGCTGGCTAACACTCCCCACAATCCACATGCCATCCCCCATTCTAGCCTTAGGACAGCTCATTGGAGGAAAAGTGTAGGTTTGAAAAGCAGACAAGTCTTCCCAAGATCACTGCCTTGCACTAGCCCAAGGCAGAGAGGGAAGACGAGGAAGAGAATCCCCAATGCTTAACATCTTTTATTTTTCTCCATTCAGTTGGGAATCAAGTATCAAAGGAGACCAGACCCTTGTCACCCTCAAATAAGATCATTTGCTCCTGCTTCAGAAGTTGTGAATATGGCATACACTAGCTTACCAGAAAGAGCACCGAACAAAAACGAGGATTCAAAATGATCGCAAGTCCCTTCCTGGTCATACCACTCATTTGCCCTGTGTTCTGGGGAGTGATCTAATCTCTGCTAGGGATCAAGCATGATAATGAAAATGAAATGTCTTAGAAATGCAGAAGATGTGAGTTTTATTCTTGAAGAGTTTGCCAGTGTCACTTCCCTTTTTGTGTACTTTGAAAAGTGTGAGGCCCTTTAGCACCTCAATACCCTTCCCTAGTCAGTTGAACTTTCAAGTATTATTTCTTCACCTACAAAATGACAGGTTGTACTTGGAGGTCTTCAGTTTTTTTCTAAACAGTGGAATCCTTTCACATACATCATCGGAATTGGAGGCCAATATGTGAAAAACACTAGAGCTGAGTGACCTTGGGGAGACCTGGAGTTCTGAGGCTCCTCAGAGAGCATCTTAGGACTCCAAGTAGCACAGCTTCTTCCTTTCTGAAGTTCTATGACCCTGTGGCTGCTACACTCTCACTTCTTAGTAACAAAGTATCTATGTGGCCAAAGAACCAGAGAGTGGTTCTTCCCCTTCACAGTGTATTGAAAGAAGCACACTCCTTGTTCATTGATTCAGATGAAAAAAAGATCAAAAAGCAAACAGGTGAGGTGACGAGGACCCTCCCAAAAAAAGACAAAAAGATGAGAATTACCAAGGATATATTTGATCGGTAATGAAAGCTCTAACAGAGCCAAATTTTATTTCATTTCATTCATCAGCTCTATAGATGGTTTTTGTACAAGTTTGTGCTATTTTTTAACACTATTTACTTGCATCTTTTGACTTCTACGATTTGTGAAATCAATTTACATCTAAAGTCTTTTGCTCTTCCACAGGAACAATTAAAAAAGAAAACAGAAACTTTTGGAGAGATATATAAACAGCATGCACTTCAGAGTAGTGAGGTTCCTGGCTTCAGGAATTCTCATTTAATTTAAATGTTGGTTTAGGCCTGTATTGAATTAGGCTATAATATCCCATTATATGATAAAGCATCATTTAACAGGAAGTTATACTCTTTTATGTTATGTTTGCATTTCATTTCCATGCTACTTTTTAAAAAACAAGTGATAAGTGGAAGCAGAACAGGTATTTGTGATTACTCATGAGTCATTTGCTTTCACGTAATTTAATAGCCACAGATCTTTAATATTTATAGCATATGTTGAAAGATTTAATATATGCAGTGATCTTCACCAAGTAACTCCATATTCTTCCTGAATACAAATATTTAAATTTTGTCACCATTTATGCAACCTGTTAAAAATCTTGATATTAATTCATGTGAATGGGTTTTTCCTCCAAAATTTTAATTAAAACAGAAATGCTTTGCATACTTCAATCTGCAATATCCAACACATGCATTTTTTTAATATTGACTATCAATTGAACAAGAGGGGATTTCTTTATAAGTGAGATGCTTTCTCATACCTGAAAATTTCCACAAAACAGTTATTTTTGTGTAAAAGCCCATTCAAAAGCTAAATAACCATCACACTGCAAGGCTCTCAGTGACAATTCTCTTTACATCCCTGTATATTTCTAAATGTGTTGTAATAAGAAAAGGGGAGTAGAAATCTCTTAAGGTAAAAAGGTAATAATAGTTCACACAACTAGAATTTGAGAGAAAACCATGTCATAAGTAAAGTCAACATTAATAAAGAAGCAGTAGCACCAGAAATGTATTATCACAATCAAAACCATGCATAACTTAGGATTTCTGCAAGAGGTGTTATTTGATGCAGAACACTTTGACTATCAATTATAATGATAGCAAGTAATTCTTTTTCAACCCCTAAGTCTAAATTATTCCAAAGCTTTCTAGCTTAATACAACTAATTCAGAATGTTGTCATATATTTTGAAATTTTACATTCTAAAATAAGTTTAAAAAATTTATTAAAAGTACTTCTTTAATTGGCTAACATTTTCTTCAGAACAATAAGAAAAATAGAAATAATACAATATAATAATATAACTGGACTCCAGAATCTTTAAACACACACACACACATCCTTTGTTCTTTTGAAACGTTCTTCATAGGCAAATTTTCAGCTGTGTCATTTTTGTTCACGTAAATAATTATAAGGCTTCATATTCTTTCATAATCCTGTTTTCTTAATAGTACTAGGAATTGATCAGTAATTGTGGGCTATTAGAAAGCAAAAATAAAGATTTTTCTAGATCCATTTTTCAAAACAGAAATGTGCACTTTTCTGAAGGAATTAAGTAGAAATGTCTGATTAACTGACACTCAGAAATCATTCCTGAGCAATCTGTTAGAATTTCTTTCCCTTTACAGTGTTTTCTGTTCTTCGCTATCAAGAACTATGAATCATAATTTCTGGCAGCTAAAACCAAAGGGGGTGATAGGCTTTATTAGCATCCTAAAAATATGCATGTCCTAATGCTCTCTTAAAATATGTCTTCTCAGAGATGTTTCAGATTTTCTCAGCCAAGCAAAATGACATTAACTAAGACCCTGGCGTGAAGATTTGCTTATTTTAGTTTGCTTAACAATGTAACCACAGCACAAAAAAATATTGCTACTCGATGGCAAATAAGTTATTCTGTCACATTCTGACCTATTGTTTGTTAACATCACATGATAAACTATTGAACCGCTTATGATCACTAATTACTTTGATCATTCACATATGAAGACAAAAAAATTAAAGCTATATTAGAATTAGTTCTTTTTAGGATACGAGAGTATTCCCTTTTTCTATTTTGAAGAAGTCTGGTCAAAATGATTTCAGCCCAAACTAACTAGAACTAATTGAGGACAGTTAACAATTTAAATCAAGACAGCATAATGTGTCTGTATCAATAGCTGATAAATTTCTGGAAAAATGTCAAAAGTGTTACTAATATATTACTTGTATTAAGCATTCCACCAGAAAATTTGATTTTATTTGCCTTTTCCCTCTGAAAGTTTACTGCAGGATTCCAGGAAGAATTTCCTAAGAGACACAATATCTGGCAACCTATTTAGCTGACTCTCAATTAAAAATGAGTAGGATGCAGAGGTCAGATATAAGTCAAAAGAGGATGTCTTATTATTCTGATGTTACACCTTTGAGGCAAAGGCCTAATACCTTTTCAGAAAATAAAAAGCAACAAAATGAATACTTTTCTCTGCTAGAGGCAGTGAGATGACAAGGGTCATGTAATTGCATCTCGTTTGCACTGTTTTACCCATTTTCTCTTTTTTTTTAATAGAAAACAACCAATGTATCAAAGAAATATTGCCTACTAATTTATTTCATATAACTAGTATATTTATATACTTTCCAAAATATAGTATACTTTAAGCAAGATAAAATGGAAATGTTTGATGAATTCAGTGGGAAAATGCAAAGAATTTTTTTAAGTATCAAAGAACACAAAGAATTCTGGAAATAATTTTAGAGTGATATGAGGAAAAATGAAAAACTAGAAATAAAAAGAGATTCCTAAGAGAGTCTCTAGACTTGGAATTCAGAGAATTAACAAAGTATTTAGAAGACAGGAACAAAATATGGAATGACAATAAAAACCTTACTATTATTTTATGCCAGGATCATGACTAGAAACCAAGTTTTTATTTATTCCATTAGGCCAGCATAATCCAAAAATGTTTCTTGAAACATGAATTCTACTGTGAGATTACAAATTATTGAAAAAGAAACCTCTATAATATAAAGTTGGAATATACTGGATTAAGCAATATTAATGGGCCTCTTAATTACAAGACTTTTCACTCTTTAACATGTTAATGAATTTTATTACCCTCCAAAAGAAGCACATATCATGTTTCTCAAACTTATTTCACAAAGGAAATTAGATCTAGATCTAGATATATAGCAACTCTAGGGGATTATAACCCATAATTGTCCCAGATTGGGACTTCTCAAGAATTTTTCTTTTTCATAATATAAATTTCAGAAATCATACTAATGAGGAGAAATAAGTTTTTCCTTCAATTCATTTACTTAAACTTTTCCTTATCATTATCTGCATGAACACTTTCTATATATTATAATTATTCTATTTTAGTATCTCTTAACTTCTTTATAAATAATAACATAAAAAAGTGCTAAACATACTACACTGTGTTAGACTTTATTCAAGACAAAAGCACCAAGTAACATGACTTGGGAATACATGGCTACCTGTTTTGCTAGGAAATTCAAAACACAGAAACCAAAGGAACTTGATTCAAGATAGTACACAGAGCATGTGAGTTAATTACCTATTTACCTGAGACCCCCTTTTTTTAAAAAAAGTAATATACATGTTTAATATGTTCTAAAACATCATCAATTATGAGACATTGTGATTTAACAGATGTCAAAAAGTGGGGGACATGTACATGTAAATAATATACCTGCAAAAACAAAATAGGTGACAAGCCATATGGCCATAAACCACACCCTAGAATATGCACAAAAAGAACTGCCATCTAGAAGAAAAACAATCTGCAAAGCAGAATCTCAGTAAGTCTGAACTCAGAAACTGTAGGTGGGATGAAGGGAAGGGAGGAGAAGATAGTAGGCCAGAAGGTGGGGGGCACTGATGAATGATGCTCTCCAAAAATAACTACACACAGAATTTTCAGCAGTGGGCATTTTCATCCCCCAGGCAAGACAGACAAACAGTTCTTCTCAAAAGAGAATGAATGATCTCTTTGGAGGGAATGAGGGCAGTTATTCCAGGTGTGTTAGAACACTAATTAATAGCCTAAGAGGGCCTTGATTTAGTTTTTTAAAAAGGAAAAGAATAGAATGATATAAAAAAGAAACAGGTAAATAATTAGAGCTCTTCAAAATAAATTTTTTAACTTTTTCAAACAAAAAAGTTCCTAGAAGTTTTAGCAGAAAAATTAGAGGAATGTAAAACAAACAAAAAAAAAGATGTCCTCTCATAGTTAATATGAGAGGAAAACATAGAATTTTAAAGGATTAATCCAGGAATTCCAATATCTGATTAACACAGATCAGAGGAAGAACAGAAGAAAAGGATGGAAGGAAATTATCAAAGAAATAATAGAAAATATTATTTAGAGCTGTCAAAACTAAGACTGAAAGTGCCTGCCATGTGCCCAGCAAAGTGAATAAAAAGGTAGCCCCACCTAGACTCACTAGTATGAAAAGTTAGAACACTAAGAATAAAGATTTGATCCTAAACATGTTCACAGAGTCACTTAAAAAGAAACAACCATCAGGTTAGTATCAGATTTCTTATTGGCATTACAAGATGCTAAAAGACAATGGAAGAGTATTTTTAATCTAATATTTATAACCATGCAAAAAAGGTCAATTTATCATAGGAAAAAATAAAGACATTTTCCCAACATTCAAACATTCAGAAAATGTTTAGGTCCTTTCTAGGGTATACATTTACCAAAATGAAAAAAAAAAAAAAAAAACACCTGAAAGATTCAGGAAACAGTGGATTTAATTCAGAATAGCATTGATGTGTACTCCCAGGCCAAATTGGAGCAGGAAGATCAATGGCTAAAAAAAGTGGATGCTCAGAGGGAATTGAGTGCGAGAGGATATGGGCAGTAATCAGTATTATCACTGACGAGGGGAAAACCTGAAGATTTAATAAAGTTAATTGGTGGAGGGTGTAAAAGAGAAAACCTGTTTAATTTAGCCCTGAAAACCTCCTTTGAATAGTAGAGAGATAACTGCATTGGGTCTGTAAATGTGAAGAAATAAAAATGATCCTAACAAGTACTATGTGTCTCTACAATGAATAATTAAGCTACAATAACAATCTAAAATGTGTTCACTGTTTTCCAATTTTTAGAATCAACATATGTACAACACAGAAGACTTAACTTCTTCTGTTACAAAGGTTACAGAATAGAAAGCAAATCTTATAAAGTACAAAAATATAAAAGTAAAGGTAACATCTATGATGTTGAACTGGGATAGTTTTAAATGTATATGTAAAATATATTTTTACATATATAGTTTTAAATATATATGTAAAAACATATGTATCTGTGCATTTATAATTATATATTATATATAAAGATGTTTTATTTATAATGTATATACATATCTTCATACCTTTATACAAATATGCATATACATATAAACACATGTATATTAAAATAAATATATGTGCATATATGTATGTATGTATATATATCTATAGGGAGATACATACATATATTTTCTAGTTATGACTATTGAGAGAACCTAGAAACAATAACACACTAAGAATAATGAGCAGAGTTAGTATCGTGAACTTTATTTCCAAATATCATGCTCCAAGAATTCCAGGCTGCATCAGGAAAAGTGCAAGATGAGACTGAAACATTTCAGCATGGCAAAAAATAGGAAGTCCTCAAAGAATGATGAATATATATCAAAAAGGACAACTCAAGGGGCTTTCATTAGCTAAATTTGAGCATCGAATTAATATTAATGGATTATAACTCAAAAGAAGAATTCATAAATCTACGCTAATGTAAATAAATGTCTTTTAAATAAGAGTATGGTTGACATAGAATCAGAGGTAGCAGAAGGTGAGGTGCAGTAAAAGAAAAGGACAGTGCCACAACTTACAAAATAAAGGCCAGTGATACTGTCTATTAATGATGTGACAAGATATTAAGGTTTAATATGTTGTTTGAAATTACAGAAATGAGCAGAGTTGTGAATATAATTATATTAGGAATGTAATGGTCTGAATGTTTATGACTCCCCAAAACTTATTATGTTGAAATCCTAACCACCAAAGATGATGGTATTAGGAGATGGGGCCTTCTGGAGGTGCTTATGAAGCACCTTCACCTTCATGAAGGTGAAGCTCTTATAAAAGAGACTCCATAGAACTCCCTAGCCCCTTCCACCATGTGTGGTAGAACGAGAAGGTGCCATCTATGAACAAGAAAGTGGAGTGTCACTAGACGCTGAATCTGCTGGCCCCTGATCTTGGACTTCCCAGCCTCCAGAACTGTGAGAAATAAATTTCCGTTGTCTATAAACTACCTAGTCTAGGGTATTTCATTACAGCAGCCTGAACAGACTAAGACAAGGAGGGAGAGGAGAAGGATAAAATATAAATTGTCTAAATCCTTAGCTATTATATCAAAAAGTTAATAGGGAAAAATAGAAATATAACCGAACTATTTAGAAATATGCAAATAACATTCCTAAGATTTAAAAACTAGAATGCAAAGGTTTTGCCTTTAAAAATCATAACTAAGAGTGAAAAGTGATAGGTTTTAGGATTACTGCATTTTATTATAAGCCTGACTATACAGTTTTAAATTTGAGTCTCTACATTGATTCCTTTGATAAAAGTTTAAAGAAATTTGTATATATATGCATACATCCAAACTCTTGCTTCTTTCCCAAGGTCAATATTGTTTAGCATCGCTAAAAGATCTTAGCCTTTTTGTATTTTTTTCAGACTTACTAATGGTTGAAATATGAGTACCATAAGTTTACTACATTCTTAAAAAAATATTATACTGCCTTACACTCGCTCCCAATTTTTCTCAACCAAGCATCTAGTATTATTACACATCTGGCTCTCATGTAATGGGATTTGATTTTAAACTTTTTTTTAAGAATTTGGTAAGGTCTCACTTTTATCTTGATCCTTCTGGTTAGAATTTTCTAAAACTTTTCATTTTCTTATAATCAACTTCCATCTTTGATAATTTCAGCAACTTGTTGAAAAAAATCACTCTAATTTTAAGCCTGTTATTTGTGTGCTTATTTTTTGCTTTTTATGTTATTTTTTAAATTAACGTAAAGTAAAATTGACTTTTAGATGTACAGTTCTATGAGTTTTAACACATGAACAGACTGATGTAACCACCATCACAATCAGGATACAGAATAGTTCCATCACCTCAAAATCCTGCTTATGTTACCCTTTGAGGTCACTGCCCCCATTCCTAACCCCTGACAACCACTGATCTACTCTCCATTACTACACTTTGAGAATGTCATATACATGGGATCAAACAGTATGTAACCTTTTGAGCCTGAATTATTTTACTTGGCATAATGCCTTTCAGATTCGTCCAAGTTGTCTGGCATCAATAATTGACTTCTTTGTATTGTAGAGTAGTAATTCAATATATGGAATGTTTTTCTATTCACTCACTCAAGAACATTTGGGTCATTTCCAGTTTGGGGCCAATATGAATAAGTTGTTATAAACATTCATGTACAACTTTTTGTGGGAAAATAAGTTTTCATTTTTCTAGGAAAAATACCCAGAAGTAGGGTTGTTGTGTCATATGATAAATGTATATTTAGCTTTATAATAAACTGCCGAACTATTTTCCAAAATGACTGTATCATTTTGCATTGCCACCAGCAATGTGTGAGACTTCTAGTTGCTCCACTTCCTTGTTAGCACTTGGTATTGTCAGTGTTTTTTGTTTTTTCCATTCTAATAAATGTTTACTGGCGCAAGTCTTTCACTATTAAGTATGACATTAGCTTGTAGAAGTCCTTTATCAGGTTGAAGAAGTTTCCTTCTATTCCTAACTTGCTGAGAGCTTTTAAATACTAGTATAAATATTGAAAAATCCATTTATTGCATTCACTGATCTGATCATATGATTTTTTTCCTTAGACTATTAATAAATGCTCTTTACCTTTTTTACTCACAAAACTTCTGCATTAAGTGTGTGAGTTTTTCTTCACACCAACCAATTCTCCAACATTCCAGACACCAACTAGATGTCCTATAATTCAATGCAATTCTGACACTAATTACCTGGAGTTAATATCAGAATCCACTGGTTTAAGGGCTCAGTCCCACAAGACTGCCTTCACTTCAGATGTCAATCACAAGAATTAGGTGCCCAGGGTACCCACACTTCTATCCAACTTGGCTACGAAGTCAAGAGTTCTCACAATCCCTGACCTTTCAGGTTTGATAAATTGCTAGAATGGATCACCAAACTCAGGAAAGTGCTTTACTCACTATTACTGGTTTATTATAAAGGCTACAATTCAGAATACACAAATGGAAGAGATAATAAGGTATGGGAGGAGAAGGGAAGTGTGTGGAGCTTCCACATCCTTTCTGAGCTCACTATCCTCCCAGCACCTCAGTGTGTTCACCCACCCAGAAGCTCTCTGACACCTGTCATTTAGAGGTTTTCATAGAGGTCTTATTACCTAGACATAATTGATTAGATCATTCTCCACTGGTGATTAACTCAATTTCCAGCCCCTATAAAGACTCAATCTTCTAATCATGCCTTTGTCTGGTGACCAACCCCCATCCTAAAGCTGTCTAGGGGCCTCTAGCCACCAGTCATCTCATTAGCATACAAAAGATACTGAAGATACAGTTATTACTCCAGAGATTCCAAGGGTTTTAGGAGCACTGTGACATGAACTGGGGACAAAGACATATATATATTTCTTATTATACCACAGATGGGTTTCATTGATTGATTATCAAATACTAAGCCAAACTTGTATGGATGGAATAAATACTGCTTGATCATATTAAACTATTCTTTTATACATTGCTGGATTTGATTTGTTAATATTTTGTTTATGATTTTACATCTATATTCATAAGAGATATTGATCTGTTATTTTCTTGTATTGTCCTGGTGGAGAAGTGTGTCCTCCTCTTTAAGAGATAATGCAAACTTTGTTGTCCTTTTCCTGCCTTCTTTTTCATTATTTGAATTTTTTTAGTATTCCATTTCAATTCATTTTTTAAATTACTCTTTGTATATTTTGTTTGTTTTTAGTGTTTGCTCTATGAATTACAGTATATATTTAACTTTTAACTGCTTACTTAGAATCAATATTTTACCACTTGAAGTATAACGTAGATCACCAGATTCCTTTACCCCTCCCCTTATGCTTTAGTGGCTTTATATATTACATCTATATTCATTGCTAACCCCTTCAGATGATGTTATAATTTTTGCTTTCTATTCTCAACAATATTTTAATGAACTCAAGAAAAGACATATCTATTATGTTTCCCCAAATATTCACAATTTTTCTTGCTCTTCTTTCATTGCACTGATTCCAAGCTTCTTTCTGGTGTAATTCCCTTCTGTTTGATAACTTTCTTAAGCAATTCTTGTGGCGCAGATCTTCTGGACACAAATTCTCTTAGTTATCCTTCATATGAGAATGTTCTTATTTCACTTTCATTCATGAACTATATTATTTCTGAATATAGAATTCTAGATTGACGGTTCTTTCAGCATTTCAACATTTCTTTCAAAAATGTTCATATACTTATTTCTGGCCTCCAAGATTTCTGATGAGAAAACTGCAATTTGTTTGAATCTCCTGTAAGAAAAACATTATTTTTCTCTGGCTGCTTTTAAGATATTTTTTCTTTGTTGTTAGTATTTAGCAGTTTAATTACAATGTTTCTCAGTTTGAATTTCTTTGAGTTTATCCTGTTTGGAGCTTACTGAGCTTCTTGAATCTTTAAGTTTCTGTCTTTCAGCATATTTGGGAAATTTTCAGCTATTATTTCTTCAACTATTTTTTGCTATAGTACATTATTTCTCCTCACTTTCTGGGACTCCTATAACAAGAATGTTAGACCTGTTGTTTTTGACCTGAGGCTCTGTTTCTTGTTTCTTTTTTCTCTATTTCTTAGATTTCATAATTTCTATTGATTTATCCTCAAGTTCACTATTTCCTCTTTCATCTCCAATCAACTCTTGAGCCCATACAATGGAGGTTTTCATTTGTTTGTTTGCTTATTTGGGGATTTTCTGTTTATTTATTTTTTTTTTGCAGAGTCTGGGTTGTTATACTTTTACTTCTAAAATTTCCGTTTGGTAATTCTTTACATCTTTTTTGCTTAGACTTTCTGTACATTTGCTTCAAGAGTGTTCACTCTTACTTCTTTGAGCACTTTTACAATAGCTGCTTTATTGTCTTCGTCAGATAATCCAACATCTTAATTATCTCAGCATTGGTGTCTGTTCTTTGTCTTTTCTCATGTGAATTGTGTTTTCCTGGGTTCTTTCTTGTTTGCCAATTAATTATTCATTATTTTCCAAACACTTTGAACATTACCTTATGAGACTCTAGGTCTTGTTTAAATCCCATGGAAATTGTTGATACTTTGCTTTTGCAGGCAATAAACCCACTTGGGTTCAGGCCCCATGTCCCAACTAGTCATTTGTGGTTTCAAAGTACATTCCAGTTTTCCATGCCTTTGCAGTGTTATTTACACCTGTCTTGTGTGTTTGCCACCCAGTGGCCAGTCTAGGAACTGGGCAATTGCCCAACAATTAGTTCCATTCTCAAAGTATGTGGTAAATTGTTTACAATTAGATCCATGCATATGTAGCTCAAGTGAGTCAAGGAGTTCATAAATAATTTCACGGGATTGCTTTCCCAATCCTTATGTAACCATGATCTCTCTGATACTTTCTGATACACTGGGACTCCCTTTTTTGTTCAACAGAAATCTGGGGCTTTAGTTAACCACCCTGACACAAACTTCCTGTGACCACATGTGCACTCGGGACCAAGCAGCAAGAAGACAGAGAAAGAAAACAAAGTATTAAATGTTCATGTCCCTCAAGGTTTGAAGCACATGTGGGCCCCTGCAGCCACCACTGTTGTTACCAAAAGATCCCTTTCTTTCTCCTAAAACCAGACCTAGAAGACTTCATCCCCATGTTCTCTCTGTTAGTCTGATACTTACTTCCATGTCTTGGACTACTTGAATCCAGGCTAGGGTATACTGGAGGTAAAAAACTGGTAAATTCACTTTCAGGTCAGTGGTACTTCAAATTATAGTAAGATCCTCAAATAGATGTTCTATACATTCTGTCCAGGTTTTATAGCTACATTCACTGTGAGTGACAAGTTGGAGTGTATTACTCCATCTGACTCAGAACTGGAAACCCTGAATAGTTTTTTTTTTTAAGTTAAGTTCATAAAAATTGTTACTTTGCAATTAGTTTAGATCAAGGGGCTGTCTATGGAAAAAATATTAAAGAAAGAGATAGAGATGGGAATCCCCTGGTGGTCCAGTGGTTAGAACTCAGTGCTTCCACTGCAGGGGATCTGGGTGTTTGATCCCTGGTAGGGGAACTAAGATCCCACAAGTCATGTGGCACAGCCAAAAAAGAGAGAGAGAGAGACAGCAAAGGAAGGAAGGGAGGAAGGAAGGAAGTTAGAGAGGGAGGGAAGGAGGGAGAAGGGAAGGAAGGGAGGAAGGAAGGAAGGGAGAGAAAAAGAGAGAGAGAAAGAGAGAGAGAGAAAGAGAGAAAGAAAGAGAGAAAGGAAGAAGGAAGAAAGGAAGGAAGGAAGGAAAGAAGGAAGGAAGGAAGGAAGGAAGGAAGGAAGGAAGGAAGGAAGAAGGAAAGGAAAGGAAAGGAAAGGAAGGAAAGAAAGGGAGGGATGGAGGAAAGACCAATAAGGAGAGAGGAAGAGAGGGAAGATAGAAAGATAGACATTAATCTCAGACACCTGATTGGAGGGAAATGAAGAAAACTTCTTTAAGAAATGACAAATTGGGCTTCCCTGGTGGCGCAGTGGTTGAGAATCTGCCTGCTAATGCACAGGACACGGGTTTGAGCCCTGGTCTGGGAGGATCCCACATGCCACGGAGCAACTACGCCCATGAGCCACAACTACTGAGCCTGCGCGTCTGGAGCCTGTGCTCCGCAACAAGAGAGGCCGCAATAGTGAGAGGCCCGCACACCGCGATGAAGAGTGGCCCCCGCTTGCCATGACTAGAGAAAGCCCACGCACAGAAATGAAGACCCAACACAGCAAAAATTAATTAATTAATTAATAAACTCCTACCCCTAACATCTTAAAGAAAAAAAAAGAAAGAAATGACAAATTATTTCCTTTGTCTGAGAAACAGACCATGGTGAGGAAGTCAGATTCCCTAAATGTGTGTGTAGAAGTTATACTCGTCATCATATAGTTTTTGTCATCAAGTGGATTAGGAATGCCACTTTGTTTTTTGCAAAATTAAAAAGGCAAAAACAATGCTTATCCTGGAAACTTTGGAGGTTAGTGTAGGGAAAGGTTTCTCTCAAAAAGCTTTCAAGATATAAATACCTAGGTGTTATTAAAATGAAGCATGAAGCATAATACAACCTTATGAGAGGGAACTGCATGCACAATTTTAAAATATATCCTTAGATTTTTCCAATAAACTGAAATACGCTGAGAGTAGAAATTTTAACTTTAAGAAAGGTTTTAACTCAAGTATGAATAAAAACAGATCAAATGTTTCTAAGTGTTTATACATTTATATCTCATGATATAATTTTATATGAAGCAAATAAAGATTAGAAATCTCTATTCATTATGAATTGTTTTAATCTTAAAAGCATATTTAAATGGTAAACGTACTATAGCACTATTCATGTTTATGAGACTATTATGAATAAAAAACTCAATATGCAAATTTAAAACATCATTTTTCTCTGCACATTTTTCCTGTTCTATTGTGTTCTTCTTAAAATGGACAAACCAGAGTAAAATTCATAATACTCCAGAGCTAGACATTGAAAAAGGAAAAGTAAAATTTTCACATTGTACCTCACTTTAGATGTTGTGGCGAGGGGGCTTTTAAAGGATGGCGTTAATATAGAAACCCAGAAATGTGTAAATCTTGTCGTGTCCCAGCCACCTCTCATCCCCACAATGTCCTCATGGAAATACATGTATAAATAAAAACGGCAAGGCAAATTAACCATCATTATTAACTTGGACTTTGGTCCCAGTGACTAAGCAGATCCAGAACTCTAGTCAGCTGGGCTGGACCAATGTAAGTCTCCTTTCTCCTAATTAGAAGATAAACAGAGGGATAAACTAAAGCATGCTGAATGGCCTACAATTCTTCTAACCCCACATTAAAATCTTAGATTTTACCACAGATTACAATATGGGCTGGTTTTGAGACCATCTTTTCTGAAAGGAACGGTGAGAGTATTTGTCCCCAAACTTAAGCCACCTGCCCCAGCATTCCTAGGCCAGGACAAAAGCCTGAGGACTATTTGTCTTGTGGAAAGAGAAGAGAGTTTCCAAAGAAATGAAGTAAAAGTTACTGTAATTGCAGGAGTGAGAAGTAAAATGAGCGAGACCTGACCGGGATGGACTTAGGTCTGACTCTCCAGCCCCCTCTTAGAATCAGTTTTAGATTCTTGAACCTAACTAATCCTCTGGGAGACATAAGGATTGAAATAAAAGCAACAAAGAGACTTTCTTCTTCTAGAGAAACATACTACTCTCCAGGAATTGGCCCAGCGTTTTCTTACCTTTTTAAAACACACCTCATCTTTCAGAGATGTGTCCATACAGCAATTCTCAGATTCCTATCCTTAATTATAACCAAATTCCCAAACTTCATCTTTAAAAGCAGAGATTTTGTTGTTTGAAATTATATACATGCTCTTGTACTGATCCACAGAGAAATTAATTGTTGGCTCACTTTTCTACCAACTTTCACAGCCAAGAAAGATTTTTGACCTGTTTTTCTCTGTAACTTTGCATTTTGCCATGTATAAGTTTCTCATCACTGCTGTAACAAATTACCACAAACTTCGTGGTTCCAAATCTGTGAGCTGGATTAGGTCTAGGAATTGGATATGAGGACTTGAATGCTCACCTTGGTGACCTGAGTCAAATTTCTCCCCACCAGACTTTTTCCGCATAGGAGAAGCAACACACATCCAGTAAACTGCACATCCACTTCATCCCTAGGGATTCCATGATAGATGAATCATTGCCACAAGTCCCTGTGGGTCAAACACTCTGATTGCCACTTTCTCTTTGCAGCTTAACAAGATATTGAACTCCTATTGTGTCTGCTAGTTAAGCACTGACATGTGGCCTCTACTATTCTGTGGTCCCATTTTTCCATTGAAATCTAGAAGTCTAGGGCCTCTCCTACTATGCCTAGCAGCCTCTCCTACTATGATCACCAGCCTGCAGAGGACAGCCACTTATAAGGAGTTTTTCCTTATCAATACATTTCTGAATGCTCAGGTGAAGAAGGCTTCCTCTTGGGAGAGTGGGTAGCTGAGCAGATTGTGTATAATATACTCATCCCAACATTCACACCTCCCTGAGCCTTTGGACTCCTTTCACCACAACATTCCAGGGGAACTCCAGCATTTCTTCCTCATTGACTCTAGGCCACCATTGAGTCTAGTCTTCAATTCACCATATTTACATCATTCCTAGGTGGTTGAGCCAACACAGTGAATCCCAAAATCCAGGTAAAGGCAACTTAGCTTAAAACCCTTAGAAGCTGCTTTTATGTATGCTACACAGACTCCTACTGGTACAACTTGACAAGGTCCTGAAGCTGTTTCCTCCTCAGCCAGGCATTGTGCTTCTTTTTCTGGGCTCTCCTGTGTACCCGTATTCTATTATTAAATGACTGTGTGGCCTTAGGCAAGTCACTCCATGTATATAAGCCTCATCTTTAAATGAAGGTAACAATACCTACTTCATAGGGTTGATGAACGGAATAAATAAAGCTCCTGGCACAGAGCCTAAGACAGAAGAAGTACAAAGAACATTGGAGTTTCTTCCCTCCTCTAAGGATCAACCTTGAACCAAATCCTCAGATACAAGCAAAAAGAATCAACAGAGAATTCAACCACTTTAAGTTACCAAGATTCCTTCTAACTTAGGACTAAGGAAATGTTAAATATGAAAAAACTATTTTAGTTTATTTTAGCCTACCTCACACATAGCAGGCACTTCAAAATATTATTTGTAGAATTAAATCCTAATCCAAAATTTGAGTCTGTGTAACTGTCCTTAGAGTTTATTCTCCTTCAAGCATTATGTCTGAAGAAAAAAATCTGCAGGATTTCCAGATTTACCAGTAAAAGACAAATGCATCATAAATTGGTGTTTTAATTACTCATGAGTGGGATTGATGCTGAGCCTTGAGTATACTTAACAGGTTTTGTTTTTCATGAAAGCCTTCATTTCCGTTGACATTGGCAATCAGATTATGAATCTTAGCTCCAGTGCAGTAATTATGTCAAACTCAGCTTGGGAGGGTACAAGTGTTCGGTGGAGAGCAGTTGCCCTTGTTCAGAAGGAACAAGCACAAAAAGGATAAATGGTTACTTATCAAATTCATCCTACTTGGGGAATGACAAAGTTTTTGTAGAGTCACAGGAATAAAACTGCTGTTAGAAATCTAATTTCCATCTTGTACAGAAGAAGTAAACAGAAGGATACTAACAGTGGACAATAGAAAGTTCATTTATTTACTAACATATTTTATTCTCCTATTGCCTAGGAGGAAAGTGTAAACATACCGTCTTCCCACATGCTTTAATTTATACTAACACTTTCACCAATTAAGTTGTTGGGGAACGCCCTTTTAAAAGCTGATGCATTTAGGACTAGCTTGCCATCTACTCGTGATGTCAATGCTAATTGCTTTAAGAATCTACAGTTTGGAGAAATAGCCATATGCAAGTATTGCCCAGGCTATGACCATTCTTTTGGAAAGAAACTTTCTTAATAGCAAAAAGATGCAATGTATAAACACAGAATCTAGAGTCATGTATTAGAAATGCATTCATTCCAAATATTTCTCCAACGTGTAAAATTGAGATACAAAATAACCATTCCATGATGTGCTTCAAAAATGTACCAGATGTATTTCTCCATTCTTGCGGGAACCTGTGTATTAGCCTTCCCACGTGAGCTATCCCTATGCAGGAAGATCATTTCCTCCTACTTTTCCCACAAACTCTGCTGCAATTTGCAGGACATTATGGGAAATTCCCCACAATATGTGGGACACTTCCATCAGTCACTGGAATTTTGTAGGCATGCACTGCCCTGGTTTGAAGCAGGGAATCAAGATATTTGTGTCATATGGTGAGATCTAACATCATTCTTCATGAGGGGACCAGTAGGCTGCCTCTCTTTTCCCAAGTCATTAGCACTGAAAGTACAGCCCATTCAGTTAATCAAACTGCAGAATAGAAAGGCATAACCATTAGCTACAGATATCCCTGCTGATTTAACAGTGCTAGAAATTGCAGAATCACATCTCTGTGCTGCTTCCTTCCAGGGAAGGAAGGAGCTGGAGAACAAATCCAAAAATGGTTTGGGTTCTCCTCTTAAGAGAAGCTTACACTCTATCTTTCTGTTTGCTCTGGGCACCACAGAAATTTTGAGCTGCTACAAATCCTTGTTGTTGTTGAATTTTATTCCCCTGGTAGGCCTGACAGACCCAGAAGTAGGGAAATAATTACTTTTAAACTTGAAACCTGAATTGTTTATCTAACCTAGGTTTCCATTTAGTCAAGGAAGAGATATATTTTCAAGTAAATTTTCTCTTGAAAAGTAATGATTCCATTTAAGGGGGAACATGTTTTATGAACCTCAACTATTAAAATCTCAATTTTATGAAATCCCAAATTTGAAAAAAATAAGTTACAGAATTTTAAGAAACATTCATCATTCATTTCAGGTGTTTCTATATTTGTTTTCTCTTTTTCTTTTGTTTTTTTTCCAAAATATACTACAAAAAATACACCAAAGTGTAAGAAAAGCCCACAGAGTGTGTCTAAAAGTAAGTGCCCAATAATAATAATTGATTTGACCAATTCCAAGTGATCAGCTTGAGCTTATGCCTGTGATTTCTGTGATAGTACTATGAGTCACCAGGACATAAAGTTTATGTCCCTATTTAAAAAATGACCAAATGGATTCACAAATGGAATAGTTCATTACCCTGAAATACAGTTGATCTAATCATGAATTGGGATTGGCTATTAATAGGAAAAAATTAAAAATTCAGTCTGCACATGATTAGTTCAGTGGCAATCCTAGAGACATATGTATTGTCAGAGATGATTTTTTTTAATAAAACAAAATAAAGCTCTAACAAATTATCACAGTGGCCTTCACTGTGGAACACTCCTAAAAGAGAGAAAAAAACTAATCAGACTTCACCTCTGAGATTTTTATAAAATGTCCATAGTAAAGACACAAAACCATAAACACCTTGAAAATAGCTCCAAATTTCTCTGAACAGTTGTATAAAATAGTTTTTTCTCATCTCCCTCTCAGCTATCAGCCCAGCCCACTGTTTTGCAGCTCCCTTCCCACAACATACACACACACACAGGTAGGTGGAAGCAGCTTCCACTGAAGTTCCCAATGATAAAGATCTAATTAACATAAATAAAATTGGTAAATATAATTGACATATTTTAGTCCTCATCTTACTCAACCCCTACAAAAACACGGGCCACTCTTTACTAGTCTTTTCTTGAAACACCCACTTCCCTTGGCTTCCATAACATGTCATTCTGGTTTCCCTTCTACTCTGACCATTCCTCTCTGCAGAACCATTCTCTTCTCCCTGGACATTACTGTTTGTGTTAAGTTACCCTATCTTTTCACTACACACTCTCTTTCCACACAATCTTTTTGAAACCCATACAATTTTTATGGAGATAAATCAGAAACTTAACTCTTCAATCTAGACCTCCCATTCAAGGTAACCAACTACCTTGGCATGCTCACTCAGCTCTCTTACAGAATCACATATGTAAATTATTCAGAACTGATCTTGTAGTAGTTTTCTATTCTAAATTTTGTTTTCTCCCAATGTTTCCTCATGGCACCAAAAATGATCCAGTTGTGCAAGTCAGAAACCTGGGAGCCACTTTTAACAGCTCTCTTCACCAATTCTTCCCCATATCACCAATCCATCAGAAACTCCAATAAAATTTCCATCTAATTTTCCATAGAAGTCATCTATTTCTGTTCACCTCTGGTGCCACCACCTTCATTCAAGCTACCTTATATCTTATGTAAACAATCAAAATAGTCTCACTAACTGGTCTTTCCACTTCTCATCTTGCCCCATTCAAACTAAAGCCCCACTAAAGCTAGAGTAAAGGACTAAATTTGATTATGTCACTCAGTGAATAAAACACCTCAGTAGTTTCCAACTGTTCTTAGGTAGACACCAAGGCTCTCAATGCCGTCTCCTCTACATAGCTCATTAGCACATCGCCTACACTCTCCTTCCCATATTGTCTGCTTCTGGCATACCTACATTTTTCTAGTTCCCATAACGTACTAGGTTCCTTCTTGCCTCAAATGCTATCTCCTCTGATGAACACTCTTTCCCTCTCATCTCAGTCAGTTCTTCCTGCAGATCTCAGTTTCAATATCAGGTCCTTGGAAAAGCCTTCCATGACTTCCCTGACTAGACCAAACCCCTCATAATATGCTCTTATAACATCATCCCCGTACCTGTATTTTGTGGCACTTAGTACAGTTATGATAAGGAAATTATCTGCATGATGATCAAGTATATATTTATATATATACGGTAAGTTCCATGAGGGCAGTGAAGGGTCTGTAGTCCCTGCTCCAGTATATTGTAAGTGCTAAATCAATATTTGTTGAACAAATTAATTAATGAATTATGAATTCAGGAAACTCTTATTAAATGAAGATGGATAGTCCCTAAAAATATCGAACAGCCAAAGAACAACTACTTAAGTGACCATAGAACCCAACATTCATAAACGGTGAGGCTAATGTTGTTGATAATGATTAAAATGAAGGTGGTGACAGTGATAATGCTCATGATAATGGCGATATTAGCTAACACTCAATGAGCTTTATTTCGCACATGGGTAAAGTGCCAGTGTAATCCTCTTCCCAGCCCTAAAAGTAAATATTGCTGTCTCCTTTTTATGAGGACACTGAAATTCAGAAAGATGAAGATGATTTATCCAATCACTACTAGTAAAATTTGATGACCCTCTCAAGTATGTTTCTGCTATTTTTATCTGTGAGGTAGAAAAGTATTTCTAACTCCCTCTACAGTCCAATAATACTGACCTTCATATATTTAATGACCTGGGGGTGTGGGGGTGGGTTGCTGACCTTTAAAAATGAGCTTATTCACAAACATTACCAATAATTTAAGTGTACTGTTGTTCATCATTAGTAAGTGGAACTCTGCTCTTTGATACTGAAAAAGTATTTATTTAGAATGTAATGTGTCCAGAAAGCTAACTAGCGAGTTGACTTTTGTCTTTTTTTTCCTTACTAGACTGTTCTCCCTAAAAACCTGACCAACTTCCTAAGTTAAAAAGGGAGGGGAGAAGATGGTGGTGTGGGAGGATGCAGAGTTCGCATCTCCCCACAAGTAGGGTGCCTGCCAGATGCTGGTGGGGGAGACACCCAAGGAGATGGGAAGAACCCCCAAGCAAACCAGTAGGATGGGGGGGAACTGAGGGGGGAGGAGAAGTGGAGGCCAGACAGGACCAGCACCCCTGAGGGGTGGCTGAGAGGGGTAGGGGTTCCCACGCCTGGAGGGACCCTTGGGGGCTCGGATCAGCAATGTGCGGGCCCAGCGTTTCCCCTGCCCAATCAGCTAGAGAAGTCTGCCCAGGTCTCGGGCCAGGTCCTACACCCTCAGAGGTCCCCTCCGGGCCGGGTTGCTCCTGGGGACTTGGGAGGGAGGCAAGGAGAGAACAGGAGAGGCAGGTGGGAGGAGCCCTCAAGGACTACAGGAGTGGGGAAGGAGTGGAGGGCTTTGCCCTACCCACTTGGGCATGGGGAGCCTGCTGAGCTCCCAGGCTGATCTCCTGCCCTCCAAAGCCCACTCCAGGCTGTTTGGGTCATGGGGACATAGGAGGGAGATCAGGACAGGCAGGTGGGAGGGACCCTCCAGGACTGGGAGGAACAGGAGAGGAGCTGAAGGCATTTGCCCCACCCACTCAAATCCAGGAAGCCTGCTGGGCTCCAAGGTGGGGTCCCCCGCCCTCTGACACCAGAGGCTGGAGGCATGCCTGGGCCCCTTCTTTTCTGTTGAACCTAAGGCCCACCCCACACACCCCCAAGGGTCTTTTCCAGCCCTGTGGGTCCTAAGCATAGGACCTCCCCACCACCCAAACGTCTCCCTTGCTTAGGCCCTGGCCTACACAGCCAAGGCCTTTTCCACCATTTTTTTTTTTCCTCCTCATTTTTACTACTGTGGTTCTTTCTTACCTTCTGGTTGTTGTATCATCTATATTTTTATTTTTATTTTTTTTCTAACATATATGTTAGCTTCCTAGTCTAATTTTATTTTTTAATTTGTTACTGTTCTCCTTTTTTTTTTTTCAGCCACACCCCATGGCTTGCGGGATCTTGGTTCATGAGCCAGGGGTCGGGCCGAAGCTCCTGCAGTGGGAGCTCCAAGTCCGAACCACTGGACTAACAGAGAACCTCAGACACCAGGGAATATTCATCGGACTGAGGTCTCCCAGAGGTCCTCATCTCAGCACCAAGACCTAGCTCTACCCAACAGCCTACAAACTCCAGTATTGGAAGCCTCAGGCCAAACAACTAGTAAGACAGGAACACAATGCCACTCACAGAAAAAAAAAAAAGGAAAAATAATTGAGACAGCAAAAAAATATATCATGGATGAAGAAGAAAGGTAAAAACCTACAAAACCAAATAAATGAAGAGGAAATAGGCAATCTACCTAAAAAAGAATTCAGAGTAATGTTAGTAAAGATGATCCAGAATCTCAGAAATAGAATGGAGGCAGGAACTGAGGAAATACAAGAAATGTTTAACAAACATCTAGAAGAACTAAAGAACAAACAAACAGAGATGAGCAACACAATAACTGAATGAAAAAATACACTAGAAGGAATCAATAACAGAATAACTGAGGTAGAAGAATGAATAAGTGAGCTGGGAAAGAAAATGGTGGAAATAACTTATGAGGAGCAGAATAAACGAAAAAGAATGAAAAGAATTGAAGACAATCGCAGAGACCACTGGGACAACACTAAATGCACCAACATTCGAATTATAGGGGTCTCAGAAGAAGAGAAAACAAAAGGGTCTGAGAAAATATTTGAAGAGATTATACTGGAAAACTTCCCTAACATGAGAAAGGAAATAGTCACACAAGTGTCCAGGAAGCACAGAGAGTCCTATACAGGATAAACCCTAGGAGAAACACTGCAAGACACATATTAATCAAACTAACAAAAATTAAATTCAAAGTAAAAATATTAAAAGCAGCAAGGGAAAAACAAAAAATAACATACAAAGGAATCCCCATAAGGTTATCTGCTGATTCTTCAGCAGAAACTCTGCAGGCCAGAAGAGAGTGACAGGATATACTTAAGATGATGAAAGAGGGGGAGCGGAGGAAGATGGCAGAAGAGTAAGACGCGGAGATCACCTTCCTCCCCACATATACATCAGAAATTCATCTACACGTGGAACAACTCCTACAGAACACCTACTGAACGCTGACAGAACACCTCAGACCCCCCAAAAGGCAAGAAACTCCCCACAAACCTGGGTAGGACAAAAGAAAAAAGAATACACAGAGACAAAAGGATAGGGACGGGACCTGCACCAGTGGGAGGGAGCCGTGAAGGAGGAAAGGTTTCCACACACTACAAGCCCCTTCGCGGGCGGAGACTGCAGGTGGCAGAGGGGGAAAGCTTCGGAGTAGCGGAGGAGAGCGCAGCAACAGGGGTGTGGAGGGCAAAGCGGAGAGATTTCGGCACAGAGGATCGGTGCCCTCAGGCACACACCAGCTCGAGAGGCTTGTCTGCTCGGCCGCCGGGGCGGGCGGGGCTGGGAGCTGAGGCTCGGGTAACGGGTTTCAGTCGGAGCGCAGGGAGAGGACTGGGGCTGGCGGCAGGAAGAGAGCCTGAAGGGGTTAGTGCACCACGGCTAGCCCGGAGGGAGTCCGGGGAAAAAGTCTGGAGCTGCCGAAGAGGCAAGAGGCTTTTTCTTCCCTTTTGTTTCCTGGTGCGCGAGGAGAGGGCATTAAGAGAGCTGCTTAACGAAGCACCAGAGACGGGCGCGAGCCGCGGCTAATGGCGCGGACCCCAGAGACGGGCGTGGGACGCTGGGGCTGCTGCTGCCGCCGCCACAGGGCCTGTGTGCGAGTGCAGGTCACTGTCCACCCCCCATTCCGGGGAGCCTGTGCACCCCGCCACTGCCGGGGTCCCGGGACCCAGGGACGGCTTTCCCGGGAAAGCGCACGGAGCGCCTCGGTCTAGTGCAACGTCACGGCGGCCTCTGCCGCCGCAGGCCCGCCCCACACTGTGCGCCCCTCCCTCCCCTCTGCCTGAGTGAATCAGAGCCCCCGAATCAACGGCTCCTTTAAACCCGTCCTGTCTGAGCGAAGAACGGACGCCCTCCGGCGACCTACGCGCAGAGGCGGGGCCCGGTCCAAGGCTGAGACCCTGGAGCTGTGAGAGCAGAGAAGAGACAGGGAAATCTCTCTGTGCAGCCTCGGAGGCAGCAGATTAAAGCTCCACGGTCCACTTGATGTGCCCTGCGTCTGTGGAGTGCATGAATGGACAGTGAATCATCCCAAATTGAGGAGGTGGACTTTGAGGGCAAAATTTAAGACTTTTCCCCCTTTTCCTCTTTTTACAACGAATTATCCCAAATTAAGGAGGTGGACTTTGAGAGCAAGATTTCAGACTTTTCCCCCTTTTCCTCTTTTTACAATGAATTATCCCAAATTGAGGAGGTGGACTTTGAGAGCAAGATTTTCGATTTTTCCCCCTGCTCTCTTTTTGTGAATGTGTATGTGTATGCTTCTATGTGAGATTTCCTCTGTATAGCTTTGCTTCCACCATATGTCCCAGGGTTCTATCTGTCCGTTTTTTTTTTCAATGATTACTTTTTAATTTTAATAACGCTACTATATTTCATACTTTATTCTATTTTACTTTACCTGCTCTTTCTTTTTTTCCTACCTTCCCTTCCTCCCTCCCTCCCTCCGCCCCTCCTTTCCTTCTTTCTCTTTCTTTCCTTCCTCCCTCCCTCCCTCCCTGCTTCCTTTCACCCTTTCTTTTTCTTTCCTTCCTCCCTCCCTCCCTCCTGTCTTTCTTTCCTTCCTCCCTCCCTCCCACCCTTTTCCTTTCACTCTTTCTTTTTCTTTCCTTCCTCCCTCCCTCCCTCCTTTCTTTCTTTCCGTCCTTCCTCCCTCCCTCCTTTCTTTCTTCCTTCCTTCCTTTCCTTCTTCCTTTCTTTCTCTCTCTCTTTTTTTCTTCTACTAATTCTTTCTTTCTACTTTTTCTCCCTTTTATTCTGAGCCGGGTAGATGAAAGGCTCTTGGTGCTGCAGCCAGGAGTCAGTGCTGTGCCTCTGAAGTGGGAGAGCCAACTTCAGGACACGGGTTCACAAGAGACCTCCCAGCTCCACATAATATCAAGCAGTGAAAATCTCCCAGAGATCTCCATCTCAACACCAGCACCCAGCTTCACTCAACGACCAGCAAGCTACAGTGCTGGTCACCCTATGCCAAGCAACTAGCAAGGCAGGAACACAACCCCACCCATTAGCAGAGAGGCTGCCTAAAAACATAAGGCCACAGGTACCCCAAAACACACCACCAGACGTGGACCTGTCCACCAGAAAGACAAGATCGAGCCTCAACCACCAGAACACAGGCACTAGTCCCCCCCACCAGGAAGCCTACACAATCTACTGAAACAACTTTAGCCACTGGGGACAGACACCAAAAACAACGGGAACTACGAATCTGCAGCCTGCAAGAAGGAGACCCCAAACACAGTAACATAAGTAAAATGAGAAGACAGAAAAACACACAGCAGGTGAAGGAGCAAGATAAAAACCTACCAGACCTAACAAATGAAGAGGTAATAGGCAGTCTACCTGAAAAAGAATTCAGAATAATGATAGTAAAGATGATCCAAGATTCTACTTCCAAGATCCAAAATCTTGGAAATAGAATAGACAAAATGCAAGAAACAGTTAACAAGGACCTAGAAGAACTAAAGATGAATCAAGCATCGATTAAAAGCACAATAAATGAAATGAAAAATACTCTACATGGGATCAATAGCAGAATAACTGAGGCAGAAGAACGGATAAGTGAGGTGGAAGATAAAATAGTGGAAATAACTGATGCAGAGCAAAATAAAGAAAAAAGAATGAAAAGAACAGAGGACAGTCTCAGAGACCTCTGGGACAACATTAAACGCACCAACATTCGAATTATAGGGGTTCCAGAAGAAGAACAGAAAAAGAAAGGGACTGAGAAAATATTTGAAGAGATTATAGTTGAAAACTTCCTTAATATGGGAAAGGAAATAGTTAATCAAGTCCAGGAGGCACAGAGAGTCCCATACAGAATAAATCCAAGGAGAAATACGCCAAGACACATATTAATCAAACTGTCAAAAATTAAACACAAAGAAATCATATTAAAAGCAGCAAGGGAAAAAAAACAAATAACACACAAGGGAATACCCATCAGGTTAACAGCTGATCTCTCAGCAGAAACTCTACAAGCCAGAAGGGAGTGGCAGGACATAATTAAAGTGATGAAGGACAGAAACCTGCAACCAAGATTACTCTACCCAGGAAGGATCTCATTCAGATTTGATGGAGAAATTAAAACGTTTACAGACAAGCAAAAGCTGAGAGAGTTCAGCACCACGAAACCAGCTTTACAACAAATGCTAAAGGAACTTCTCTAGGCAAGAAACACAACAGAAGGAATATACCTACAATAAAGAACCCAAAGCAATTAAGGAAATGGGAATAGAAACATACATATCAATAATTACCTTAAATGTAAATGGACTCAATGCTCCCACCAAAAGACACAGAGTGGCTGAATGCATACAAAAACAAGACCCATATATATGCTGTCTACAAGACACCCACTTCAGACCTAGAGACACATACAGATTGAAAGTAAGGGGATGGAAAAAGATATTCCATGCAAATGGAAATCAAAAGAAAGCTGGAGTAGCAATTCTTATATCAGACAAAATAGACTTTAAAATAAAGACTATTAGAAGAGACAAAGAAGGAAACTACATAACGATAAAGGGATCGATCCAAGAAGAAGATATAACAATTGTAAATATTTATGCACCCAACATAGGAGCACCTCAATACATAAGGCAAATACTAACAGCCATAAAAGGGGAAATCGACAGTAACACAATCATAGTAGGGGACTTTAACACCCCACTTTCACCAATGGACAGATCATCCAAAATGAAAATAAATAAGGAAACACAAGCTTTAAATGATACATTAAACAAGATGGACTTAGTTGATATTTATAGGACATTCCATCCAAAAACAGCAGAATACACATTTTTCTCAAGTGCTCATGGAACATTCTCCAGGATAGATCATATCTTGGGTCACAAATCAAGCCTTGGTAAATTTAAGAAAATTGAAATTGTATCAAGTATCTTTTCCGACACAATGCTATGAGACTAGACATCAATTACAGGAAAAGATCTGTAAAAAATACAAACACATGGAGGCTAAACAATACACTACTCAATAACGAAGTGATCACTGAAGAAATCAAAGAGGAAATTAAAAAAATACCTAGAAACAAATGACAATGGAGACACGACGACCCAAAACCTATGGGACGCAGCAAAAGCAGTTCTAAGGGGGAAGTTTATAGCAATACAATCCCACCTTAAGAAACAGGAAACATTTCGAATAAACAACCTGACCCTGCACCTAAAGCAATTAGAAAAAGAAGAACAAAAAACTCCCAAAGTTAGCAGAACGAAAGAAATCATAAAGATCAGATCAGAAATAAATGGAAAAGAAATGAAGGAAACGATAGCAAAGATCAATAAAACTAAAAGCTGGTTCTTTGAGAAGATAAACAAAATTGACAAACCATTAGCCAGACTCATCAAGAAAAGAAGGGAGAAGACTCAAATCAATACAATTAGAAATGAAAAAGGAGAAGTAACAACTGACACTGCAGAAATACAAAAGATCATGAGAGATTACTATAAGCAACTCTATGCCAATAAAATGGACAACCTGGAAGAAATGGACAAATTCTTAGAAATGCACAACCTACCAAGACTGACTCAGGAAGAAATAGAAAATATGAATAGACCAATCACAAGCACTGAAATTGAAACTGTGATTAAAAATCTTCCATCAAACAAAAGCCCAGGACCAGATGGCTTCACAGGCGAATTCTATCAAACATTTAGAGAAGAGCTAACACCCATCCTTCTCAAACTCTTCCAAACAATATCAGAGGAAGGAACACTCCCAAACTCATTCTATGAGGCCACCATCACCTTGATACCAAAACCAGGCAAGGATGTCACAAAGAAAGAAAACTACAGGCCAATATCACTGATGAACATAGATGCAAAAATCCTCAACAAAATACTAGCAAACAGAATCCAACAGCACATTAAAAGGATCATACACCATGATCAAGTGGGGTTTATTCCAGGAATGCAAGGATTCTTCAATATACTCAAATCAATCAATGTGATACACCATATTAACAAGTTGAAGGAGAAAAACCATATGATCATCTCAATAGATGCAGAGAAAGCTTTCGACAAAATTCAACACCCATTTATGATAAAAACCCTGCAGAAAGTAGGCATAGAGGGAACTTTCCTCAACATAATAAAGGCCATATATGACAAACCCACAGCCAACATTGTCCTCCATGGTGAAAAACTGAAACCATTTCCACTAAGATCAGGAACAAGACAAGGCTGCCCACTCTCACCACTCTTATTCAACTTAGTTTTGGAAGTTTTAGCCACAGCAATCAGAGAAGAAAAGGAAATAAAAGGAATCCAAATTGGAAAAGAAGAAGTAAAGCTGTCACTGTTTGCAGATGACATGATCCTATACATAGAGAATCCTAAAGATGCTACCAGAAAACTACTAGAGCTAATCAATGAATTTGGTAAAGTAGCAGGATACAAAGTTAATGCACAGAAATCTCTGGCATTCCTGTACACTAATGATGAAAAATCTGAAAGTGAAATCAAGAAAACACTCCCATTTACCATTGCAACAAAAAGAATAAAATATCTAGGAATAAACCTACCTAAGGAGACAAAAGACCTGTATGCAGAAAATTATAAGACACTGATGAAAGAAATTAAAGAGGATACAAATAGATGGAGAGATATACCATGCTCCTGGATTGGAAGAATCAATATTGTGAAGATGACTCTACTACCCAAAGCAATCTACAGATTCAATGCAATCCCTATCAAACTACCACTGGCATTTTTCACAGAACTAGAACAAAAAATTTCAAAATTTGTTTGGAGAAACAAAAGACCCCGAATAGCCAAAGCAATCTTGAGAACGAAAAACGGAGCTGGAGGAATCAGGCTCCCTGACTTCAGACTATACTACAAAGCTACAGTAATCAAGACAGTGTGGTACTGGCACAAAAACAGAAAGATAGATCAATGGAACAGGATAGAAAGCCCAGAGATAAACCCACGCACATATGGTCAACTTATCTTTGTTAAAGGAGGCAGGAATGTACAGTGGAGAAAGGACGGCCTCTTCAATAAATGGTGCTGGGAAAATTGGACAGCTACATGTAAAAGTATGAGATTAGATCATTCCCTAACACCATACACAAAAATAAGCTCAAAATGGATTAAAGACCTAAATGTAAGGCCAGAAACTATCAAACTCTTAGAGGAAAACATAGGTAGAACACTCTATGACATAAATCACAGCAAGATCCTTTTGGACCCACCTCCTAGAGAAATGGAAATAAAAACAAAGATAAACAAATGGGACCAATGAAACAGGAATAAAGTCACAGACCTACTTGAGAATGGACTTGAGGATATGGGGAGGGGGAAGGGTAAGCTGTGACAAAGCGAAAGAGAGGCATGGACATATATACACTACCAAACGTAAGGTAGATAGATAGTGGGAAGCAGCCGCAGAGCACAGGGAGATCAGCTCGGTGCTTTGTGACCACCTGGAGGGGTGGGATGGGGAGGGTGGGAGGGAGGGAGATGCATGAGGGAAGGGATGTGGGAACAGATGTATATGTATGACTGATTCACTTTGTTATAAAGCAGAAACTAATAATAAATAATAATAATTTAAAAAAAAACAGATGATGAAAGAGAAAAATTACAGCCAAGATTACTCTACCCAGCAAGGATCTCACTCAGATTTAATGGAGAAATCAAAAGCTTTTCAGACAAGCAAAAACTAAGAGAATTCAGCACCACCAAACCAGCTTTACAACAAATGCTAAAGAAACCTCTCTAGGCAGAAAACACAAGAGAAGAAAAAGACGGACAAAAACAAACCCAAAACAATTAAGAAAATGGTAATAGGAACATACATATCTATAATAACCTTGAATGTAAATGGATTAAACGCCCCCACTAAAAGACACAGACTGGCTGAATGGATACAAAAACAAGACCCATAAATATGCTGTGTACAAGAGACCCACTTCAGGCCTAGGGACACATACAGACTGAAAGTGAAGGGATGGAAAAAGATATTCCATGCAAATGGAAATCAAAAGAAAGCTGGAGTAGCAATACTCATATCAGATAAAATAGACTTTAAAGTTACAAGAGATAAGGAAGGGCACTACATAATGGTCAAGGGATCAATCCAAGAAGACGATATAACAATTATAAATGTTTATGCACCCAACGTAGGAGCACCTCAATACATACGGCAAATACTAACAAACATGAAAAGGAAATCAACAGTAACACAATAAAAGTAGGGGACTTTAACACCCCACTTTCACCAATGGACAGATCATCCAAACAGAAAATAAATAAGGACCTTTAAATGACACAATAGACCAGGTAGATTTAATTGATATTTATAGAACACTCCACTCGAAAGTGGCAGAATACACTTCCTTCTCAAGTGCACATGGAGCATTCTCCAGGATAGATCACATCTTGGGTCACAAATCAAGCCTCGGAAAATTTAAGAAAATTGAAATCATATCAAGCATCTTTTCTGACCACAACATTATGAGTTTGGAAATCAATTACAGGAAAAAAATTGTAAAAACCACAAATACATGGAGGCTAAACAGTACACTACTAAATAACCAAGAGATCACTGAAGAAATCAAAGAAGAAATTTAAAAATACACAGAAACAAATGACAACGAAAACACAATGACCCAAAACCTATGGGATGCAGCAAAAGCAGTTCTAAGAGGGAAATTTATAGCAATTCAATCTCACCTCAAAAAACAAGAAAAATCTCAAATAAACAATCTGACACTACACCTAAAGCAACTAGAGAAAAAAGAACAAAGAAAACTCAAAGCCAGTAGAAGGAAAGAAATCATAAAGATCAGAGCAGAAATAAATGAAATGGAAATGAAGAAAACAATAGCAAAGATCAATAAAACTAAAAGCTGGTTCTTTGAGAAGATAAACAGAATTGATAAACCCTTAGCCAGACTCATCAAGAAAAATAGGGAGAGGACGCGAATCGGTAAAATTAGAAATGAAAAAGAAATCACAACTGACACCTCAGAAATACGAAGGATTAAAAGAGACTGCTATAAACAACTATATGCGAATAAAATGGACAACCATGAAGAAATGGATAAATTATTGGAAAGATACAATTTTCCAAGACTGAACCAGGAAAAATTAGAAAATATAAATAGACTTATCACAAGTAATGAAATTGAAACTGTAATTAAAATCTTCCAACAAACAAAAAGTCCAGGACCATATGTCTTCACAGGTGAATTCTATCAAACATTTAGAGAAGAGCTAACATCCATCCTTCTCAAACTCTTCCAAAAAATTGCAGAGGGAAGAACACTCCCAAGTTCATTCTACGAAGCCACCATCACCCTGATACCAAAACCAGAAAAAGATATCACCAAAAAAGAAAATTATAGACCAATATCACTGATGAACATAGATGCAAAAATCCTGAACAAAATACCAGCAAACAGAATCCAACAACATAGTAAAAGGCTCATATACCATGATCAAGTGGGATTTATCCCAGGGATGCAAGCATTCTTCAATATACACAAATCAATCAATGTGATACACCATATTAACAAATTAAGGAATAAAAACCGTATGATCATCTCAATAGATGCAGAAAAAGCTTTTGACAAAATTCAACACCGATTTATGATAAAAACTCTCCAGAAAATGGTCATAGAGGGAACCTACCTTAACATGATAAAGGCCATATATGACACACCCACGGCAAACATCATATTCAAGGGTGAAAAACTGAAAGCATTTCCACTAAGATCAGGAACAAGAAGAGAATGTCCACTCTCCCCACTCTTATTCAACTTAGTTTTGGAAGGCCTAGCCATGGCAATAAGAAAAGAAAAAGAAATAAAAGGAATCCAAATTGGAAAAGAAGAAGTAAAACTGTCATTGTTTAAGATGACATGATACTATACATAGAAAATCCTAAAGATGCCACCAGAAAACTATTAGAACTAATCAATGAATTTGGTAAGGTTGAAGGACACAAAATTAATGTACAGAAATATCTGGCATTCCTATACACTAAGAAGGAAAAACCAGAAAGAGAAATTAAGGAAACAATCACATGTACTAGTGCAACAAAAAGAATAAAATACCTAAGCATAAACCTACCTAAGGAGGCAAAAGACTTGTACTCAGACAACTATAAAACACTGATGAAAGAAATCAAAGAGGACATAAACAGATGGAGAAATATACCATGTTCGTGGATTGGAAGAATCGGTATTATGAAAATGACTATACCACCCAAAGCAATCTACAGATTGAATGCAATCCCTATCAAACTACCAATGGCATTTTTCACAGAATTAGAACAAAAAATTTTACAACTTGTATGGAAAAACAAAAGACCCCACATAGCCAAAGGAATCTTGAGAAAGAAAAACAGAGCAGGAGAAATCAGGCTCCCTGACAGACTATACTACAAAGCTACAGTAATCAAGACAGGATAGTACTGGCACAAAAACAGAAATACAGATCAATGGTACAGGATAGAAAGCCCAGAGATAAACCCACACACATATGGTCACCTAATTTATGACAAAAGAGGCAAGAACATACAATGGAGAGAAGACAACCTCTTCAATAAGTGGTGCTGGGAAAACTGGATAGCTACATGTAAATGAGAAATCAGAACACTACCTAACACCATATACAAAAATAAACTCAAAATGGATTAAAGACCTAAATGTAAGGCCAGACACTATCAAACTCTTAGAGGAAAACATAAGAAAAACACTCTTTGACATAAATCACAGCAAGATATTTTTTGACCTACCTCCTAGAGTAATGGAAGTAAAAACAAAAATAAATAAATGCAACCTACTTAAACTTAAAAGCTTTTGCACAGCAAAGGAAACCATAAACAAGATGAAAAGACAACCCTCAGAATGGGAGAAAATATTTGCAAATGAAACAATGGACAAAGGATTCATCTCCAAAATATACAAACAGCTCATAGAGCTCAATATCAGAAACACAAACAATTCAATTAAAAAATGGGCAGAAGACCTAAATAGACATTTCACCAAAGAAGGCATACAGATGGCCAAGAGGCACATGAAAAGATGCTCAACATCATTAATTATTAGAGCAATGCAAATCAAATCTATAATGAGGTATCACCTCACACCAGTCAGAATGGCCATCATCAAAAAATCTAGACACAATAAATGCTGGAAAGGGTGTGGTGAAAAAGGAATCCTCCTGCACTGTTGGTGGGAATGTAAATTGGTAAAATCACTGTGGAGAACAGTATAGAGGTTTGTTAAAAAACTAAAAATAGAACTACCATATGACCCAGCAATCCCACTACTAGGCATATACCCTCAGAAAACCATAATTCAACAAGAAACGTGTACCACAATGTTCATTGCAGCACTATTTACAATAGCCAGGACATGGAACCAACCTAAATATCCATCAATAGATGAATGGATAAAGAAGATGTGGCACATATATACAATGGAATATTACTCATCCATAAAAAGAAATGAAACTGAATTATTTGTAGTGAGGTGATTGGACCTAGAGTCTGTCATACAGAGTGATGTAAGTCAGAAAGAGAAAAACAAATACCTTATGGTAACACATATATATGGAATCTAAAAAAAAAGAAAAAAAATCGTACTAATGAACCTAGTGGCAGGACAGTAATAAAGACGTAGACACAGAGAATGGACTTGAGGACACAGGGTGGGAAGGGGAAGCTGGGGCAAAGTGAGAGTAGCATCGACATATATACACTACCATATGTAAAATAGTCGGCTAGTGGGAAGCAGCAGCATAGCACAGGGTGATCAGCTTGGTGTTTTGCGATGACCTAGAGGGGTGGGATAGGGAGGGTGGGAGGGAGGCTCAAGAGGGAGGGGTTATGGGGATGTATGTATGCATATGGCTGATTCACTTTGTTGTACAACAGAAACTAACACAGTATTGTGAAGCAATTATACTCCAACAAAGATCTATTAAAAATAAAAATAAAAAGGGAGGGGAGACAGTTTAACTTTTTATAACATTAAAACAGAAACTCTATTCGTAGTATAGAAAGTAGGACTATACAAACTTTAATAGATCTTCTAGAAAGAAAGAGCAAATTTATTATTCACTTGACTCTATTTTATGTCTCTAATAAATGTTTTCATATTTGTTATTCTAAACTAAACTTTAAAAGTGTAACTGAAAAACATACTGTGATAATATGGAATGTACCAAAGATATTAGCAAACAACAAATAATTATTCCTTTCTTGTATACTCACCTTCATAAACCTTTTATCACTCTCAACGGCATAACTACCATACAGTGAAGCTGAATAAGTACTAATAAGCTGAAGCCATGACTGATCAATATAAAATAAATCTCAATGGTTAGTAAACTTTTTAAGTGTCAGAAAAGATTTTTCCAACATGCATCAAGAGTCCATGATTAATA
Organism: Hyperoodon ampullatus; assembly: GCF_949752795.1. NCBI lineage: Eukaryota > Metazoa > Chordata > Mammalia > Artiodactyla > Ziphiidae > Hyperoodon > Hyperoodon ampullatus. The sequence goes on along the minus strand of NC_136921.1, from coordinate 62,146,705 downwards.
TCGAGTAATTTTTCTAAGACAGGTACAATGTGCCCCTATCTGCTCAGCATTTGTTGTATATAAATTAGATGCCCCTTCTGTCATCTAATTTTTTAGAATATGTAATTTACAATATAAACTATTTGGATAAACCTGTGAAAATGACAGCTGATCCTGTTTTAAGAAACGTGTCACTCTGTCTCATAAGAAGTCATGCAATACTGAAACCTAATGATGGTTTTACAATGTTTTTCCAGCATATTTTTACATTGCATGCATTTTCACTTCCAGCCACGAATCCAGTACTTAACAAGACAGAAAATTAATAATTCAGCGGAACATGTTTAACCAGGTAATGCAATCACATGCTAACTCCCAGATGACCAAGCTTTATTTCATTTTTTAGATAGAGATTTTAAGTCATCTGATACTATGACCAAGGCAACTGGGACTGCAATGCACCAAAAAGCATAATAGGTATGCACCTAAAAAGTGCTTTTCTTCTGTGTTTGCACTAAACAGGGGAGAATGGAGTTTGGGGAGGGGGATGCCAAGCTGACACTCCATCCGTAACTTGTTCCATTGTGTCTCATTATTACAGCGCATATGGCTCGTACCATACTGATCTGAGATCCCTCCAACACGTAGGAATAAGCAGAAAAAGTGAGGAATTAAGTGTTAGCCTTCACTTTGAGTTTCCCAGCTTTGGATATCTTCTCTAAGAGTATTATTTAAAGTTGTTAATTTCCTTTTATAACAGTTTTTTTAATGGAAGAAATTCTTTATAGAAGTGCAAGGAGATGGCATAATAGACTATAAATGTTCTAAAGATGTTGCATACTTGGGGACTTTTTGAAATGCAGATTATGCAAATACCATCAAGTACTTTGAAACACTGCTGATTATTATTGATTCAACTCACTACACTTATTTTATTTAGGGGTATTAGAATCTGCCTTAAAGTAAAAATTGAATATTTTAAATAATACCATTTACCTAGTAGATTATAATAATTCCACCAAAGCTGTTATAGTATGTACATTCATATTTAGAACAAATCTTGAAAATCTGAGGCACAACAAAAATCTTTATACATAGCTCTTCCTCAGAGCAGACAGAATTCAAGCTGCAATTTTAAAATCAGATATACCTTCAGCAACTCACCATCATATTTAGCATAAATAAACTTTCTCTAATTTCCCATAATATCAGGTCACTAGGGGGCAACTCTTTCATCCATGGCAATATGTTTTGGGACTTTTTCTTCCCTGGAGAAGTCTTAAATAGTAGGTTCCCCTACAGGGCACTAATTAGCTGTGAGTTGTCTTCTGGATAGTTTAGAGCTTAAATAACATATTTTAACCAAGTTGACAAGTTCCACAACCTTGAAATGCAAAAATCACTACAGGTATAATTTCAGGGCCTTCATTATATTAACATGATGTCAAAAGAAAAGTGCATTTTCAATCATTTATTTAGAAGATGAAAGAGATCAGATTATTTCATTCACCTAGAATAATTTAAGTGGATATCTAAACCTTATCTAGCATGTACATGAACCATTTAACTTTTTCTCCTTTAATATATTAAAATAATATAAATTGATAATTTTACAATAAACGTATTTCATAGTAAAAATATCTCTTCTTTGTATTTTACACAGTAACTATTTAGTAGATATGGTATAGCAGTTTAAATATTAAAATAGTTTCAAGTCCTAAGTCTAGAGTGATAACTTTAATTTGTTTATTATTCATTCATATGTTTCTGGTGTATTTTATATAATATATTTGCCTAACTGTGCACAGAGTTCCAAAAAATTAATGAAGAGAAAAAGCATTCAACAGTAAGGAATATGTTAGGAGCAATGTTTACTCCAGTTACAAATGACCTTGTAAATTTTGAGTGGGAGAGTAAAATAGTAGTGGGTCACTTAAGGCTATTCCTAACCTGAAAATGTTTCCGGTTGTATCCTTCATGCATCTCCACGTGAAAATAACATACAGGAATGAAGGAGAAATTCAAAGTTGGTTCAAAAGTGCTAGTTTTGACTGTAACCCAAACCTTTGGTTACAAGCAAGGCTGAACAAAAATTAAGTTCCTAAATAGCAGAAGAAACATATTTTAAAAGCATTTCTGGGGCCCTACTTTGAAAGGGAACAATATTATATCAATCTTTACAAACAATAGTTGACTCAACGAATATACTGAAAGCAAGTACATATGGATGAAATTTCCTTGACATCATTTAAAAATAATTAAGGGAGGGAAATACTTGGGATAGAAAGTACTTGGGATTTTACTGAAAACAAGCCATTTGTAAAATAATTGGAGATGTTTAATGAGCTTAAAATGTGGGCATGCTTGCACATCTTTCTTTTGGATTGGTAAACTTTTTATTACTAGAGCCTGGTGGGTATATATCCTGCATGTCTAGTGTCAGCACTATCCTCTTTCAAGAAAGAACACTGGTGCCAGCCATGGACCACATCCATAGTGTCCTTAAGTACAGGAAATCTGGGGAATAGAGAGATGGCAGGAGAAAGATCATAGCAAAAACTGTAATATAATGATAGGATTTTTCTCGTGAGTTGACTTGGTCTTAGAAATAATAAGTATGAGAGAAATGACTTGAACTTTGGATTTATAATCAAAGTAGAATTATTTCTCTAAAGGTCCAGGTGATTTTAAATGCACCTGTCTTGCTAGAATAACCTTTAATAATTGGGAAATAGTTTAAGGAATTTATAAACAGTAATAGAGGAAGAAAAGACCACAGACTTTTGCCTACTTCCATGTCAATCATATTCTACAAAGTGCTAGTTACTGTGGGCACTGTTTTCTTAAGTATTGGGTCCAAGGAGTTTATTAACCAAAAACTGATTTTAAAAAATAGCCATAGAAGATATAATAGCTTCCCATTACCACTGACTCAGAATACACAATTCCAATATTGATTAAAATACACTCGGATATCAAATTTTTCATCCCTCCAAAACACCTTGTAGGTCAGAAGATGTATCTGCAATAGTAATTGCTTTATGAAAATGCTTATTAATAATTTGTCATTTTACCTAATTTAAAACCATTAAAATCTTTTGAAACAATTAACTGTCCATTCCGAAAACAAATAGCAAATGCATTTGGAGTTCTTAAAGGAAAAGGTGAGTATAATTTGGAGAAGACAAACGTACTGGAAGAGTTGAGACTTGAAATAGGCCTGGAGAGATGGACAGAATTGGGAGAGGCAAAAAGGTGAAAAAGAAGGTAGACACAGAATGAGGAGTGAAGAACAAGAATCAGAGCACAAGACTGACTTCTGAGGACAGAGAGATTCACCTGACCAGGGTGAGGTGTGCTTCTGAGGAAACTGAAATACAAGTGTGAATAAAATGTAAGACTATATAAGGTCTTTAAAGCTAAGCAGAAAAGAAAGGACATAATGCAATAGGAGAGAGATTACAGATTTGAGTTCAAAAATGTCATGATGGAATGGATGCTTTAGAATCCTAAGTATAGAGATACAAGTATATAGAACGGATTGAAGAGGCATTTGAAGAAGGAAAATGAACTAGGATCTTATTGCAGAATTACAAGCATAAGGTGATTAAGAACTAGGATGGTGTGCTGGCAATCACCAAAGCTAATGGAGCAAGAAAGGTCACCAAAGCATCAAAGGCCAACACAGTCGACTAATAGATAAACACACACATGGTAAAATGAGAAAAGTGTAGACTGTGGACTGTGTTTGAATCTTTACTTCATTATTTATTAACTACATGACAATATTCAAGTCACATAATCCCTTCAAATTTTTCATTTCTTCATCTTTAAAATAGACACAAAAATACCTGCCATGCATAAGAAATAAATGAAAGAATGCATATAAAATACCTGGCAATAAATAAATAAATAATAGCTGTTATTAATAAGAGACCATAGAATAAGAAAATGTGGAAGTTTTGTAATTTCCCACCATGATCAGACATGTCTTTAATGATCCTCTCTCTCACCCTAACAGATATACTCCAGTGGAAAGAACTGGATCATGGGGTCCCATTTGGTGAATAAATACTTCTAATCATCACTTGTAAAAATATAAGTTATTTTCTGTTCTGCTTCTTGTCATTACTCTTTTTCAAACCAATGGCTGCAAAGCAAGTAAGAACTTTGCAGGATGAACCAAACAGATACAATTTCAGAGATATCTGGACACTGACAAATGAAGAAAACTAAATTTCTAATATTGATTAGTTTTTGCTTCAAGAACTCCAGATTTTCTTGCTGAGTTTCTTGTGTATTTTTAAACTATTGCTTAGCTTCATGTAGTTTTTAATATTTTAATTGTATTTTTTAACATCAGGTTTTTAGGTACCTACTTTTGTGAGTTACAGTTATGTAACCAACAACAGACACAAAATATAGAATGTTTCCATCATTCCACAAATTTCCTTGTGCCCCCTGTATAATCAATCTCTTCACCTATTCCCAAGACTAGGCATCCACTGCTCTGTTATCTGTCCCAGCAGATTTTTCCTTTTCTGAATATCATATAAATTGAATAATACAGTTATGTTTGCTTTTGTATCTGGCTTTGTTCTCTAGACATAAGGCTTGTGAGATTCATCTATGTTGTTGCAAAAGTACTTGGCTCCGGGCTTCCCTGGCGGTGCAATGATTGAGAGTCCGTCTGCCAATGCAGGGGATACGGGTTCGTGCCCCGGCCTGGGAGGATCCCTCATGCCACGGAGCGGCTGGGCCCGTGAGCCATGGCCGCTGAGCCTGCACGTCCGGAGCCTGTGCTCCGCAATGGGAGAGGCCACAACAGGGAGAGGCCCATGTACCACAAAAAAAAAAAAAAGTACTTGGCTCATTTTTTGCTGTAATGTTTCATTGTATGGATGTATCACAGTTTGTTTATACTTTCAGTAGTTGATGGAAATTTAGAAAACGTTGTTTACTGTTGTTTACAGACAGTATGAATAAAGTTACTATAAATATTCACCTAGAGCTTTGTGTAGACATGTTTTCATTTCTCTTGGGTAAATGCCTTGAGTGGGATTTCTAAGTCAAATAAAAACTATATGTTTAATTTTATAAGAAAATTTAAAAACTGTTTTCCAAAGTAGCTGCACAATTTTGCATTCCCACCAGAAACGTATGACTGTTCCAGTTGCTCCATATCCTTTTCAGCACTTGGTACTGTCTTTTGTTTGTTTGTTTTTAATCTTTTTAGTAGGTGTGCAGTTGTATCTCATTGTGGTTCTATTTTGCATTTCCCTATTAGCTAATGATATTGAAAATCAATTCATATGTTTATTTGCCATCTGTAGTTCTTCTCTGGTAAACTATTCATTTGCCTTTTTTAAAATTTGGTTAGTTGTTTACTTATTATTAAGTTGTAAGACTTCTTTATACAATAGTTCTAAATACAATTCCGTTACCAAGTATGTGTTTTGTATATGTCTTTTTCTCAATTGGGAACCAATCTTTTCATTTTTCTTAACATGATGAACAAGAGAAGTTTTATTGAGGAAATCTCAATTATCTGTTTTTTTCTTTTATGATTTTTGTTTTTTGTGTATTATCTAAGAAATATTTTCCTCATCCAAGGTCACAGAGTTTTCCTGTTTCCTTCTAGAAATTTCATAGTTTTAGGTTATGCCTTTATATCTAATATATATTTCTAGTTAATTGTTAAATGGCATGAGGAATAGGTTGAAATTAATTTCCAGCACTTTATGGGGTATTCAATACCACACATTGAAAAGACTATCTTTCCTCCATTGAATTATCGTGCCATCTATGTCTCTTACTTCTGCAGTCTCCATCCTACTCCAGTGATCTATATGTCTGACCTTCCACCAAAAGTATACTTGCTAGTTTCTGTAGAATTATAGATTTTGAATAATGAAGTGTGAGTTATCCACTTTGTCTTATTCAAAGCTATTTTTACTATTCTAGGTCCTTTGCTTCTCCATATACGTTTTAATATCAAACTGTTAATCTCTACACAAAATCCTGCTAGGGTTTTTGTTGGGATCACATTGAGTCACTAGATTGAGTCACTAGATCAAACTGAGGGGAGTTGACATTTTAACAATATTACATCTTTCATCTATGAGCATTGTGTAGCACCCCATTTATTTGAGTCTTTGATTTTTCTCAACTGTGCTGTTAATTTTCATTATTTGCAAATAATGCAAATGTCTTTCTAGTTTTATGCATAAATGTTTCATGTTTGTCAATGTTATTTAAAATGATACTGCTTTTTTTTTTAAATTTAAATTTCCAACTTTTCCCTGCAAATTTCCTAAGCAGGGAAATGCAGCAAAGTTTTGTATCCTGAGACCTTGCTAAACTCACATATTAGTTATTGTAATTTTCTTGTAGATTATTTGGGGCTTTCTATGTGGACATCATGTCTTCAGATGGGAATAGTTTTATTTCTTCTTGTTTAATCTGTATGCCTGTTATTTCTTACTGTATTACTGCACTGGCTAGGAACTCCAGTATCATTTTGAATAGGAGTGGTGAAAATAGACATCTTTTACTTGTTCCAGAACTTAGGGGTAAAGAATTCAGGCTTTCACCATTAAGTATCATATTAACTGTAGTTTTTAAATAAATTCCTTTAAAGAAATTGAGGACACTTTCTTCTATTCCTAAGTCCCTGAGAATTTCGTCATGAATGGATGTTAAATATAGTCAAATATTTTTTCTGTATCTATTGAGATGATCATACAGCTTCTGTCTTTCAATATGTCTTTCAATATGGTAAATACATTGACTGATTTTCAAATATTGAAGTAAACTTGCTTCCCCTTGGGTCAAAAGGTATTATCTTTTATACATATGGATGGGTTTAATTTCCAAGTTTTGTTAAGGATTTGTGTGCCTATGTTCAATAAAGAATGTGCTCTGTAGTTTTGCTTTATTTTTTTTCTTTCAATTATTAGTATCAGGATAATGCTAGTCTTATAAAATCAGTTGGGAAGTTTTCCTCCTTGCCTATTTTCTTGAAAATTTAAAACAGAATTAGTATTATTTCTTCCAAAAATGTTTAATAGGCTTCACCTATGAAACCATAAAGGAATAAGAGATTGGAATAAGAATAAGGAATTGGAATTTTTGTTTTTGTATTAACAATGAATTTAATTCCTTTAATAGGTACAGACACACCAGGCCTGTCCATTTCTTCTTGAGTAAACGTTGACAGTTAATGTTTTTGAGAAAATTTAGCCATTTCATCTAAGTTATCAATTTATCGGCATAAAGTTGTTCATAATATCCCCTTACTGTCCTACTAAGGTCTGAATTTTCTGTAGTGATGTCCTCTCATTCCAAATATTGGTAATTTGTATCTTTTAAAATTTCTTAATCAGTTTGCCTAGTGGTTTATAACAATTTTTGACCTTTTCAGAAAACCAGATTTTGGTTTTATTGGCTTTCTCTATTGTTTTTCTTTTCTTATCTTCATTATTTTCTTCCTTCTGCTTAGTTTCAGTTTGTTTTGCTCTTTCTTTACTACCTTCCTAAGGTGAAGCTTACATTATTGTTTTGAAATTGTTCTTGGTTTCCAATCCAAGAATTTAATGCTATAAATTTCCCTCTAATTACTGATTTGACTCTGTCTCATAAATATTGATATGTTCTGTTCATTTTCATTCAAAATATTTTCTAATTTCCTTTGGGACTTCCTCTTTGACACCTGATTTATTTAGAGGAGTATTGTTTAATTTTCAAGTATTGGCGAATTTTCTATACATCATTCACTTACCGATTTATAGTTTAATTCCATTGTGGTCCTGGAATCTACTTTGTGCAATTTCAATTTTTAAAAATGAGTTAAGGTTTATTTTACAGCCCAGAATATGGTCTATACATGTACTTGTTAAAACTATATACTCTACTGTTTTGGGGTATAGTGTTCAAGAATGTCTATTAGGCCAAGCTGATTCATAATATTGTTGATGTCTTCATCTCTTTACTGATTTCCTATTTGTTTTTTCTACCAATTACTGAGAGAAGAGTGTTGACATCTTCAAATGAATTGAGAATTGGTCTATTTTTCCTTTCAAGTCTATCATTTTTTGCTTCACATATTTGAAAGCTCTATTATTAGGTGAATGTACATTTAAAATTATGATGTTTTCTTCTTAACTTGAACCTTTCATTAGCTAATGTCTATTTTTATCACTGGTAATATTTCTTGCTTCAAAATACATTTTATCTGATTTTAATATACCACTATAGCTTTCATTTGATTAGGATTTACATGTTATATCTTTTTAAATCCTTAAACTTTTAAACTATTTGTATCTTTATATTTAAAGTGCATTTCCTATAAGTAGCATATAATTGGGTCTTGCTGTTTTTATCAATTTGTCTTTTAAATGTAAAAGTATATGTGTTTATATCCTATTAAATAATTATTGATCTGGTTGGTTTAAAATTACCATCTTGTTAGATGTACTCTTTCCAAGTTGTTCTTTACTTTTTCTCTCTCCCTGCTTTCTTTGGTTAGCCAATTATTTTTTATAATTTTATTTCATCTCCACTATTGGATTATTAGTCATACCTCTTTTTGGGGGGCGGGCTGGCCATAGGATTTACAATATACATTTTTTTTAACTTATCACAGTCTATCATTAAGTAATGTTATACCATTTCATGTTTAGCATAAAAGTCTTACAGCAATATGCTTCCAATTCCCTCTTCTTATCCTTTGTTATTTTTGTCAAACATCTATTTTTACATCTTTTATACCCCCAAAAAATACATTTTTACTCTTTTGCTTTAGGCAGCCTATTGTATTCTAAAATTATTAAATATTCTAAAATCTTTTAAATTTAACTAGTTTATATCATTACCTCTGCTCTTTGTGTATGTGTGTAGATACAAGTTTCCATTCGGTTTTATAATCCTAGAGAACTTCCTCTTTATTTCTTAGAGTGCTGGCATGTTGGCAATAAATTCTCTGAGCTTTTCCTCTGAGCTTTATCATTAGTTCACTTTCATTCTGAAATACATCTCTGAGTATAGAATGCTGGGTTGACAAAGTTTTTTTTTTTCCTTTAAGTACTTTAAAGATGTTAATCCATTGGCTTTTGGATTGCATAGTTTTGATGAATATTCTGGTGTAATCCTTATTTTTCTCCTTCTGTATGCAATGTTTTTTTCTCTAGCTTCTTTAAAGATGTTCTCTTTGTCTTTGGTTTCCATTACTTTCACTCTGACCTGTCTAGGTGTGGTTTAGTTTTGTTGTATTTTGGTATTTATCTTTCTTATCGTTCTTTGAGGTTTCAAATTTGTGGTTCCATCTCTTACTTCTTTGGGGGGAGGGGGAACTCTCAGCCATGGTCACTTCAGATATATCTTCTGCCCCATTCTCTATCTGTCCTCTCTCTGAAATTATACATACATTAGACTACTTGATGTTGTACAGACTTTTAATGTTCAACTATGTTAATTACTCATTCTTTTTTTTCTCTTCATCTTTCAGCTTGGATAATTTCTGTTGTCCCCTCTTCAACTTTAGTGTGTCTTCCCTCAGCTGTGTCCAGTCTAGTGATGAGTCCATCAAATCAGCTCTTCATCTCTGATATTATGATTCCTTTCAGCATTCCCATTTGACCTTTTCTTATAGTTTCCATATGTTACTAAATTTCCCAACTATTCATGCATATTTTCCACGTTTTCTACCAGTTTTCTAACATACTAATCATTATTTTTAAATCATTTTCTGATAGTTTGAACATCTGTGTCATATTCAATTCTGATTCTGCTGATTATCTCTTGACAAAGGGTTGTCTATTCTTGCTATTTTTACATATGTCCTGTAATTTTTAAATTATTAAATGTTAGACATTATGTAGAAGAACAATAGAGACTGAAGGAAATTGTATTTATGCCTAGAAATGAACATCCATCTTCTGCTATGAAGTGATTAGAATGGGACTGTGAGCCAATCTAGTCAGGAGTTGAGCTGATTTGTGGTTTTGTTGTTGCTAGTTAACATTTACTTCAGTACACCTCAGTTTTCACATTCCTCTAGCAGTAGACTGATGTCACTTTGGGTTCAGAGCGAGGGCTAGAGTACTAAGTGGTTCTTCTCAGTGTTCCTGCTTTCCCATCAGCTTTCAGCATAACATAAAACCTACACTACCCTGGGAGCTCTTCCCATGCCCTGTCTCTCCTTTAGTAGTAAATTGATGTTGCTTTTTATTCAACATCAGGCTCATGGAGAAGACAGGGAAGTTCTCTCTTTCCTGGTCCAACCTCAGTCATAGACAGGCTTTCTATGCCTAGGCCTTCTTAGCATTTCTACTCCTCCCACCTATGGCAGCAAAACTCTGCCTTGTAATTGTAGTTGTATTTGGATGCGAGTTTTCCCCTCTCCCCCAGAAATAGATCTCTACTTGTTATAAATATAAGATTCTGGGCCCAAGCTAGATTCCAGCAGCCCTCCTAGGAGTCAGGGGGTTTTGCTTCTACCCTTCCTCCAACAGCAATAGATTTCTGCTCACTTCCTAAGAGATTGTCTCCTATCCCTCCTCCAGGAACAGACAAGTTTTGCTTCTATTTTTCCCCCAGAAGCAATAATTGTACATAGAAGAGAGGATTTGCTGCTCCATCCTTGTAGGCTTTTCCTTCGTAGGAAGGAAGGGAGCAGGAAGGCAGATTTGTGCTTGCTGCCCTCCCCCAACAGCGGCCAGTCATCTCCTTCACACCTAAACCACTGAGAGGGACTATTTTCAGTTGTCTCCCCTTCCCCCAGTTTTTCTCATGAGGAAACAGCTGAGGTCCATGGAGAAAATCTTCTGAGTGACTGTAAACTTGCTTTGTGTCTGTTGCCCCATTTGTTCCCACATGAGATCTTTCCAATGTGATAGTTTTCCTGATGTGTTGGTTTGGCAAGGATATAGTCCTCTGTTATTTAACCAAACACTAATATGGTTGCTGATGTAAAGGAAGTTTTCAGATATAAGTAAGATCCATAATCAGTTAATTTAAATAAGGGAAAATATCCCAGATAATCTGGGTGGGCTGATTTAATCCATTAGAAGACCTGTAGTCACCAATGAATTTCCTTCATTTTATGGCCATTTTATATTTTTCCATTTTCTTTATCCATTCATCCATCAACAGACACTTAGGTTGTTTCCGTATCTTGGCTATTGTGAGTAATAAATAGACATGGGAATGCAGACATCTCTTTGAGACAGTAATTTTATTTCCCTGAAATAAATACCTAGAAATGGGAATCCTGGATCATATGGCAATTCTGTTTTTAATTTTTTGAGAAATCTACATGCTGTTTTGCATAATGGCTATACCAATTTACATTCCCTCTAACACTGTACAAGGGTTCCCTTTACTCCACATCCCACAGCACTTGATAACTTGTCTATTTGACAGCAGACCTCCTATCAGGCATGAAGAGATATCTCATTGTGATTTTGATTAACATTTCCTGATGATTGGTGATGTTGAGCACCTTTTCATATAACTGTTGGCCATTTGTGTCTTTTTTGGAAAAATGTCTCTTCAGGTCCTTTGCCCTACCACTTGTGACAACATGGATGAAACTGGAGGACATTATGTTAAGTGCAGTAAGCCAGACACACAAAGACAAATACTGTATGAGATCACTTATAAATGGAATCTAAAAAAGTCAAAGTCACAGAAGCAGAGAATAGAATGGTGCTTGCCAAGGGCTTGGGTTGGAGAAATGAGGAGGTGTTGGTTAAAGGGCACAAAGTTTCAGTTATAAGATGAATAATTTCTGGGGACCTAGTGTACTGAGTGGAGACTATAGTCAATAATACTGCATTTTATACTAGATACTTGAAATTTGCTAAAAGAATAAAACTTAAGTGTTCTCACCACAAAAAAGAAGGTAACCACGTGAGGTGATGAATGTGTTAATTAGCTTGATTGTGGTTATCATTTCATATTGTATAGGTATAGAAAATCATCATGCTGTATACCTTAAATATACACAATGTTTATTTGTCAATCATACCTCAATAAATCTAAAATTCTCCCTGTGAACAGCAATTTAACCCTGTGACTGTGAATTTCATACTGACCATGATCTTTTCTTCGTGAAGCCCTGCATTATGTATTTCAAATTTTCTTAGCCAGCTCCCACAATCACCTGACACAATTCCTTGAGATAGAGAGAGAGAGATAGACAGATGATAGACAGATAGACAGACAATAAGTAAACAGGTGATAGATAGAGAATGTCCTACTTGTTTTTCTTCTTTGGTTGAGCCTTGACTGATACAGTCCATGACTTCAATAATCTTACATTCTGGTGAGGACACAGATAATAAAAAAGAAATATATCAAGAAGTGATAAATGATATGAAGAGAAGTTAAGTAAGGTAAAGGCATAGATGAGACAGAGACTGCCATCTTAAATAGGAGGTCAAGGAAGAATTCTTGATAATATGATCGTTGGGCGGAACCCTGAATGAAGTGAGAAAGCAGTGTTCTACTTGTATATAAGAGGAAAACATGTCTAGAATAGCAAGTGCAAAGCTCACGAGGTGATGGACAAAAACACTCAGTGTGTTTGTGGAAGAGAAGGATGGAAGGGCTGATTTTCAGGCAGTGAGGCAAAAAATAGAGGAGTTAAGATCAGACAGACTCCTGGGGCAGCTCATGTAAATCTGGAAGGTCATAGAGGCTTTGGGTCTTATTCTGAAAGAGATGTGAAACTCTGCAGGGTTGTGGGTAGTACAGGTTGGAAGTACCTGGATGCCGGGTGGAAAACAGAACATACTGTGGAAGAATGGAAGTAGGTAGAGCAACTGGGAAGTAATTACAATATTCTAGGAAATGATTGATGGAAGTTTAGTCCAGAGTGATAGAAATGGAGGAGGGTAGTCAGATTCTCAGTGTATTTTGAGGGTAGAAATCAGAGGTTTGCTGAAGGATTTGAATGAGGATTTCGAGAAAAAGCAAAGAGAGGAGAATTACATTACACTTTTGAACCTGAGCCTCACTCCCTTGAGAAGATTCGCCTGGTTCCCCAAGTCCATGGTCCTGCTCTTTAGAAAGCAAAGTGATTGTCACACCACCCTGTGTGTGCCTGTTTACTTTCTATAATCCATTCAAGATTGCAAGCTTCTCCAGACTGGACTGTTAATGTCTTGTTTATCACTATATCTCTAGGACTTGCTATAGTGCCCTGTAGATACTCAAAAACATTTATTGAATGAATGAATGAGTATTTTTAATGTTTGCAGTTCATAATTAGGATATTTTCTCTTATAACTATATTAATTTAAATCTACTTATTATATTTGACGATATATTAAATATAATCTATTTCATCAAATTTCATTTTCATAAATTTGTTAACCACTTATAATTTATTTTCACTGTTTTTTACCCTTTCCTCTATATCTATGGAGGATTTAATTTTTTTTCATATTTTTGGGTGAAACGTTTTTGTATGACAGATATTATCTCATCTGTGATACCTATAGAAATATTCCTTATTTGTTGTTTGTATTTTCAATTTTCATATTTTTGATGTACAGAGGTAGCTATTTATTTTCATTTTTATGAGGTCAAATATATTGATCATTTATTTCCCTTAGACTTTCTTTAAAAGTTCTGTTACACCTACAGAGCATATATGTATAATTTATATCACACCTCAAGTTTTTATGGTTATATTTCTTAAATTATCCCTTTTTTCTCCTGGGATTTATTTTGTATGTAATAGAAGAGTATTTACTAAATTGATCTTTCTCTAAAAATGCAAAACAATTGAAAAGGTCAGTGAGTTTTAACCTGAGAAATCTCCCTTCAAACCTCTCAAGGTCAAGAGTTGTATATTCTGTGTGTTATATTTTAAATGGTAACTAATATCCTTATTGTTTCCAAAACAACACCAGCTGTCCCTGCAGGCAATAGTAAAACATGGAATAATAGCACTCTTTATTTTAAAAGGTGTATCAATACATATCAGATGTTTATTTGAATTGTTTTACTGAAAGATTTAGAGTTTAAGCACAAATAGCACTTCAGTCTTTCTCAATAAACTTTCCCGTTCCTAAGGGCTCCAAAACTAGTATAGCTAAAAGCAAGAACTTTATTTTGGTATAGCTATGCTTTGGGACTAGGCAATTCTAGGCATTCATATGTACTCAACATAGGCTAATTTGATATAATTGTGCTCATTCTACCTGTGAGCTAAATAGCGCTTAATTCAATTCTTTAATAGAATAATACTAGTCTACTGACATATTCTTAATTTAGCCCAGCTACAAATAACTGAACAAACTTTTCTTAGCTTTTTTCTGACTATCAATAGCACCAAAGAGCAATGTAATAGTGGGGACTAAAAATATATAAACATAAGAAAAAATTTCAAACTTTAGAAACTAATAATAAATTTGAGGGCAAAAGTTGACTACTATACCAAATGTAGGACTTTACATAGTTCAGGACCCTAAATCCCTAGGGTTACAGAAATCCCAAATACAACATATTTTCTATTATTAGAATTTTCTGTTTCTAATCCTGTTAAATTTCTGCTATAATAAAAATATGGAGATTCGTAAAGCTAGTTTATAAGATCGGAAAGTTTTCATGTGCCAGGATATTTCAAATATCAACTCTAGGTTTTTGTTTTAAAAAATCAAATTCATAATCAACTTACCCTAATTTTTATCAAAAGGAAAACATTTGCTGAGGAAGGGAAGTGACTGAGGAATATGCTGGAATTTCACCTTTGTCACTTTCGTTTAAATCAAGTAAAAGAGCATCCACGTGGCTTTCAAAGGTACAAATAAAACATGTTAAGAATTTTAGCTGACTTCTTAATGACTAGATTTCTTCTTATATATTATTAACTTCTGAACCATAAATCTACCTTACATCTTAGAATCTTGGCATCAGGGCATTCAACAAATGTTTAAATGCTCCCACTTAGATAATATCCTTTGGTAAAAGATCTTAGGAATGTTTAATGACTGTCAAGTGACCAAGTAAATCATCTGAGGATTCCATCATGTGCATTTCATAATTATGTACCTTTGCATTTGGTTCAGTATCCAAATATCTAAAACAAACAAAGGGCTTAAAATTAATGCATATATTTCATCTCAGAGATGATATACTATGAATATCTAAGTTAAATAAACTTTAATAAAAGCACTTTATTTGAAATATTTAAATAGAAAACAAATTTGACCATGTAAAACATACTTTTATAAAAGTACTTTATTTGAAATATTTAAATAAAAAACAAATTTGAGCATGTATTAGAAGTAATAAACAAACCAGTATATATAGGATGGATAAACAACAAGGTCCTACTATGTAGCACAGGGAACTATATTCAATATCCTGTGATAAACCGTAATGGAAAAGAATATGAAAAGGGGTGTATATATATATATATATATATATATATATATGTATAACTGAATCACTTTGCTGTACAGCAGAAACTAACAAAATGTTGTAAATCAACTATACTTCAATAAAATATAAAAAAAATAAGAATTGTTGCATTGTAATATAAACTCAAATTAATACACTTCAGAGTTAAAAAAAATAAGTAGTAATTTATGCAATAATTCAAAAAGCTCCTGTTGTTTAAAGCAAAAGCAGTATAATTTGTAAAAATAGACTACAGACTCTATGTGTTGTCACCACGGCACATCAGTTGTTTTTACTGAATACATTTCTTTTTTGTGCATGAGCTGGAAAAGAACAGTTCTTTTCTTTGCCAAATTTGGGCATTTCACTTTACGATAATGATCAAATTCAGGTCATCAGTGGGGACTCACGGCAATGAAAGTAAAACTGTGTTATGGTGCATTTTAAGTGGTTTATTTAAATCCTTCTTCTGGTGGCCTAATAGTATCTTTTGAATTTAAAAAATAAGTCATTTCAACAATGAGTTTTAAAATGTACACAAGTGCCCAGAATTCCAGTTACCTCTATACCATCTGAATGTAGTGATCATTTTAAACCACTGTGAACTGCTAAAGTCCAGGATCCCCTATCACTCTCAAGTTGAGACACTTACAATAAATTGGAGGGACTCTAATAATTTTAAATCATAGTATACTTCACATGCTCAGAACTGATCACTTCCAAATTTGATGGCACATAAAAATTTGAAGAGCTTCAATTATTTTAAATCACCATGTGCAGAAAGATTTGAAATTGTTGTAGTGCCTCACATTTTTTTAAGTGCTTCGGTGGGGAGAGGAGTCCAGCAGAATTCCAGCATTGAGGCGCAAGACCATTGGCCTAGTTTGACATCATAACACCCATCTCAACTAGAATGTATACATAGAAGCCAAGGAACTAGTTTTCTTCAATTACACATTTTGCAAGATGGGGGTCTTTTAAAATCCAAATTAACACCCCATTCCAATTAGGAAACAGTAGTGAGAAATGTGGTGATTATTAGAACAGGCCAGAGGGAGAAAGCTTCAAATGATATTTACAAAGAATGGTTTTCCTTAAACTTAAGGCGGTGCAGTAGATAAAAGAGACACAAAGCTAAGGAAATGCAAAAAGGTTCTGAAAGCACAGCAGGCAAATTCATATACTCCTACAACTGAATTTTAATCATAGTGGCATTTCCCTCACCATGTTTTTCCTTGCCTCAATTTGCCCAGCAAAGCTAACTTTCTGGTTCCCTCTTGGAAGAATGATTGTACGACATTATGTTTTACCAACACTCTTGCGCCACTTTTTCTATATTCTCTTTGTTTGATTGTGGGAGAGGGTGAGCACTTTGACATTTTACTCAGCTCAGAGTTAGCTTTCGACATCCAAATCCTTAAAGAACCCCAAAATTATATCAGCACAATCAGGCTATTTAAAGATGGGTCTTTCTTCAGCATTTTCCATCTTTTCATCTAAGTAAAAAGTTATGGTCTCCTTTGTTGCCTTTGGGTGTTCACGTATTTTGGGGCTGGCACTGCCCAGGGAGCAGGATACTCTTCATAATTCTGCGTCAGTGAAAACATAATGTCCTAGAGTTAGTAGGGGCGGGGTGGGGGGAGGGGGGAAGGGTAAAGAAAAAAATGAAAGAAAAAGAGCCTGAAGGCCCTGGAATAATTAAGCAAATTCAGTGACAGCTGTGGCAGGTCCTGGGCAGAACTGGCTCCACTGAGCTGAATTAATGACATCAACAGCTCAGTATCTCCATTAACGTTTGATCATTAATTATTACCCTCTGACAGTAAGAGCCTAAACCTTCTTAGGGGTGGCTTGTTATTAATCTACTTTACCTGCCATGAGCACCGGTTGCTTGCCCACCTCAGTGCAATCAGTGGGCTGGTTTTCGTTTTATGTTTTTTAGAACCACAACTATTACTTCATTTACTTGGGTAAATGGTGATGACCATTAAATTAAAAAGACCGATTTGGATTTCTGGGGTGTGTTTTTTTCATCTAGGACAGGGAAGTAAACTACCTGGACCTGTCACATTGATTTTCTTTGTCAAGTTTAGAAGGGCCAGGAGACACCCTCTACCTGAAGAACTGTACAAGGCAACAAAGAAGTAAATCATTCACCATTGTCCCCTTACCCAACCCTGTGGGGACTAGAGTTCCTCAGATTTCCTCAGAATCCCATCTGGGGACTATGATTGTTGGGATAATTGTCTTTTCAGTTCATAAATTCTTCACTTAAAATGCTTACCAAAAATACTGAGAAGTCCAATTTTATATACCATCAAATAATTATCTCCTCAAATTCTGATCATCTTTAAAGTCACATTCTGTTTTCCAATGAAAATTACTTGAATTTCATCTTTTAAAAATTAAAGATTCATCTTATATCTATATCTAAATGTGTCCGGTGAACTTTTAAAATTTGTTAGACCCTTGACAATCTAACATGCACACATGCACACAGACACATACAGACACCACAGATAATCTATAAAATTGTGAAAAAAAGATTAAAGATCCTCCCCCCAAAATCAAACGGCCTTTTAATGTTTAACAATGCCTCAATTTCTCTCCAACAAAGATTTGTCCTTACCACGTGACAGTGTGACTCTGGCATTGGTGAGAAAAAAAAAAGTTGGGAAATGCAAACAGAAGCTCATGTGTTAAGTACTGTCCCCACAGCAGCAGGCCTTAGTATTAGGGTGCTAATTAACCTTTACCAAAGAAGACTTCATAGAAGTCCAATACATTAATCTGCTGATTGTTTCGTTTCCTGTTAGAGAAATAATCCAGGGTTCACTTCCTAGTCATAAACATAGACACAATATAATTTAATAGAGTGACTGCTACAGCTAATGGCCCTGAATGGACTGAGAAAAATCCCAGCACTTTCAGGACTGGATAGTATATTCCCCAGCATACAGAGGGAACCTATCTCTTTCCCAAGGAAACAATGGTAGAATCAGACTTGACCAAAAGTTTTCCTCAGTTCTGTTTTTGGTAGGTCACTGATATTGGCTCCCATGCAGTAGGCAGTTGTAAGATTTTCTAAGATGATTGTGAGAAATCACCATCCTAACCCTCAAAAGAGCCTTCCTCCACTTACTGACAGATCTCTGTTTACCTATTAACAACAGGTCATAGATCCTTGGGGATCCTCCTAGGTCCTTTGGTCAATTCATGTGGCTTCACCAGACCTCTTTACTGGAACCCATTACTCAGAAATCACCTTGGATGCAGAGCGTGTGTAAGGAAGCCTTTGATTAATACAAGTTCCTAGTTAACCAGTACAATACAATTATAAAATGAAAAAGTAACTTAAGCTCTGTGGATTTTAGTTTTCTCATCTTAGAGGTACTGGGAAAAAATAAGCAGCACAGCTCTTTGTAAATCAAAAGTTGAGATTTTTGTAGAGACATGTTTGTTTGCACAGCTAAAGCCAGAGTGGGGAAGGAAGAAGCTAGGTGGAAGGACAAAGTAACCAGAGCTATGTTCCATTTAATTTAAAAAAAATTTAACTGAGTATCTTTAATGTACAAGGGAATTTTGCGATGAAGGGGGAAAAAAGTCAATGCTTCCTATCGATGTACCATTTTTTTTTAGCCTCATATCGTCATATGGCATCAATCTTTCCCATCAATTGACCAGTTAGCTCTGTTCCCTAAGACTTTCTCTCACTTCACGTACACTGTAGTAATTCCTAGGACTTAGCTCAGTTTCACTTCAGTTCAGTAGTATGCTGACTGCTCCTACAATCACCCCCACCAATGGCCCAAATACACCCATCATAGATTTATCTGATCTCATAAACTCAGGCAGCTTAACTTTTTTACAACTTTCTCATAACTTCACTCAAGTCTTCTCTTTTAATATCACCCTAAATAGAATTGAACCGATAATACATTTTTTAAAAATCTCTCGTTTCCCTCTAGCTTTCTTCCATAATAATAACACTGTTGGCTTGGATTCTTAAAACTTCTATCAAATTTCCTCTAGCTGGTAATAGATATTACCTATTCCCACTGCATACTAATTTTCTCCACCCAATATCATTTGTTTAGTTTTTCCATAGTGTTCCTGACTCATAAGTCACATTGAGTCACCTAATTTCACCTCAGGATCTCTAGCTATAAATACTGGCTTCCGACAATTCACCCACCATATATAATTAATCCATATTTGAAAACAGAAAAGAAATAGTAAAACAGAAAAATGATAAAAAGAAAATGAATGAACACAAAGCATTAATGTGCCATCTTCATGACACTTATAACAAAAGAAGCCACATTTTCCATGGGTGATCCTTAAAGAAAGAAGTCAGTATGTTAAACACTCTTTTATTATAGTTCCTTATTAAATATTTTCCTGAATTTTCTTCATCTTATGTCACATTCACAATGACTCTTTAAAGAATTAAAATCTTGCATTTTGATTACCTCTTTTTTACATTTAGCAAAAGATTACAGAGCAGATATTGTTTGACATTGAGTTTCTGTTAACATGTCCTCCACTGGAGCATAGTTGTACACATTGTTTCAGACCTAACATAATGGGGAATATTTTCAAAGAGGGCTGTGTTTCAAGCCAGATGGTTTATCTGCCGAAACAATTCTCCCAGCAGAGAAATAGTAGCTGCACAGTTGCAGTAGTGTTCATAAGCCTAGTGCAGTAGATTCATTTGGCACCCACATTTTGGAGTCAAACAAAAGTGTGGTTTGTGTAAATCTCAGACTGAGACGTTCATAAGTGAAAAGGAGTTTTCTGCAATTGCACATTGTGCTTTATTGCAAAGGAGGTCGTGTGTTTATATCAGAAACTTCATATGCAAATATGATATGCTTTTTAAATATACATTAATAGTTTCACCCATATAATGCAAGGGAACAATACTAGAATAATTCTGTCAGAGATTATCATGGTCTGGTCCCAAAAGAGCCAATTTGCCATACTTGTGTTGAAAGCAAATGCATTACCAAAATTCAAGTCCACCATATCTAAGAAAATTTGAAAAAGAGAAGACTAGACATGAATCACATCTTGAGCTTTTGGCACAGATCAACTGTTACCTAATGAACATTCAAGGATTACACAAGGTGTCCTATAGATGTTGCCATGCATGGCTCTTCTCACCTTCTCAGAGAGCACTTGATTTAAAATCTCATGATTTTCAAGGGCCCCTTAAAAGAAGACTTAGTGGCTCATGGTGTTTGCTTCTCCACCCAACAATGCTCTTCAGAGGTATTGCTATACACACTGGGAATCTCATCCTTCTTTGTCATAGGAACAGTCACTTCCCTGTACACTAATGTTGCCCACACTTTAAAAATAAAACAGAAGAGTTAGAGGATTCCAAGAGGGGGTTACCATGCTCTGAAACGTCTCAAGCATGTAGCGGGATGGGAAAATCCCAGAGATTCCAGAGATTTTAAAAAATAGCACATGGGAGGTTCTAAATAAAGAAATTCTTGGGTATGTTGGGGAAGTTGGCACCAGTCTTACAGCTCTTTCCCGCAGAGGCTATTTTTGCTAGTTATTGAGTGAGCAAGTGAGAAAATGTATGTGCATGCATGTGCCCTTTCATGTTTAGAGAACTCAATGAATGTTAATGACATTTTATTTTCATGGAGAATAAGATACCTTTTAAAATATATATATTATTTTCCCCTGAATTATTTTTAGCTCTAATATGTCTCATATCTTAATTTTTTAAAGCTATGTTATCCACTGAAAAACTTCAGGATGAAAGAAGAAAGGGATTTTTTTGAACAAAATAGCGAAAATAGGATTAGAACTATGATCTCCACAAAGTGAGTTAACACTGTCTTCACACACAATATACACACACACGATTTATGTCCCATAATAACTCTCAAGCAGGAGGAGAAAAAAATAAAGGTAAAAACTTGAAGTTTAACTGCTCTGAAATTAACAGCTTAGCTGGAAAACCCAGGGTGCTGTAAATATTCACATATTAAGCTTTTAGGGCCCTCAAGTATGATAAAATCCAGTTCAGAATATTTCACTCTGAATTAACATGCATATTAAAGTCAAACAAATGTTAGAGACACATGCCAAGATGAAAATCTTTACATGACTGTCTCCAAGACATACTGTTAAATGAATACCTGTGGGCAAATCAAAACAAAAAATATAAACACCTGCTAATTACCTACATCATTTTGGAGGCTAACCAAGAAATGTTGACAATTTATTTCTTCCTTAGTCTTATATATGCTGCATCTTGATCTATTTGAGTAAAGATTTACTGGCATGACATTTAATACAGGCATTGGATACTGGCAGAATTGTGGGACTTTTTATAAAAGTGACTGCTTTGGGGGATTTCTCATTTTTCTTCTTTTCTTTTTCTTTTTAATTTTATGAATGTTGTCATTTACTAGCAGGCAGCTTGTAAGACACTGTGGTCTAAGGAACACAGATCCTATTGCATTTATAACAGAACTTTTGTAAATATTTAGTAAAGGAGCTAATATTATATATTTTAAAACAAAGAAAAATCCTATCAGGTCAGATATTTGATGCTTCAGTTGTTTATATGTAATTAATGCCGCAAATGTCTAAGTACTCCCATGTCCCAAATACAGAAAAACTGCCAACTGCTTCCGCACATCACTGGTGTAGCTTCCTTGTTTGCTTTGACATTTTGTATCTCTTTGAATAACTTTACCAAGCAGAAACCAAAGTACATATTTTTCTTACTTTTTGGTAGATAATGTCATCAAAATTACATATATGAAGTCCATGAGACAGGGGGGAAATCTCTGATGGACAAGTCGAATCCAATTCAAATATTTGCAGCATCAACAGCAAACTGGATATATCCAGAAAGTGAACAAATTGAATTATTCATGAGACCAAAGTTAAGTCAATACATCTCTATCTTAACCAGATCCTTTCTAATAATTTGCATGGTACAAAATACGCAGTACAATTAAGATTGATAAATATCATATGTAAACAGAGAAGAAAGACTAGTAATTTGTAAATCAGCTTATTTGTAATATAATTGTCCTGGCACACTAACTTTCATATTTTCAGAATACTTAAACATACTTAAGTCAGAATAATTTGTGCAGAATACTGTGAAGCTCTGAAGAATATTCAGGGAATTAGGAAATGAATGAAAGGAAGGAAATTCACCTCCACCATTTCTACTAGAGTAGCTATAAGGGTCCAATGTAACCTTTTTCTCCATTTTGTCATCTTTTAATTACACTGATTTTCAAAGAAAGAACATCTATCATTGCTTACATGAGAACAGTGGTTGCATGATTCCTTACTTCAGTATATTTATTCTGAAAACTATGACTCCATTTACCACAAAATTTAAAAGTAAACTTTGAAGCAAGATAAGGCTGAAAAAAATAGAGAGCTACCCAGTTCCTTAATAATAGAGTGATTTTTGGAATGCACAAGTTGTCTGTTCTGCATGGGCTCCGCTGGGCCCCCCCATTACCACCACCAATAAAAGAGGAAACCACCAAATTTTCTGTCCAACATTAAATCTATGATATCCTTCCTACATCATAATTCTAGAACCAAACTGGTTTCCAAAAGGGATGTCTCCAGGCTGTGCCAGTCTGCCAGGATCTTTCTGGTCAGGATCCTGAGACTCTGATTTAGCTCTGCACTTTCCAAGCATACAAAAATATAGCCATAGAGACCTGAGTCATGCTTCTGCATGTGAGCTGAAGTTTCCAGGTGGCCTGTGTGTGTTATGATTGTGCCTGGCCTCAAATAAAAGCAAATTGACAATCCCTTACATCCCTCAAGCCAGTGTCAATTTTTAAATAAAATGTCTAGTGGTGATTTATTGTCACTGCAAACTGCCAGACTGGCAACCCCATTTACCTACTAAGCAGACAAATCAGTAAAATCTATGTCAACCTTGCCCAGTTTCCCCATGTATGTTCTAGAAGGCATTCCAAATTTCATGTTTATTCTGTTGCTAGATTTCTTATTTGTGCGCATTAGAAAACAAAATACCTAGTTGACCTTAATGACTTCAGAAAGTTGTCATTCTTCCCTTGAGAATGTCCTGGGATCATACAAGCTCATTTTCCATAGATCACACACTTTTCCATTTAGATCAGAATTGTTGACCATTAATCACCTGGCTTGAATATCAAACAGGGCTGCAGAACTGAAAGAATCTCTTTCCTGATTCTAATATCATCTCAAGGGCATGTTTCCTACCACTTCCTCAGGGACCCAACACCTGTCTTGGCGATTCTCAGGAGACTTCCCTCCCTTATTCCTCTCCAACTTATAAATAACAGCACCTGTTGGCCAAGGCAGAAGTTTTCAAATGTTGATTTAGGTTTGTTTGGCTCTATCCAGCCCTATTATCCCCTATCAAGCTGACCTCTATTCTTGCCAGAATAAAGTGCAAGAGATTTTTCCATTGCTCTGGTCAAAAGCACTTCTTTCTGTTCAGGAGCAGCAGTTCAAAGAAGACCAGGCTACATATAATGTTTTTTTTTTTTTTTTAATGGAGGAAAAAAAAACAGAGCCATCAATTGCTACTTCTTTAAGATTACAGACAGGCTGTTCTGACGAATGAAACCTCATCCAGTCTTACTTAAGCTGCCCAGAGTGACTAGTTATCAAGCCAATGAGAAGAAATCTTTTATGTCTCTTCTTGATGTCTCCGTGTCATTGTACACAAAATGCAGGGCCGTCTATATTTCACCAACCATTTTCTTCATGTATTATTTAATAAAATGTTTACAGCATGCCTAATTACAAACATTTATTATAGAATTCAACCCTAGAAATGCGTAAGAATATGCTGAATTGTTTCCTACCTAAAGTTTTAATGAGAGTAGAATACCTCCGGCCCATATGCTTCAAGAACGTTATCCTTAATTATGTAACATGGGTATTTTACTGATATCTGTTAACTGCTCAAGCAGCTGTGGTTTTCTGCTTTTTTGCACAGCTCAGGAGGAGCAGTGAGTTCAGTTTCCCCTTTTTGGGGGGTTGCAAAATCCATACCCAAAACAGGTGTGTGCAATCGTGAACCGCAGTGATGAACCCAAACTGCTGCCTTTCTAAAAATTCCACCAGCCGGTGACACACGCTGGTCAAGGTTGCACAACCTTGTTTTCCACCGGTTATTTTGATGATTCATTCCCCCATGGGGAGGTGAATTTCAGCTATTGTTACTTTGCTCCTGTTTCTGATAACTAGAGGAATCACTTCCTCATTTTGATGATCTCTCCCTCTCTTTCCATCTCTTGTTCGCGCTCTTGCTGCCTCCCTGTTTCTTTTTTAAAACTGAATTTTGATCCTTTGGAAGGTGCTGCCTGAAATGGCTAGTCTCTTCTTCATGGACAAGGACTAGGAAAGGTGAAGCTAAAAGAAACACATTCACAAGTTAAGTAGAACTCTTTAAATTGTTACTTCGTTGCAGTGAATCTACCTGTATGATACGAAACTATAAAGTAATCATTCATTAAAAATATAACAGCTCATAGCAATAAGTAAGTATTGTCCACTTTCAAGTAATGATCTTGGAAAACTTTACATTGATTCTATTGATTGCTTAAGAAATGACTGTGAAGTTGCCATCAAAACCTCTCTCATATTGTTTTGAATTTCAACTGTGGCAAATTGTCCTCTTTAAAAGGTGGGTTTGGTTTCTGCAAACATCCAAAGTTCATCCCCAGAGCCAAGTCTACTGACAAATTGATCAAGTCTTCTTTTTTGATAAAAAATAATAAAATGAACTCTTTATGAGGAATTAAAATGAATCTAAAAATAGTTTCGAAAAGGAGGTACAAAACATTCTGAACAGTGGCAAATACCACTGAATTAAATATAGTCTACCAAATATGACTTCCCTGTAAATCTTATATGCTTGCTAAATATTTCACCTTCACGTCTTGTTTTTTCTAGAAAATGGAGCAACTCAAATTTATTTTTTTCCTCTTAAATTATAACAACAAAATGCAGTAAGAATACTCTGTAGGAATTTTATTCCTAATTAATGACAACACATAGACATGAGAGAACATCAACCCATTTCACATTGCTTTAAAGCATGTTTTCTCGTACCAGAAAGTAGTGTATCATAATGGTACGAACACAGATCACGGATTGTGATAATCCAAATATTAAACCCTTGTTTACCACTTCCTGTCACGTGGAGCAAGTGATTAGACCTCACTGAACCTCACTTTTCTCATCTGTTATATATGGAAATTAAATATATGCCTTGAATGCATATTGTGAGGATTAAATGGATGAAAAATCTCAAGGAGAGTGTCTGGCACAACGTAGATGTCTAAAACATGGTGACTTTTGTAATAGTTGTTATTATTACACACCAATGTTCTCTACTGGGGCATGAGCTCCTGAAGAGCCAGTATCATGCCTCTGTCATGTTTGTTACTCAGCATTTAGCATAGCATCTGGCACGTAGTAGAGCTTAATAATTGTTTATTGAACTAGGCTGAATACATCCTGAACATATCTAAGATTAAAAATTGGAAATAAAAAGTAGAAGATTTTAAATTAACTTTATTGTAAAAACAATCCATGTGCAACATGACCCAGTTTAGTTTATAATATACCCCAGGTTCACCAGTAATCAGAAAAAAAGAATATTATTACATATTTTAAAATACCTGATTTCTTGATCTAGCCCTTTCCTGCCCTATTCAGTGTTTTAGAAGCTTAGCTGTTGTCAGTGCAAAATGATATCATTAGAAGTAATCACAAACAAACCTTAAGTAAGGGATTCTAGCCAAGCTAGGTAGATTGAATGGAAAGTATAGCAGAAGTCACAGACTAGCTGCCAGATGAGGATATGGTAGGAGGAGAACTTTGGGTAGGAAGAACATTAAGCCACTACTTCTATAATTCTTGGTAGTTGCAGGGGTGTGGGCTCCATAAGGGTGGTAGAGCACTGAAGCAAAGTCACACTTCCCTAAACACACAGTGGGGTGAAGTCTCCTCTTAACCTACTCCAGGCACAAACCTAATTCTTGGTCCTCACAAATCAACCATGCAAAGTGATTCCCATATGAACTGGGCATTTAAAAAACAATTGTCAAACAGCTAAATAAACAAACATCTCTTAATCATTTTATTTTTCCCCATTTTTTGCTTCTTTTCTCTATCTTTTGACTATAGAAATAAAAAGACCCTGAAAAGAAAATAATTCAAAGATGAGACCATTCTAGGCTCACAAGACAATTGTACAAGTTGTTTTTAATGAATTCAAAGCAATTGCTACACCTGCATAAATTTAAAGGTAGAAAGCTGGATGGTCTCTTTCAAGTAGTATCTTATTACACAAGCTGAGAAAGTTGTGATCGTCCTATGGCAACCAACAGTCAAGTCTACTGAACCTCACTGGACTGCTGGTATCCACCAAAAAACAGAAAAGGAAATTTCTATGAAAATAAACACCATGGAATGAATGATGGTGCTCACAGAGCCCTTTCAAAGGGATGAACAATAAAAGTACAAAATATACAGGTATCTTCAGCTCTCCACCACCAGTAAGAATTCTCCTTGAACTTCTCACTCCTGAATATCACTAGTCTTGCTTCTTCTCAAGCACCTGGTAATGAAGACCATAAACAACACATTCAATCTACACATAGGTCCCCCTACTGAAAAAACTTTGCTTTGTCACGGCACTTGGAGAAGAAGTTAGATAATTGTGTTTAGGAGAATTACAAACAAGGAACAGAAACTTTGGACTTTTTTTTAAATCTTAGGTTGGAATCCCATGACCCAAGATTTTGCAAGTCCTGAAGGAAATTCAGCTCAGGCAATGAAGAGTCTTATGATACATTACCCTGCAATCTCTTCATAGTTAAACCCCTGATTCACAAGGAAAAATAAGAACACCAATAAAATGGAATCCCAGAATTAATTAGCAAAGGAAAAATACACAGCCCAGCTCACCTAACAGTTCATCATCCCTTGTTCTCTTATCTCATAGCTTGGGACCATCCTTCTGTAATAATACTTCTCACTGTTTATTTATGTATATCTGCCCTCCAGACTGTGAGCTGCTTCAGGGTAAAGGTCAAATCTTATACTTCCCTGTAGCCCCAAATCCTGGCATACAAACTGGCACAGATGAAATGCTTAATAAGTACTTGCTAAATAAATAAAATGGCATATAAATCTCGGTCTTTATAAAGGGTGTATCTATGAATAATAATGCATTTTGTAATTTGGTAACAAACACCACATGGTAAGCACATATAGTTAAATCTCTTAACACAGGAGCAAACAGCCAGGTTCTCTTCCCTTTCCCCTGCCCAGTGTGAGATTGGCCTCATCTTCTTTCTCCCCAATTTTCTTCAGCCTGATTGCCTGAATACCACCCATTCATCAGTTCATTGCCATGGCTGGAGCCTTAAGGGTCAGAACTGAAGAAGGAATGCAGTGGTAAACCCCTGTAAGACCCCTCTGCCTATCCTTAAAATCCTACTGCTCAAATAGCACTATGGAGCTCCTAATAACTAAACCGCTCCAAAATAAAAATAGCAATCCTCCCACTGTCTACTCAGTTAAGAGCATTTTATCCTTAAGTTATTCAGACCAAAACTGTAGTGCATCATCAGCTTCTCTATGTCTCTCATACTCCGTGTCAAATCAATTAGGAAATCCTATTGATTACACCTTCAAAATATGTCCCTAATCCAACAACTTCTCATGACCTCCACTGCTACAAACTTCACCCAACCACCATTATCTCTTGTGTGGATTGTTGAAATAGGTCTTAACATGTCTCCTTTCCCATCAGCAGTCCAGTCTTAACAGAGCAGGTAGAGTGACCCTCCTTAGTCATAAGCCACATTCTGTTATTCTTTCCATCTGAACCCACCTATGGCTTTTTGTATTAGAGGAAAAGCCAAAGTCCTTACTATGACCTACGAGGTCCTATATAATCTGCCTCCACTCCACCCCCCTCCATATGCATTACCTCTCTGAACTCTCTGATTACTCCCCCATCTCTCTGCTCCAGGCATACTGGCCACAGCACTATTTCTAAAATGAACCAGACACTGTCTTGCCATTGCACTAAATTTGCCCCTTTGCCTGGAATTACCTCCCAGATGGCTAGATGATGTGCCCCTCATTTTCTTCTTGTCTAAACTGGATCTTTTCAGTGAGGCCTTCCCTAGACGTCCTATCTAACAGTTCACCATCCCTCCATGACACCTTATATTTTCCTCCTTTACTGTAGTTTTATCCTTGGTACCTTTCATTACCTAACAAACAATATGTTCTCTTTATTTGTCCTAGTTATTGTCTGTAATCCTCACTAGAATTTAAGTTCCATCATGGCAGGGATTTTTACCTTTATTTTTTTTTACAGTGGTTAAAAACTAGAGAACACAAAATGGTTTCTGGTATGTACTAGGTATTCACTAAGTACTTATGAATGAATGAATATGCCTCCAGGCATTGACTTCATTTACAGGATTTAAAGTCTCATCATTTATGTTTAATCTTTCTTAAAGAGGTGTCATAACTAAATTTTGAAAGACACAATGTTTTAAAACTTGTCTTTTTTAGAGGAATCCATTAACAAAATGGAATATAACTTTGTTCTACTATGAAGTTGCATGCTGGCTTACCTAGGAAAACGAGCTCATCAGAATTTTTGAACTTGGGTTATGAGAAGGAATAAATGACATAATGTATGTTTAAAAGTATTTTTCAGAAGTAATAAAGAGGCAAAATTATTTTTTTTTCATATAATGAAATCTATAACTAAAAGAACCTAGAGATTGACTAAAAAATCCACTAGAAAAATCTGAGAATGAAGTAGCTGGTTACATTAATTTAAAAAATAAAATTCTTTTATAGAAAAAAAAACCTTAGAGAATATCATGGGGGGCGGGAATCCTGTTGCTTTTGATGTTAACTACAGCAACAAAACAGATGAAACATTATGAAAAAAGGAGCCATTAAGAATTGTGTAAAATCTACATGAATAAAATGTTAAAATGCCATTAAGAAAGGTAGAATAACTTAAATAATTGAAAAGACATGTCATCATGAAATTACTTCAAAAATATTTACTTAGTACATATCAAAATGCAGGACAATATTCTAGGCACTAGGGATACAACAGTGAATAAGAAAGATAAGAGTCCTGTCTTCATGATGTCTCAAAGGCACTGAGAGTTCCATCCGTCCAAAACCAAACTCATAATGCACTTCCCCCGAACTCAGTGCTATCCCAGTGACTCCCATAGCTAAGAAAGACACCACCAAGTATGCAAGCCAGGAAGCTAGCTTCATTTTTGACACTGCTCTTTCCCCTACCATCCAAATCAAAGCTATCGGTAAGCTCTATTGATTTT
Organism: Hyperoodon ampullatus; assembly: GCF_949752795.1. Lineage (NCBI taxonomy): Eukaryota > Metazoa > Chordata > Mammalia > Artiodactyla > Ziphiidae > Hyperoodon > Hyperoodon ampullatus. Next base: position 62,116,916 of record NC_136921.1, on the reverse strand, counting down.
CTCTATTAAACATTTCTTGAATGTGTCTCCTCTCCATCCCCACCACCAACATCTGAACCTCAGCCATCATTGTCTCTTGCTGGACAATGATAATAAGGCTACCAGCACTATCTGATCTGTCTTCAACTAGATCCCCTAAGGATGGCAAATGTGATCTTTCCCAAAAGAGAAGATTTTAATGACTCATCTTCATTCAGATCTTAACTCAAACATCATTTCCTCATGGAGGACATTCCTGACTATTCATAGGTTCTTATAGTATTATGTACTAGGTGGTCCCTTGACTCAGCAGATATTTAGTTGTATAATTTAATTTTTTTGATCTCTCCTGAAAACTATATACTCTGTGAGGATAGGGACAGTAGTTCTTTTGGTTCTCATTGTATTTCAAGTGCTTAGCATAGGATCTGGCATATAGTAGGTACTCAATAAGTAACTGCTATATGCAACACTGCCCTCAGACTTGGCTAGATGGACCTTTGCCATGGTCCTAGTCTCTAGAACCTGCCTCCATACCACACACACACAGGGAACTAAAGAACATGTTGATACCTTTTTCATGTGACTTTCAGTACAAAGTCATAGCACAGTACAACACATTACCTTCAATATCCACTCTTATAACTCATAATTAATACCCTTTAGAAACCAGGAAAATGCTTCTTCTCATTCTTTGCCCTAAATCCTCCAAACAAAAATGTAACTGTGAATGGCTGAGGATTGGCTGATGCTAACACTGGAAAGGAAATTTGCTTTGAATGAGTAGCAAATGCACAATTAATCATCTTGTCAAGTCCTTCCTCTCAGACAGTATGAATGCAAGAGATTCTTGCAAAACAAGTATCATTTCCCAGAAGTGTCTAGCATCTTTCTTGCTTCTGTCTGTGTTCCAATTCATAGCTCTGGAGGTCCTCAAAAACCAACACAGTATTTACATGTCAGGATGGCAGAGTTTAAACCAGCTCAGGGTTGATGAAGGTGTGGGAAACAGGTACTCTTCACTATTGCTGGGACTTTAATATGGTGTTAAAATTTCAGAAAGTAACTTTGAAATATACATCAAGACTTAAAGTCTCATACCCTGGAGAGACAATATATCCCAGGGTTATGAGCACAAGCTCTGGATCCAGGAAGAAATGAATCATAGTGTGGTCTTGTCACTTCCTTGCTGTGTGATTTGGGGCAAGTTTCTTAACCTCATTATGCCTCAGTTTCCTCCTCTGTGAAATGGTTATAATATTGCCTACCTCATCCCACCTAAAGCTATGAGGATTAAAAGGGATCTGCCTGTGAAATGCTTATCACAGAGCCTGGCCCATGGAATAACACTTAACTAATATCAAATATCACTATCTTTCTTCTTCTCCTCCTCTAATTCCACCTCATCATCATTATCAGCATTAGACCAAACAATCTCTATATATGATTTTAGCTTTACAAATGGAAAACCCTGCCATTAGATGCCACAAAAAGTAATGAGATAGATCCATATATGCTCAAATGGAAAGATGTTCACAACAGACTATTTGAATAGAAAATGTTCCACAAAAAGTGTCAATGATCTATGGTATAATCCTATTTTAGTATCATCTATAGTATGATTTATAAACAAACAGACAAAAAAGTAAAATATATGTGTATATATATAAAATTTTAAATTTCCAAAACGCACAAAACTGTTAAAAGTGGCTAAACTGGGGATACTTGGGTTAGGGGAAGGATTTTGTTAATCACTTTGCATTCCTTCATACTGTTTGAATTTTCTAACATGAGTGTTTATCACTTTTATAACTAAATTTTAATTTATTAAAAATTTTTGTTTCAGGGCTTCCCTGGTGGCGCAGTGGTTGAGAGTCCGCCTGCCGATGCAGGGGACACGGGTTCGTGCCCTGGTCTGGGAGGATTCCATATGCCGCGGAGCGGCTGGGCCCGTGAGCCATGGCCGCTGAGCCTGCGCGTCCGGAGCCTGTGCTCCACAACGGGAGAGGCCACAGCAGTGAGAGGCCCGTGTACCGCAAAAAAAAAAAAAAAATTTTTGTTTCAGTTTTAGTCTTTGAAGTTAGTGTTTACCAATTCCAGGACTTGTCCTTCTTTGTCACATGCACAGACTTCTCATTCTCCCTTGCAGTCTGGTTGAAGCCATGTGGCTACTTCTGGCCAATGAGCTGTGAGTGACTGTGACATGTATCACTTCTGGAACAAAGCAGTAAGACTCTGATATCCCCAGGCTCTATCTTTTTGTGCTGCAGCAACCCTGGAAGACATATGATGCTGCTGTTGTGGCTGTCAGAAAAAAACAGCACAAGCCCTTAACACAGTTTGAGAAATGCCATACTTTTTTTCTTTTAGATTTTTCATTCCTGAAGTACATTCCTCTTACTTTTGTATCTTAAAGGGATAGTGGAGTGTTCTGTACCATGGAGAGGTTCCAATAAATATTTACTAATGGTACTATTCATTTTCCCTCCCCCATTCCTAGACATGGACCTGTAAACTGTAGTGAACATTACTGAAATTTTGAGGAGTATTATACTTGCCATCTTTGAAAATAGATAGGAAATGAAAGAAAAATAACCACAGAACATTTCTGTAATTCAGGTGCATTTGGATTTTTGTATTTTACTAAACTGCCAAACTCCATATGTAGCATGCATTCAATAAACAAGTTTCAAATATCTATTTGTACCAGGACGTTGGAAGACAGAGATAACAGACTCAGAGCCAGATCTTGCCAAGTTCACAGCCTAATTGGAAGGGAACACCTGAAAACAAGTAATAGAAGATAAACACTGATAGTATTATGCATCGGGTCTTATGGCTGAATGGAGAAATGAGTGGCTATTTATTCCTGGTGATCTAGGAAACCTCAAGAGGAGATTCTATTTGAGGGGAATGTGAGTCAGTTAGGCTATAAATATAGTTTTAGAGTTCAAACATATCCCAAATAAAGGTGTTTAAAATAAACTCATGATAAATTTTCCCCTTTGTTTATTGAATAGAACAGAGTGAACATTTTTGAGCTCTGTTTGCACTTGTTTTCTCATAATGATATACTTCTATTTAATTTCACTCTACCTTTAGTTAAATACAAGTTTTTGAACTGCCATGATGACTTCTCATTAGGGAGTGGTAAATAGTGGTTTAGTATTTTAAACACATGAAATTCAGTCCAAAATCAGATTTATGGTAGTCTAGTAATTTAAATGAAAGCCATGGCTACAGCTCACAAAGCCAGAGGTGTGATCAGATTGCACACAGAGCAGTGGATGGTGGAGTTGCTTAGTCAGCATGTGGCACTCTTATCATATTTCACCAGTTAAGATGTAGGTAGAAAACCTACAGGTTAAAATCTCACAACAAAATAAGATATAAATTACATGAAACCTAATATTTGACATCCATCTTTATCTTCAGTTACCTCTTGAATAAAACCTTTATCAACTGAACCCAGTTACTACCCACCCCCCTCCATCAACACCACAAACCTGTAGTTTATATTTTGTGTGAAACACCAAAACTCGACAGGTTAAAAAAAAAATCTTAAGAGTATATAAGTTTAGGGCTTCCCTGGTGGCACAGTGGTTAAGAATCTGCCTGCCAATGCAGGAGACACAGGTTCGAGCCCTGGTCCAGGAAGATCCCACATGCCACGGAGCAACAAAGCCCATGCGCCACAACTACTGAAGCCTGCACTCTAGAGCCTGCGAGCCACAACTACTGAGCCCATGTGCCACAACTACTGAAGCCCATGCACCTACAGCCCGTGCTCCACAACAAGAGAAGCCACCACAATGAGAAGCCTGCACACCACAACGAACAGTAGCCCCCGCTCACAGCAACTAGAGAAAAGCCCACGCACAGCTACGAGACCCAATGCAGCCATTAATTAATTAATTAATTAATTTTTTTTTAAGTATATAAGTTTAATGTTAGGCAGTCAATATCTAACAAATCCTGTGTCCACTTTGTTGGACTATTTATTCTGGGCTAGTTCTTGATCCAATTAATATAGATATCACTGCCAACGGTGATTATCTATGTCAACATTTTCCAACTTTATTGAAAGACCAGCTAGCCAATATTCTTCTGCTCTCCCACATTCCTATTTGGTCACACTGACATTACAACTCAGTTCTTTATTCTTTCCCTACATTATCCCTTTCTCAGACTCCCAGAATCTCCTGTAGAAAATGTGAATATTTGCTTGCCAGACATTTAATCCGGATTGTGATTTATATGTCTGAGAACAGTACCTGATTTTTATTATCCCCTCTCAGAAAATGTTTAAATCTTTCTTCAGATCTTGAAAATATTTATAGTCTTTAACCCAGTAATTCTACTTCTTGGAAGCCATACTAAAAAAAAAAAAAAATCAAAATGGATACAGGATGGTTATTAAAGCATCATCTCCAAGTGTGAAACATTGGAAACAAACTAAATATCCAATAAGATGGGATTGTAAAATAGAATATTATGCAGCCATTAAAAATCATATTGCTGAAGATTGATACATGATGAAATAGTTACTGTATATTGTAAAATAGCAAAAATCAATCAGATCACAAAATGTTACATACTACATGATCCCAAGTTAATAAATATATGCACAAAGAAGACCAAAAGGGTGTATAAAAAATGTTAACAGTTGTCATTTCTGGGAAATGAGAGTGTAAATGCTTTTCATTTTCTTATTCACTTGTTTCTAAATTTCCTCAAATTCCCTCAGTTGACACACAATTAAAAATATAAAATAAATAAATAGAGTTTTACACCTTTCTCTAGAGTTTATTTAGTAAGTCTAGCTAGTACGTGCTATCATTTAAGTAGAATGAAACAACTTCCGATAATACTCAACCACTGTTTAATATCAAAAGGAATATTATCTTGAAAAACTCAAGGACTCATCCAGGTTAGAAAATAAGAATTACTCAAAACCCTGACACTAACACTAAAATGTATCTAATTCCACAAGGCAGTCAAATGCTGACACTTCAACTGCAAAGGCCATGTCAGTTCCTGTTGGTTCGGATCCTTTTGGGGCTTGCTGTTCTAGTCAAATTTTTAAAAACAATAAATATGAACTCTAACCCATCCAATACTGTTTGGCTAGGCTGGGCTAGGACAGGTGATGACATATGTGACTCACCAAGAGAGTCGACCCCCGACATTAGAAGAGAGTAGTATGACTGCAGTTAGAACAAAGAGGCCCCTTCTAGATCTAAAGTTGTTCAGTTCACTGGTTCCCAGACTTTTAAATTTTAAGAATTGGCTTATTTTAAGCAAAAATTAAGAGACCTAAATGGTTAAAAATTTTACTTTTCTACCTTCTATTCTCATTATCATCTTATAAAAGAAAGCACATATTTACATGAAAAAAAGAAAGAAGAGCATGATCTCAAAATAAATTACGATCTTCTCAAGGAAAACAATTTGTCGGCCTTACACTAAAACGTATGTGTGACACCATCCAGTGAAAATGTTATCACAAAATGGAGGTGATCCTTCACTGGTTTTTGGGAACTCCTGAACCAGCTAATGTTTGGTGATTTCTATGAGGCTTTCCCTCAGAGGCTAAGGTGTTTTCATTGTTGAACTGAGGAATTTATTATCAAATGGGCCAAGGCACAAAGATTTATTTTTCCACCCTCAAGTGACACTCCAGCAAACATCAAGCAATCTTTTATTTGATAATCCATTTTAAAACTTTTCTGTAGGGTAAAAGGAGCATCAGAGATCTACCTCTTCTAAGAACACTACTGTGCATCATTGTGGATTTGGGATTTTTAGAATATTCACAATAGAACCCATCTCACAGTAAACTCAGAGTTCTAGCTGGGCACCAGAATTCCTTTAGTATTGCTGGAATACTCTAGCCTAGATGAAAGCCAAAACCAAGATACACCTACTGTCCTAGGACACGTGAAAAACTAAAGGACATGGCAGCAAGTTTACCCTGAGGACTGATACAGATACATTTCATCTCCACAAGGCACAGAGCAACAAATAACCATAAAAGATCAAAATCAGAATTCTAAATCTGACTTCTACAGCAGCAAAATCTGCTTATCTGGGACAGAGGGAATCTTCTTCCCGGATTGCCCTCATTGTTTCCAAAGCCACTCATATCATCCAACAATATTTTCTAGTCAAGTCCTGGTTCACTTATCATAGCACATACATGGTGAAAATACAACTAATCACTCACTTTTGTTTGCTTCAAAATCATTATGTAGTACTTTAAAGTCAATGAAAGTTTTAACAAAAACCAAAAAGCAAAAATAAAGGTAGAGTAAAAGAAGATTCCCTGCAGACAACTGGTTTCAGCTAATAGGCTTTAGGTAGTACTCAGACAAAGGTCAACATTCATAACCATGTTTTCTTCATAGTTTCTTAATCCAAATTCAAAGGTAGTGGTCTCTTTTATGAATATTTTATCAGGTGAGAATAAATGCAACATTTTATTTGGATTACACCACTCAGAGAAAGGGGGAAATAGAAAAAGGCCAATAAATCTTAAAGAGTTAATTATTTATACAGAGAAAATTTATTTTGTATGTTGTGACTTGTTTTATTGGTATACTACAGTTCGATTTAGATTAAGAAGCAGAAAGATTATTGTTTCCAAACAGAGAAGTATCATAAATAAATACAGCAGAGAAATTTTTTGTGCCAAAACATCCAAAAATATTCAGAATAAAAGGAAAAATACATTCCTAGAATTCCTCAAATTTAAACTCTTGAAATGGCATTTAGCTACCCGTAGCACCAAAAATTTAGTGATGGGGCTAATCATGTCAGGCTCTTTGTCTATGGGTGATGCTAACTGGAATATTGGTATCATAATTACCTCGTGTTTGCTAGAATGTTTGCTAGCTCTCTGGTTCAGTATAGTTTACCTAAAAAACTGTTCCAAATACATTATCGTTCTGTGGACAAGAATGTGCTATCATATAATATGACACTGGTTACCAGAAGAGTCCTATTGTAATCTGAACTATAGGTCTTCAATTATCATTAACAATACTGAAGTTAAAACCTCTGCTAACTTATTAGAAAATAAAATAATAATAAGAGGAAACTTTACAGGAAAGTTTCATTCCCTGGCATGAAGTAGCGCTCAATAAATATTTACTAATTGGATGGATGGAAGGACGGATGGATGGATGAATGGATTATTGTAGGGAGAATTATGAAACCTGGCACTACAGATGTCAACCCCATAGGCCTCAGAGAAGTCCCAACAGATGCAACTCTATGACAGTTTGTCTTGACCCCAGGAAAAGTTACAAAATTATGTCAGACAGTTAGAAACAATGCCAGTTATAAAAATATTTCATATTTTGGATGTTCTCTAGGATAGAAATGAATTTTAGTTTAAAATCAAATTGGACCTCCAAACCCACCACAGAGTTTACCCTATCTTTGGAACTTCCTTGAAATACATTCTACTATGAACAGACCTAGGAAAGATTTTCCCCATTATTTGCAAACCTCAACTTATTTCTTAATTTCCTTCCAGAATTTTAAAAGTAATAGCTACCATTTACTGATCCCTAAATATGTACCAGCCACTTTATAATAGACTTCAGATACATGGTCTTATTTGATGCTAATAAAAATCCTACACATATATTTAATCATTCAACATGGATTTATTAATTACCTTTTATGTATCAGACAATGTTCTAAGGAATTAGAAATTGTTCACTGACATAAACAGACAAATATCCCTGCTCTAACAGAGCTTACATTTCAGCCAGGTGGGTAAAGGTGTGGACAATAAACCTGTTTACTATTGTTGTAATCATCCTTACTTTGAAGACGAAGTAACTAATATTCAGAGAATTAAATAACTCTCCAAAGAAGATACTGACTGTAAAAGACAGATCTGAGGATTCAAATCCAGGATTCTAGCTCCAAAGCCTATGTTTATCATCATTAGGTCATCCTGCCTTTACTCCTGGAACTAAGCTAGAATGGGGCCAAGTACCTGGAGTCCAAATTAGACTGTCCATGGTACAGAGTAATTTAACTGGCTATGTGGTAGACATTGTCAGATGCCAGTAATCTTCACAACTGCTGAACAAAGCCAAACCTCTCTGTCCCTCCATCTGTGATTCATAACTTCAACTAAGATCAAAGGCAGCCTGGCAAGATTCCTGCTATAGTACTTGTAGTTCCAGTCCAACCCCTTCCAGGCATAAGATAAGATTATACTTCCTCCTCCCCACTGGTTTTATAGAAATATATGACTAGTTCTAGTTCTGCCCAATGTGTTGTGAATATAAGTGATGTGTCACTTACAGAGTGTAATATTTAATTTCTACTTCACTACCTTTTAGAACCCTCTCTTTCTTCTTGTACTAAGCCTAGAAATGTTCAAGATGGCGGTGGCTCCATCAGTGTGGGTTCCTGAGTAAAATGAGCAAAACCACTCTGTTGATCTGTGATGGACAAGGTGTGAATTAGAATAAAATTTTGTTATTTAAGCCACTAGAACTTTAAAGATTTTTGTTACACAGCACAATCTAGCTGATCCTTCTTTTACAGGGACACAGGCAATTCCTAAATATTTTTCTCTTAATTACAATGATGTGTCAGTAAAGGTAGATTGAATAAAAGTGAGGCGCCCATAGTACGGTAAGTAACTATATGATATCTGGTAGAGAAGACATTAGAAAGTGAAGAGAAAATATATACAGAGAATTTTGAGAAAGAGGAAAAAAAACTTTATGAGAAAAATATATCTTAAAAACACTGGTAAGCAAGGAAAAATATATGCAATCAAAAAATGGAGAGATTCTTCTCTCTGCTCAGTCCAGGAGTTAGCACCATGCACAATCTCAAGATTAAAAGAAAAATTAATAAAGTTGAATATTTAGTCCATTAATGCACTTAAAAATTTTTTTTCATCAGCCAAGCCCTTCCCCAATTAAAAACAAACTCTGGGAAGACAAGATATAAAAGTGTCTGCCATGTGCCTGAAAAAAATCTTTGAATAAAATTGCAAATTTGACACTCAAATCTGACAATGACTACTTCAACACACAGAACCATAGATTAAAGCCCCCAAGAACCAAGACACCACCTGCATTTACATCTTCCAAATGAAAAGTGAAAAAGGAACAAATGTGGTCTCATTACTTTCCATCAAGGGCAAGATTCTTACCACAACAATGCCTATTGCACCAAATTATCAAACACAGAATCATATTGCAACTTCTGAAAAATACAGAATTTATACACAAAGCAGAGCCAAAAGACCTTCACACAGGTATGCCTCACCTTGAGTAACCAGGTATTACACCACTAAAATAGGGGACATTGAATAATATGGACAAAAGAAACGTGACCTTTTAAGGTTTCCTCAATTATCATAATTATCTTATAATTTGTTTTAATTTACCTTTCTTGAAATTCTTAATTCACATATTTTTAAAAGTAATCACATTTACAACTTAAGTTTTAGCCTTTTGATGAAAGAAGCCGGTTTCTGGCAGGATTGCATTAATGTCTATTTCATGATATTGCATTCAAACATTTTCATTACTCTAAATAGAAAAGAGGAAGATTATATAATAGGCCCTGATTTATGAAAACCTAGGTTCATAGCCGTAGATGAAAATAACTGAAAGTACCTAGAAGCTAGTATTTCTAAATTCATGAGAAAACTGTTCCGTGTTTTTCCATATCAACAAGCTTTAGGTATCCTCCAAATCCCTAAACTGCCATCCCAAAATGATGTAGCCAATGCATGCTTACAGTGAGTATTCCATAGAACAGGCAGCATTAACAATAAAATATAGCCTGGTATTAACTGGCCTAAAGAGAGAGACTGGGCTAATTTGTGGAATTAGGAAAACTTAAAATTCAATCAGATTTGTTCTCATTATCACAAGCCATTTGAACTGATGTTTTTCTGTCCAAGTTCCTTAAAGAAAATTTTCAAAGTAGATAGGACCCTTCACAAGTCATACCTCCTTATGCACACTTTTGCAATTAGCAAGAAGCAAGACTTAGTGGAATTGTGTCAACCAAAGAATGCTCAAAGATATACCTCATAGACGTTTAAGTGCCCATAAAGCTGACTGTTCCATAAAAGTAATCCATGTACTTGGAACTGTTAAATATCACCCCTGGATGTATAATGTAGTACTTATGTCATGCTCTGCAGATAGTTCTCAGCTAAGTTCTTGTGTCATGCTCTGCACATAATTCTTGACTAAAATAAAAGATCAATCAAATATTTCTCTCCACAGAGTAATATCAACACTTAGCTTAGTTCATCTGGACAGGATGTTAATTTGATGAAGGTTGTGTATTCTCTAGCTATGTGGTCTAGTTATATTCACTCTTTATAGTGCTGTCACAGAACATACTCCTGATCTTAGACAGTTCTCTTCATTGTTTCTGCAATATTCTCAGCACCAACATAGTGACTGACTCATCATCTACAGTTAATATGTATTTGTTAAATGAATGAATCAGTTTTCTTAAAACTGTGTGTCATACATTTTAGAGGAACCAAAGGAGAAAGAAGATAAAGCGTTATGTTTACCACACAAATATTATGTGTGTGTTGGGGGGGGGCGTCTTTGAACACTTTATATGTTATCTCACTGACACAACCCTGTGGGTAATCTGTGCATTATGCAGATGAGGAGACCAAGGCTCAGAGAGTTTAGTAACTTGTGCAGAGTTGTCAAGTTATTAAATGACAGATGCTACTTCCAACTCAGGTCTCTCTGGTTTCGAAGTCTATGCTCTTCCCAACATACCACACAGTTTAATCTCGCCTATCCCTACACACCAAAACCTATTTTCCCTTTTCCAAGCTTTGGGCTGCTGTCCACCAACAGTGAATCTCATTGCAACAGCCCCATTTACACTACACACACTTTCACATCAGGTTTTTCCCCCCTAATTAGATACCCTTCTTCCTCCCTAACTATGCAAACATTACTCTCCCTTCAAAAGCCATTTTCTACATGAAGTCTCACTTCCCCACCAGCGCATTCCTCTCTCAATGTGAATTGCACAACTTGGCTTCTGTGAGCGTAAGTTAGTTTGGGGTATGTCCTTTCTTGAACTGTTTTCTAAGTAGACTATTATTTCAATCCCAATCACATTATAACTTCTTGGATTTTAGTTTTCCCTGAATTCCCTATCTTTCTTCTCCTCAGTGTTGGTATGTCGTAAGTATAGTGCAAATGCTTCACCACGGTTAAAAATGCTGTCTATGTCATGCTAATTACATTTCCATCTTCTTGAATTTGTATCACTTGACTCTTTTATAATAAATTAAGAGTTGATGTCATGTACAAAAATTGCACTGGACTGGAAGTCAAGAGACCTCATTTGGCATTCTATACAACAAACTAGTTGTGCCATTTTAGGCAAGTAATATAACTTCAGTACATTTCAGTTTCTTCATCTGTAAAAGAAAGGGTTTAGACTAAATGCTACCTAAACAAAATGCTTACCCTTATATTATTTTAAATTTTGTTTCTAAAAAAACGATTATGATTGTGGCCATGTACTTTTGCAGCCAGGCTTACTCAAGTTTTTCTCCACTGGGACACAATTCTCCCTTCAGTGTATTCCACTTCATTGATAAGGTCCAGTAGATGCAGTGTGGAAAACACAGACATTAACAGAAGCTCCTTTCAAATTATAGCCAGCTTCCCAAAGCAAACCCCCACCAGTCCACCCAGATATATTTAACACATGTGTTTCAGTAAACACGGTTTGTTAGCAAAAATCACAGTGTTCCCTAGTCTAAAACTTAGACTTCCACCTCTACATGATGCCCTAGGAGTACAATAACAGGTTTCCATATAAGACTTGTGTCAAAGTCACTTCCATCTTGCCAACCATCCTGTCTTTCCTAATATTGCAGCTTTTACTTAAGTCATCCACGTGCATTGCAGTGGAGATGGATTAAAAAATTCTGCATGGGAATTTCATGAAGTTTATTATTAATTTAGAAAATACCTATATTTAATTTAAAGCGGTGTGTCACGAGTGAACCTTAAAATTAAGGCAGCACAACAAATAACTGTGAGAGGTATAAAAACAACTATAATGGCACATAGCATTCATTACAAACCAATTTTTTCTTTCATACTTGCTTTCTTTAATTCATTGTTTCATTTACCCACCCATTCATGCATCCAACGTGAAGTTACTGAGCATCTACTATGGGTCAGTAACTGATCCAGATGCTCAGTTTCTATTTTGTCATATTAGATGCAGTGCAAGAATTATTTTGTTTCTAGAACATGCCATATAAATGTAAAAAATAAGCAACTTAAAACTTAACAATGGAGGGAAAGCAGAAAACACTTATATTTAACTTAAAGAAAACAAGTCCCCCAAAAGTCAGAAGAAAAGATGGAAGACTAGTAAGAGCAGAGAAGATGTTAACTTCATCTACACAGGAAGAGAAAATCATGGTTGATAAGTAAAGTCGTGTCCTCGGGATGACTGGAGAACATTACATATCACTTTTACTTGTGTACGCTATTTGAAAGAAGTAACCATAGTTGTTAAGTTATTTATATCTTACTCTTTACAGGCAAAAAGTAAATTTTCCAGTACAGTAGAACCATTTTCCCATTCAATGTTTATGTCAAATAGCAACCAAATCTAACCCACTAGATTTATGCTTTTGCTGTATTATCTCCTATGCCCTATCAAATACAGACACATCTGGGTACAAATGCACTTTACAGCTGACAAATTATTCAATCATTAATAGATACTCTACCAAGAAATCATTACCTTTCTTGACAGGATCAAATAACCTGACATTTTGCCTTCATCGAGCCAAACGGTGTTGGAGATCTTGATAACACTAGGTTAAAAATGTATACATTATATCATGAAAATTAAAGTCTTGGGTAAGAAAGTGTTTTCTTTCTTGCCTTTGCTGTAGCATTTAGCCTTCTGGTCTTTCATATTTTCAAATACTTTTGATAAACAGTCTTCTTAATCAGTTAAAGGAAAAGGAAGCCAAAGCTCTAAAGCCCATAACAAAATATCTCAGAAAATTAGTGTCCAGAAGAATTGATTTGCGAAGTACACTGGGGTCCCAAATATTTCTAGAAAAACAGAAGCAAAAAGGACCTTGAAGTATCTTGTAAACGTGTCAATTTATTTTACTCACTTTACTTGTGGCTAGTTGTTGGTTTTATCTTTCTCTAACTGAACTTAACAAAGCTAATAACAGCTCAGTTGCTTTGAATGCCTCCTAAATACCAAGCATTTTACAGGGCACTTCACAGAATTTAGCTCATTTCCTCTTGAAAAGATGCCTCAGTGTACATATTATCATCTCATTTTGTCAAAGAGGGAAAGGCTCAGAGAGGTTAAGTGACCTTCACTGGGTTACCCAGCTAGTATGTGCTGGAACTGGGATTTGAGCAGCATGTCCATTTCCCAGACCCGCATTCTGAGGATCTCTTTTCTGAGCTACACACCTAGCAAGTTGCCTCACTTAACTAGAGCAACAATGCTGGAAAAACCCCATTTGGTCAGTTTCCTTAATAACAAAGGAATACTCTGCTCCAGATGTGCTACCAATGTGTTCCACTGGTCATTCAGGGAACCCGGTGAAAATGTCTAAATGGCCCAATATAAAGTTTTATCACTGATGACCAAACACTTCAAGTTGAATTCAGGACCGATGGTGCTAATTGTTGTCAAAGAGGAATAAATATATTGGTAAAAATAGTGTGCATTCCTACGAAGGCTGTTTGCTGGGACATAGTCATTTTCATATTTTTTTTTAGTTTGATGAGAAATATAACTGTCAACTTGCTGGAATCCAAGAAGCAGCAAGTTAATAATCATACAGTTAGGTCCCCTCTCTACGACTCGATTATGTGAAGTAGATAAATTTGTGACTTCCACCAAGTGCATTTTTTAAACGAGGCACCATCCTATCAAATTATGTAAATAATTCAAAACTTCCCCTTGTGCATCCCTCCCTGCTCTTTTTAAGTCACCCAACAATTTGCAAAAATAACCCACGGAAATGTTTTGGGTGGGCTTTTGAAGATATTTTTAGCTAAAGTGGTAGAGGTTTAAAATACAAGCATGGGAGTGTCTGCCATTTAGAGAAATCACCTGCTCACACAGTTCCATGGAGAAGTGGAATGTTTTAATGTGTGTCATTCAGTACAACATGTGGATTGCATTAAGTCAGGTTAGAGCAGGTCACGCCACGTGACACAGCTGAGCCACATATAATCGCAAGCAATACAACTTGCTCAATGTAACATAAATTTAAACAGGAGTAGGTTTTTTCTCCTCAAAAAGAGGTAACAGCTGCTGTAGATAACAAAGTGCTCATACTACCCCACACTGAGAGGGGTTTGTGCTTTGACATGATCTGAATTATATGTAGGTAGTTTAGTACATCTATATTTAGGAGCATCTCTAAATATGAACAATGGGTGTTTGGGTGCATAGAATACATTCTTTAAGTGGCATAAACCTCATGTTTTTTTAATAGTCCATTTTGTAATTTTCTCACTGGTGAATAAGAAGCATTTTAAAATATAGCCTTAAAAATTAGACAGTAGAGACAATTTTTGGCTTAGACAAGCTGGCTTCTGAGCCAATAGGCCAAATATTTAGTATTCTTATTTAGACTAAAGATAAAATACTCTGCAAGTGCAGACATTAAGAAGGCTCAGAAATTAAGAAAGCAGCATTGAATTATGATAGAAGTAGCAGAAAATGGAGAGATGCTTTGCTGAATACCACAACAGTTAATTTCCAAGAAAAGTCAATACATATGGTGTCACTGGCAAGTATTACAGTCCTGAAAATTTTAAGAGGTTTGTTTTTTGTTTGTCTACTTCTTCCTCCTTGGATAAGGTGTAACATTATAATTTGAATTACCTTGACTTTGGATACCACTTTTGACATTCAGATTTAGTTTCTCACTTAAGCCTCATAAGAACACTTTGAGTAGGAAAAGAAAAAATCTCTTCCAGATAAGACCACCCAGCACTGGTCACTCCTACCATGACAGCACACTCCTGCCCAAGAAACTTCTACATGTCCCTGTACAACTATAATTAACCATGTGCTAGCGTATAAATCTATTTGAAGCCCAAAAGTCTTCAAATAAAAACATGGGAAGGTTTTTGCAACATCTCTTTTGGATTAATTAACAAATATGAATCAGTTTCATTGAACCAAACTTGGACAGGGGGACCCTGGGAAGATGGCAGAAGAGTAAGACGCGGAGATCACCTTCCTCCCCACAGATACATCAGAAATTCATCTACACGTAGAACAACTCCGACAGAACACCTACTGAACGCTGACAGAAGACCTCAGACCCCCCCAAAAGGCAAGAAACTCCCCACATACCTGGATAGGGCAAAAGAAAAAAGAATAAACAGAGACAAAAGGATAGGGACGGGACCTGCACCAATGGGAGGGAGCCGTGAAGGAGGAAAGGTTTCCACACACTACAAGCCCCTTCGCGGGCGGAGACTGCGGGGGGCGGAGGAGGGGGGCTTCGGAGCCGCGGAGGAGAGCACAGCAACAGGGGTGTGGAGGGAAAAGCGGAGAGATTCCGGCACACAGGATCGGTGCCCTCAGGCACACACCAGCTCGAGAGGCTTGTCTGCTCGGCCGCTGTGGCGGGCGGGGATGGGAGCTGAGGCTCGAGTATCGGCTTTCAGTCGGAGCACAGGGAGAGGACTGGGGCTGGCGGCAGGAAGAGAGCCTGAGGGGGTTAGTGCACCACGGCTAGCCCGGAGGGAGTCCGGTGAAAGGGTCTGGAGCTGCCGAAGAGGCAAGAGGCTTTTTCTTCCCTTTTGTTTCCTGGTGCGCGAGGAGAGGGCATTAAGAGGGCTGCTTTGGGAAGCACCGGAGACGGGCGCGAGCCGCGAGGCGCGGACCCCGGAGACGGGCGTGGGACGCTGGGGCTGCTGCTGCTGCCACCGCGGGGCCTGTGTGCGAGCGCGGGTCACTGTCCGCCCCGCCTCCCGGGGGGCCTGTGCACCCTGCCACTGCCGGGGTCCCGGAACCCGGGGACGGCTTTCCCGGGAAAGCGCACGGAGTGCCTCGGGCTGGTGCAACGTCACGCCGGTCTCTGCCGCCGCAGGCCCGCCCCACTCTGCGCGCCCCTCCCTCCCCTCTGCCTGAGTGAGCCAAAGCCCCCGCATCAGCGGCTCCTTTAAACCCATCCTGTCTGAGAGAAGAACGGACGCCCTCCGGCGACCTACGCGCAGAGGCGGGGCCCGGTCCAAGGCTGAGACCTGGGAGCTGTGAGAGCAGAGAAGAGACAGGGAAATCTCTCTGTGCAGCCTCGGAGGCAGCAGATTAAAGCTCCACGGTCCACTTGATGTGCCCTGCGTCTGTGGAGTGCATGAATAGACAGCGAATCATCCCAAATTGAGGAAGTGGACTTTGAGGACAAGATTTAAGACTTACCCCCTTTTCCTCTTTTTACAACGAATTATCCCAAATTAAGGAGGTGGACTTAGCAAGATTTCAGACTTCTCGCCCTTTTCCTCTTTTTACAACGAAGTATCCCAAATTGAGGAGGTGGACTTGGAGAGCAAGATTTTTTATTTTTCCCCCTGCTCTCTTTTTGTGAATGTGTATGTGTATTCTTCTGTGTAAGATTCTCTCTGTATAGCTTTGCTTCCACCATATGTCCCAGGGTTCTATCGGTCCGTTTTTCTTCAATAATTACTTTTTAATTTTAATAATGCTACTATATTTCATACTTTATTCTATTTTACTTTACCTGCTCTTTCTTTTTTTCCTACCTTCCCTTCCTCCCTCCCTCCCTCCACCCCTCCTTTCCTTCTTTCTCTCTTTCTTTCCTTCCTCCCTCCCTCCCTTCTTCCTTTCACTCTTTCTTTTTCTTTCCTTCCTCCCTCCCTCCTGTCTTTCTTTCTTTCTTTCCTTCCTCCCTCCCTTCTTCCATTCACTCTTCCTTTCTTTCATTCCACCCTCTCTCGCTCTTTTCTTTTTTTCTTTCTTTCCATCCTTCCTCCCTCCCTCCTTTCTTCCTTCCTTCCTTCCTTTCTTTCCTTCTTCCTTTCTTTCTCTCTCTCTTTCTTTCTTCTACTAATTCTTTCTTTCTACTTTTTCTCCCTTTTATTCTGAGCCGGGTAGATGAAAGGCTCTTGGTGCTGCAGCCAGGAGTCAGTGCTGTGCCTCTGAAGTGGGAGAGCCAACTTCAGGGCACGGGTCCACAAGAGACCTCCCAGCTCCACATAATATCAAGCAGTGAAAATCTCCCAGAGATCTCCATCTCAACACCAGCACCCAGCTTCACTCAACGACCAGCAAGCTACAGTGCTGGTCACCCTATGCCAAGCAACTAGCACGACAGGAACACAACCCCACCCATTAGCAGAGAGGCTACCTAAAAACATAATAAGGCCACAGGCACCCCAAAACACACCACCAGACGTGGACCTGTCCACCAGAAAGACAAGATCGAGCCTCAACCACCAGAACACAGGCACTAGTTCCCCCCCACCAGGAAGCCTACACAACCTACTGAAACAACCTCAGCCACTGGGGACAGACACGAAAAACAACAGGAACTACGAATCTGCAGCCTGAAAAAAGGAGACCCCAAACACAGTAACATAAGCAAAATGAGAAGACAGAAAAACACACAGCAGGTGAAGGAGCAAGATAAAAACCTACCAGACCTAACAAATGAAGAGGTAATAGGCAGTCTACCTGAAAAAGAATTCAGAATAATGATAGTAAAGATGATCCAAGATTCTACTTCCAAGATCCAAAATCTTGGAAATAGAATAGACAAAATGCAAGAAACAGTTAACAAAGACCTAGAAGAACTAAAGATGAATCAAGCATCGATTAAAAACACAATAAATGAAATGAAAAATACTCTAGATGGGATCAATAGCAGAATAACTGAGGCAGAAGAACGGATAAGTGAGGTGGAAGATAAAATAGTGGAAATAACTGATGCAGAGCAAAATAAAGAAAAAAGAATGAAAAGAACAGAGGACAGTCTCAGAGACCTCTGGGACAACATTAAACGCACCAACATTCGAATTATAGGGGTTCCAGAAGAAGAAGAGAAAAAGAAAGGGACTGAGAAAATATTTGAAGAGATTATAGTTGAAAACTTCCCTAATATGGGAAAGGAAATAGTTAATCAAGTCCAGGAGGCACAGAGAGTCCCATACAGAATAAATCCAAGAAGAAATACGCCAAGACACATATTAATCAAACTGTCAAAACTTAAACACAAAGAAATCATATTAAAAGCAGCAAGGGAAAAACAACAAATAACACACAAGGGAATACCCATCAGGTTAACAGCTGATCTCTCAGCAGAAACTCTACAAGCCAGAAGGGAGTGGCAGGACATAATTAAAGTGATGAAGGACAGAAACCTGCAACCAAGATTACTCTACCCAGCAAGGATCTCATTCAGATTTGATGGAGAAATTAAAACCTTTACAGACAAGCAAAAGCTGAGAGAGTTCAGCACCACCAAACCAGCTTTACAACAACTGCTAAAGGAACTTCTCTAGGCAAGAAACACAACAGAAGGAATATACCTACAATAACGAACCCAAAGCAATTAAGGAAATGGGAATAGGAACATACATATCAATAATTACCTTAAATGTAAATGAACTAAATGCTCCCACCAAAAGACACAGATTGGCTGAATGGATACAAAAACAAGACCCATATATATGCTGTCTACAAGACACCCACTTCAGACCTAGAGACACATACAGACTGAAAGTAAGGGGATGGAAAAAGATATTGCATGTAAATGGAAATCAAAAGAAAGCTGGAGTAGCAATTCTCATATCAGACAAAATAGACTTTAAAATAAAGACTACTAGAAGAGACAAAGAAGGACACTACATAATGATCAAGGGATCGATCCAAGAAGAAGATATAACAATTGTAAATATTTATGCACCAAATATAGGAGCACCTCAACACATACGGCAAATACTAACAGCCATAAAAGGAGAAATCGACAGTAACACAATCATAGTAGGGGACTTTAACACCCCACTTTCACCAATGGACAGATCATCCAAAATGAAAATAAATAAGGAAACACAAGCTTTAAATGATACATTAAACAAGATGGACTTAGTTGATATTTATAGGACATTCCATCCAAAAACAACAGAATACACATTTTTCTCAAGTGCTCATGGAACATTCTCCAGGATAGATCATATCTTGGGTCACAAATCAAGCCTTGGTAAATTTAAGAAAATTGAAATTGTATCAAGTATCTTTTCTGACCACAATGCTATGAGACTAGACATCAATTACAGGAAAAGATCTGTAAAAAATACAAACACATGGAGGCTAAACAATACACTACTCAATAACGAAGTGATCACTGAAGAAATCAAAGAGGAAATTAAAAAATACCTAGAAACAAATGACAATGGAGACACGACGACCCAAAACCTATGGGATGCAGCAAAAGCAGTTCTAAGGGGGAAGTTTATAGCAATACAATCCCACCTTAAGAAACAGGAAACATCTCGAATAAACAACCTAACCTTGCACCTAAAGCAATTAGAGAAAGAAGAACAAAAACATCCCAAAGTTAGCAGAACGAAAGAAATCATAAAGATCAGATCAGAAATAAATGAAAAAGAAATGAAGGAAACGATAGCAAAGATCAATAAAACTAAAAGCTGGTTCTTTGAGAAGATAAACAAAATTGATAAACCATTAGCCAGACTCATCAAGAAAAGAAGGGAGAAGGCTCAAATCAATAGAATTAGAAATGAAAAAGGAGAAGTAACAACTGACACTGCAGAAATACAAAAGATCATGAGAGATTACTACAAGAAACTCTATGCCAATAAAATGGACAACCTGGAAGAAATGGACAAATTCTTCGAAATGCACAACCTGCCAAGACTGAATCAGGAAGAAATAGAAAATATGAATAGACCAATCACAAGCACTGAAATTGAAAGTGTGATTAAAAATCTTCAAACAAACAAAAGCCCAGGACCAGATGGCTTCACAGGCGAATTCTATCAAACATTTAGAGAAGAGCTAACACCTATCCTTCTCAAACTCTTCCAAAATATAGCAGAGGGAGGAGCACTCCCAAACTCATTCTACGAGGCCACCATCACCTTGATACCAAAACCAGGCAAGGATGTCACAAAGAAAGAAAACTACAGGCCAATATCACTGATGAACATAGATGCAAAAATCCTCAACAAAATACTAGCAAACAGAATCCAACAGCTCATTAAAAGGATCATACACCATGATCAAGTGGAGTTTATTCCAGGAATGCAAGGATTCTTCAATATACGCAAATCAATCAATGTGATACACCATATTAACAAGTTGA
The DNA here is from genome assembly GCF_949752795.1 of Hyperoodon ampullatus. Lineage (NCBI taxonomy): Eukaryota > Metazoa > Chordata > Mammalia > Artiodactyla > Ziphiidae > Hyperoodon > Hyperoodon ampullatus. The sequence continues at coordinate 62,096,536 of NC_136921.1, read as the reverse complement.
AGGAGAAAAACCATATGATCATCTCAATAGATGCAGAGAAAGCTTTCGACAAAATTCAACACCCATTTATGATAAAAACCCTGCAGAAAGTAGGCATAGAGGGAACTTTCCTCAACATAATAAAGGCCATATATGACAAACCCACAGCCAACATTGTCCTCCATGGTGAAAAACTGAAACCATTTCCACTAAGATCAGGAACAAGACAAGGCTGCCCACTCTCACCACTCTTATTCAACTTAGTTTTGGAAGTTTTAGCCACAGCAATCAGAGAAGAAAAGGAAATAAAAGGAATCCAAATTGGAAAAGAAGAAGTAAAGCTGTCACTGTTTGCAGATGACATGATACTATACATAGAGAATCCTAAAGATGCTACCAGAAAACTACTAGAGCTAATCAATGAATTTGGTAAAGTAGCAGGATACAAAATTAATGCACAGAAATCTCTGGCATTCCTATATACTAATGATGAAAAATCTGAAAATGAAATCAAGAAAACATTCCCATTTACCACTGCAACAAAAAGAATAAAATATCTAGGAATAAACCTACCTAAGGAGACAAAAGACCTGTATGCAGAAAATTATAAGACACTGATGAAAGAAATTAAAGAGGATACAAATAGATGGAGAGATATACCATGCTCCTGGATTGGAAGAATCAATATTGTGAAAATGACTCTACTACCCAAAGCAATCTACAGATTCAATGCAATCCCTATCAAACTACCACTGGCATTTTTCACAGAACTAGAACAAAAAATTTCAAAATTTGTTTGGAGAATCAAAAGACCCCGAATAGCCAAAGCAATCTTGAGAATGAAAAACGGAGCTGGAGGAATCAGGCTCCCTGACTTCAGACTATACTACAAAGCTACAGTAATCAAGACAGTATGGTACTGGCACAAAAACAGAAAGATAGATCAATGGAACAGGATAGAAAGCCCAGAGATAAACCCACGCACATATGGTCAACTTATCTTTGATAAAGGAGGCAGGAATGTACAGTGGAGAAAGGACAGCCTCTTCAATAAGTGGTGCTGGGAAAACTGGACAGGGACATGTAAAAGTATGAGATTAGATCATTCCCTAACACCATACACAAAAATAAGCTCAAAATGGATTAAAGACCTAAATGTAAGGCCGGAAACTATCAAACTCTTAGAGGAAAACATAGGCAGAACACTCTATGACATAAATCACAGAAAGATCCTTTTGGACCCCCCTCCTAGAGAAATGGAAATTAAAAAAAAGATAAACAAATGGGACCTAATGAAACTTCAAAGCTTTTGCACAGCAAAGGAAACCATAAACAAGACCAAAAGACAACCCTCAGAATGGGAGAAAATATTTGCAAATGAAGCAACTGACAAAGGATTAATCTCCAAAATTTATAAACAGCTCATGCAGCTCAATAGCAAAAAAACAAACAACCCAATCCAAAAATGGGCAGAAGACTTAAATAGGCATTTCTCCAAAGAAGATATACAGACTGCCAACAAACACATGAAAGAATGCTCAACATCATTAATCATTAGAGAAATGCAAATCAAAACTACAGTGAGATATCATCTCACACCAGTCAGAATGGCCATCATCAAGAAATCTAGAAACAATAAATGCTGGAGAGGGTGTGGAGAAAAGGGAACACTCTTGCACTGCTGGTGGGAATGTGAATTGGTACAGCCACTATGGAGAACAGTATGGAGGTTCCTTAAAAAACTAAAGATAGAACTACCATATGATCCAGCAATCCCAGTACTAGGCATATACCCTGAGAAAACCATAATTCAAAAAGAGACATGTACCAAAATGTTCATTGCAGCTCTATTCACAATAGCCCGGAGCTGGAAACAACCTAAGTGTCCATCATCGGATGAATGGATAAAGAAGATGTGGCACATATATACAATGGAATATTACTCAGCCATAAAAAGAAATGAAACTGAGCTATTTGTAATGAGGTGGATAGACCTAGAGTCTGTCATACAGAGTGAAGTAAGTCAGAAAGAGAAAGACAAATACCATATGCTAACACATATATATGGAATTAAAAAAAAAAATGTCATGAAGAACCTAGGGGTAAAACGGGAATGAAGACACAGACCTACTTGAGAATGGACTTGAGGATATGGGGAGGGGGAAGGGTAAGCTGTGACAAAGCGAAAGAGAGGCATGGACATATATACACTACCAAACGTAAGGTAGATAGATAGTGGGAAGCAGCCGCAGAGCACAGGGAGATCAGCTCGGTGCTTTGTGACTGCCTGGAGGGGTGGGATGGGGAGGGTGGGAGGGAGGGAGATGCATGAGGGAAGGGATGTGGGAACAGATGTATATGTATGACTGATTCACTTTGTTATAAAGCAGAAACTAATAAAAAAAAAAAGGGTGAAGCAAAGGAAAAAAAAAAAAAAAAACCCAAACTTGGACAGTATAAAAATGAGGTAAGTACCTCATTAGAAAGGTGACGGCTTCCGTGGTGGCGCAGTGGTTGAGAGTCCGCCTGCCAGTGTACGGGACACGGGTTCGTGCCCCGGTCCGGGAAAATCCCACATGCCGCAGAGCGGCTGGGCCCGTGAGCCATGGCCGCTGAGCCTGCACGTCGGGAGCCTGTGCTCCGCAACGGGAGAGCCCACAACACTGAGAGGAACGCATACCGCAAAAAAAAAAAGAAAGAAAGAAAGAAATGAACAGGCAGTTCAAAAAAGAAGATAAACTAATCTCAAAAAATATTTAAAAATGTTAAAAAAAAAAAAAGGTGAAATTTCAGCTTCAGAAACAATTTGAGGGCTATAACAAGTGTAATATAGCTTTATTCTGTGGAACACAATCAATGAGTATCTCAGAAATAAGTTTTATTGACTGCTTAGTATGTGCTAAGCACATTACCTTACCCAACTAATTTAATCCACATAAGAAAATAATAATAACAACAGCAAAATAATATTTAGGTTAAGAATTTGTCCAAATTCATGAAGCCAGTATATGACAGAACTGAAACCCAGATCTTGCCTGTAACAGAGCCACATCTCCTAACAAAACACCTATCCTTTCAGTGCCCTCTCCTAACTTCATCCACAGTGAGAATTTTCTCTCCATGCTCAGGCTAAATGTTTTCCTTGGAACTCATATTTAGTCCTCAAGTTCTTAAAAGTGAGCATATCCTATTTCAACAAATAAACTGAAAACTTCCTATGGCCAAGGACTTCCTTTTTATCCTTCACATGACTACCTGTATGTTTGGCACAGAGTAGGCATTTTATATTTGCTGCATTTAAATGTGTTCTCATCCATATCAACTTAACTGTTAGCTCCCCGATCAGCTCTGACACTATCAGAGAGGCAGCTAGTGTTCTGGAAATACGACTAGACTTACAAAAGACCTGAGTTTCAGGTCCAACTTTGCTTCACATTAGTTGTGTGACACTGCAAAATTCATTCATTATCTTCTTCCTCTGAACTTTGCATTCCTCATCTGTAAAACTGGGATGTATAAAATCTATTTCACAAAGGTAAGATACTATCAGATTTTTCTTTGGGTCTTTTTGTACTCTATACCAAAGTCAGGAAGATTTAACTTATAAACTCTTAAGTATCTGCTATGGATATTAGCAAAGTTTTCTGGACTTAGGTATCATTCATTTATTCATAAGGTACCTGTCTTATGTAGGCACTCTTCTGGAGGATGGTTATACAATGGTCAGGAAAAACAGACTCAATCTCTGCTCTCATGGTATTCATGATCTAAGGAAGGCCAGATGTTATATCGGACTATCATTTTATTTTAACAATTTCATTATTAAAATATATCTACAATTTCAACTTTTATTAAGGGAAATTTCATGAGTCAATTAAATATCCATCAGATCTGTGATCCTAATAATTGAAATTTATTATAAAGTAACAAGAGTAAAAGTTACACATGACACCAGAAGTACTGTTGCCCACACATTTTTGAAATATTACTAGTCATGAGCACAGCACTTGGGCATTCCAGGGACTGTCATAAAATCACAGAAATTTTTTCAGCCTGAAAGTGCTGTGCTCGAAGTATCCCCAGTATAGGTGCCACACTGCAACTCAGATTCTACTTAAGCAAGATAAACAATTAGACTAATATAGACAGCTCAGCTTTGTCCATCTCCACTGTATTGTTTGAGGGAATGTGAAAATAAAGAGAAACATGTCAACACTTACACGATGGTATATTATATTATATTAGCTATTCTGGCAGATTGAATTTTCAATAGAAAAAATTGTGCATTATTATTTGCAGAATTTATAATACTAACTATGACATTTACACCAATAAGTCTCTTAAACCTGGCATTATTTTTGAAATGTGTTCACGTTCAAATCTCCATTCTGCAGGATTACACTTTTCTCACAAAAAGATATGATGTGTTTAATGTTAATAATTCCAAAACAACCAATTAAAAGGAAATGTAAAGAATCGACTTTTCATGAGAAAGGGAGTTATCGAAATGGATTTCAACAAATTCCCCAGCTAGTTAAAGATTTATCACGCTGGGCAATAGAGTACGTAAACCTTCCATGGCAAACTTTCAAGGACCCGTCATTCACAGCCATGGTCCCTGTCCTCTCTTGTCTTCTTTTAAAATGCCAGTCATGTATGGATGAGGCACATGTTTCTTCTGCCAGTGCCTGCTCAAGCAGACAGTTTACTAATTTGTAGTTCGGTAAACCTTTCACTGCACTGAGCACCTTGAGGTTAGCACATCTCTAATCATTATTTGATAACAGAAATCTGCAAGCATCACATCCCTAGTAACAAGAACATTGTATCTTAGCAACCAGCCTTGATATTCAAACAATTTCATTAAAGCGTAGCACCTCTTAGCAGGTGGGTGAGTGCGAGTGTTGATAAACATTTATAACATGATCAGCCATTGTGTTTGCCAACACTATAATCAGCATGACAAATTTATGAATTTGTTTACAAGCTCCTAGATAGCCAATCTATGAAGGTAAACTACATTTCAGACCAGTTAGGAGATCCAAACATCAGATCCTTATTTGAAATGGAGAGTTTCTTCAGAAAACTATCAATTTAAGAGATTGCCAAGCTGTTTTCAGTACAGAGACATCATTAATATTTCCACAGTGGTTTAATCTTTAAATAGTACTGTTGAATTTAAATGTTTCAGGAGCAAAATCTGAGCGGGAACTTCAGCTACGTTGAGATTCATAAGGACCGTGTTATGAAGCAAGTGCATCCTGAATTTTTTTTCTCCATATGGACAGAGCTAGCTGATACACCTCCTGTGTCCAAGGATCTATCTTATGAATAAATAAAAGAAAACAAATGTGGTAAACCTCTCGTTTATTTTAAAAAAGAGTTTTTTTCAGTTAATAATTTACTACAAATTTTAAAATGTATTATAAATGTATTTATGTAGACATTCATTTAAGGAATTACTGGTATGTCACCATCATGAATTGGTCCAAACATGAACAGCCTTTTCTTGTCTATTTACTTCAATCTAATACCCACCTATGGTATCAGGATTTGCATGAAATTTAATATTCCATTTTAGAGAGATTTTGAATCTTTTTTCCTGGTGAATGATCAGGAAACTGTATGAATATTTTTAAATCTCCACCAACCCCATGTTCTTCAAAATTGAAAAGTCTTCTAATCTGGAAAGTACTACCAGAGCACATCTCTTTCTTAATTATATAACACAGTTCCTAATATTACTGTAAGATCTCAAACCTGTGATTGTTCAAGTGTTACCAAGTATAAAAGTTCACTAAGGCATGCACTGCCAAACAGGTAGAAGAAAAACAAGGACTTTTATACTTTCTGAAGTTTGAACCTTGAACCTAACAGCACACAGTTACAACAGGGCCCCTGGGCTCCTCATCCCTGAACAAGCTATTAATCTACCTGAAATAGGTGAACCTCAGTGAAGCATTATCAAATAGGTAACAAGCTCCCTTTCAAATTACAACCAGCCATGATGAAAAACAAGTTTGTTGACCTAGCTTGTTCACCATGAACCATGACTCGTCAGTTAATAACCACCACCTGGGTGACTCCAAGCTTCAAGAACTAGCATGACAATGTTGGAAAGATTCAGAGACAAAAATATAGATAAGAGTACAGCTTGGAAGACCAACAGCTCTATATTCAAATATTGCTGGTGAAAGGTCTTCAGGAAGAAAGAAAAAAATTTTTAATGTCAAAAGTTGTAGTCAGAAAGGATCATGATCTGCAGATTACTCTAAAGCAAAGACAACAAAAATTCTCTGAACTTCTGTGTATGATACCACATGGGTGGGGTGAGGGACAGCGTGAGGGAGGTGGGAAGGGGAGAATGAGGCAGTATTTGCCATATATGCTAGGTTAATTTTTACACTTACTAATTTAGCAATTATTTACATTTTGGTCTAGTCTTTAAACCTCTATTTATACAAGCACTTTCAACTTATCAATTACTTATTAGCTTCTTATAGTCTTAATCTAACTTTTCTTAAAAATTAGGACCTAGAGACCATCATAGAGAGTGAAGTAAGTCAGAAAGAGAAAAACAAATATCATATATTAACGCGTATATGTGGAATCTAGAAAAATGGTACAGATGAACCGGTTTGCAAGGGAGAAATACAGACACAGATGTAGAGAACAAACGTATGGACACCAAGGGGGGAAAGCAGGGGAGGGGGCTGGCGGTGGAATGAATTGGGTATACACACTAATATGTATAAAATAGATAAGTAATAATAATTTAAAAAAAGAGGCCCAACAGAGTCCCTTTGCCCCTTCTGCCATGTCTGCTATCCAGAAGAGGGCCCTCCCCAACCATGCTGGTACCCTGATCCTGGACTTCCATCCCCCAGAACTATGAAAAATAAATTTCTGTTGTTTATTAGCAAAAAATAAACAAATAAATAAACACTATCATTTGGATCTGTGATCAAAAAATTAATTAATTAATTAATTAAAATATGGTATGTACCTTAAAAATAATTAGTCATTTCTCATGAGAATTTTAAAATTTCTGTTTTCTCTGTGAATTTGGGGGCAAGAATCAGTGTGTTTGTGATTGCGAGTGCGTGTGAATGTGTGCATGTGCCTATGTGTGAGTGTGGGAATGAGTGAGTATGGGTGAGAGAGAGGACGTTATTAGTTTATTCTGATTACTGACTTCATCAGATAATTCTACATCTTATTTTTATGAGAGTGCTATCAAAATTCATTGGCTCAGTGTTGGATTGACTACCTTCCTACATGGTAGATTTGTGATCATTAAAATGCTAGATTTCTAAAAATATATAATAGAACATAACTAATACAAATATTTCAGAAGTTCCAGAAGTAAGAAAGCTTTTCTATGTAGTATCTTGCCTTCAGAGCAGTGTAGTACATTATGGATTATCTTGCAGTTAAACAAAAAATGTGGATAATACCACATTCCCAATAATACCAGCTAGTGAACACCCTTTTGAGCTGCCTTTCCCTGCCTGTGCTGGACATATAAAGAAAGGCATATTGCACGCCTTAGAGACCTACCTCCAAGGGGCAGCTACCACTAGAGTCAGGCACACTGTCAAGGCAAAACCTCAAGTTTTGTGTAATCAGAATTTTGTGGTATATACTCTCTGTAAAAAATTCATCTGATAGGATTTCAAATACACTTTTCACTCTGGCTATTCAGACATAAAGTTTCTGCCAGAATACTTTACACTGAAAGATAGCCCATTTCATTGGTCATATTAAAATTCAGAAAGACTCTGAGAAAGGCAACAGGTAAGAAATGATTTTACTAATGAATTCAGACACCAGCATAAACCAGTACTGCTGTGGGCCTGCAAGAGGAACACTTTCTATAATAAGCCACTGAGTGTTTTGCTGTTAGCAAACTGTAAGAACTGAAAATTCCACAGAGTTCACAGTGCTTGATATTTGTGTGGTACTTTTCATCTGAAGGTAGCAAGGTGCAGGATAAATATTAACTCACAGAGTCTGTCAGTTTTGCAGCACTTGGAGTTTATAAACTCAGACTTTTAGTCAGAATTACTCCCTAATTGCACTTGACTTCATTTCCCAGGACAAGAATAAATTTTACTTTTCCACACAAAGTTTGAATATAAATCAAAAGTTATGACACCTATGAAACTCAAATTTCTAACCCCCTCTTTCTCACTCAGAATCTATTTTCTTTTTTATATTGAAAAAATTCAAATTAAAATCAAATTAATGCTTGATTTATCTGGCATAACCAAGGAAAAAAGGTATATTTCTTTAAGAAATAAAGCCTCATTATCAAATTTTTACATAATTTTCATTGAAATCTTTCTAAATTGTATCATAAATGGTTTGCTACGACAGGGTAAACCAAAAACAAGTTTAGCCTTTCTTGACTACTCTAGGCCACCATTATGACCATTTATGATTGAACTATGTTGTAATACAAATCTGACATATGGAGGGCTATTTGTCCCCAGAGAAAATACTTCAGATTACAAATTCTTTTTCCATTTTTGTATCTCATTTTGTAGACTTTAAAGAAAAAAAATCTTCTCCTTTTCCATAAGCTGCCATGCTACTTAGAGCAATCTCTACTCCCTTCTACCTTGTTGCTTCTTGTATAATGTTAGCCAGGAAACCAGATTCCTGAGCTAGAAGACTAAACTGGTCATAAGTAAGGGTCAAAGACTGCTGCCAGTGAATGAGGTACATGAGTGTACCACAATGACATATGTGGTACATGATAGTACTTCTTTATCCATGACAGTCTTCTGAACGTCAGCCACATCCCTGAACAGGTCATCTATTACCATGTGCAAAATATACAAGAGAAAAATCTATAACTCTACCATGGTATTTGAACCAGTTAACTGGTAGGAGGGGCTGGTCATAGAATAATATATTTAAGGTAAATTTAAGATTAGTCAAGAAACAAAGTAGTAGAGCTGCTGGGGTTTTTTTTCCCTTTGTTTTTGCAATGATAGTTTTTGTTTCTAGAAAGTGATCATTCCAAAATCTTAATTCCCAGCTGGATTTTCTTTATATTCAGTGATCATTAGAGACTCAGGATCAGACTAATAAATATTATTGTTTCACAAATTTTCTTTGGTTTACTTTTCCAGATTTACTATTGGTTTACTATACTAGCAACCAGAACAATCAGGCTGGAGTTAAAGAGAATTGAATGAGAGAGAAAACACACTTCCAGAAAAGATACTATTGATAAGTCAAGTAGATAAGATCCTACTGATATCTGGGGACATGTGTAACAGCAGGAAAAATGGATGAAAATCCTAGAGAGAGAGAAAAGGCTCATGTACAATGTTCACAATCATAATGTAAACATACCTGCAATAATGGTACAGGCAACATTTGTCAGTAGGTTAAACCTCGTAACAGGATGAATAATTGTGCAACCAATGTTCCTGCAGCAACTTGTTGCTGAGCATAGCAAGCACTGTACCTCACTAAATACCTTCCCTGAAATGAATCCTTAAGAGATTTCCTAGAGACTACCAGGTAGGCTTCATTATGAAAACACATTTTAGTCTAAACAAGAAAAGATTTTTTGAATTTACAAAACAAATTTTTACTCCCCCAAAACACCCATTTCTCCCAAATGCATTAATGGTTGCCAAAATGCAAATGAGAATCACCTGAAGGGTTAGTGGGATTATGGATTAAACTTTAGATTATGGATTACATGTCACAGCTATTCCTATGATGCATCATATATTCCTTCAGACCTCAAGAGAGTATATGGGCAAGAAATACATATAAAATGACGTTGTACAGCTCATCTCTCATTGGCTTCTAGATATCAGTAAAAGACAATCGTGGCTAAGACCTCATAGACGCTATAGTCACTTCACGACTAGATAAATCACTACCTACAACTTTGCTACTCAGAGTGCAATCTGTGTATCAGCAGCACGAACATTATCCAGCTGCTTGTTAGAAAGGCAGCATTGGGACTTCCCTGGTGGCACAGTGGTTAAGAATCTACCTGCCAGGCCTTCACTGGTGGCACAGTGTTTGGGAATCCGCCTGCCAACGCAGGGGACATGGGTTCGAGCCCTGGTCCAGGAAGATCCCGCATGCTGCGGAGCGACTGAGCCTGTGCACCACAGCTACTGAAGCCCACGCCTGGAGCCCATGCTCCGAAACAGGAGAGGCCACCGCAGTGAGACGCCCGCACACTGCAGTGAAGAGTGGCCCCCGCTCATCGCAGCTGGAGAAGGCCCGTGCACAGCAACAAAGACCCAATGCAGCCAAAAAAATAAATTAAAATAAAATAAATAAATTTATTTTTAAAAAAAGAATCTACCTGCCAATGCAGGGAACACAGGTTCAATCCCTGGTCCGGGAAGATCCCACATGCCACGGAGCAACTAAGCCTGTGCACCACAACTACTGAGCCTGCGCTCTAGAGCCTATAAGCCACAACTACTGAGCCCACGTGCCACAACTACTGAAGCCTGCATACCTAGAGCCCGTGCTCCGCAACAAGAGAAGCCACCGCAATGAGAAGTCCGCGCAGCACAACGAAGAGTAGCCCCCACTCGCCACAATTAGAGAAAGCCCGCGCGCAGCAACGAAAACCTAACGCAGCCAAAAATAAATAAAAAAGAAAGGCAGAATCTTAGGCCCCATCCCAGACCTACTGAGTCAGTGCATTTCAATAAGATCCCCAGATGAATATTTTGAACATTAAAATTTGAGAAGCACTAAATTAACAAATAAATTAATATAGGATATAGAATGTCTTTCTATATTTCATGTACTTTCTAGGAGCTTATAAACCTTTATGCAATTAACCCATGCAATAAACTCATTCAGTAGGTATAAATACCACGGTTTTATAGCTACAGGCAAAAACCTAGTTTTACTAATACATGGGAGATGTATAAAATAGTATGTATGAATAGAAATTGGTTTCCTTTCGCACACTCCACAAACGGTCACACAATGGTTCTTTAGGAAAGCTCTGTGGACAGCCAAAGCTACCTTGGTCTGACATTCTTTTCTTTATAAACTTCCATTCTTGGCAAAGAAGCAATTGACAGAGAAACCAGGCCAGATACTCATCCCAGAATTGTGGAGTGGGATATTTTTGGGAAAACGGCAAGCTCCACAAAGGGCAGATGAATTTTCCTTCTCAGCTTTTCTTTCCTCCCAAGGTGTGTGCCTTACCTTGAAATTTAGGACCATGATAAGGGAAAGCTATTCTTAAAAAAAATTACTTGTATACTAAGCATGCTGAATAACTAGAAGGTGGAAATTCTTGTCTGTTATTCCTGGTAATGTTCCAAGATTAAAATAATTTCAGGAATAAAATCAAAACAAACCATGTGACTCCAGTGTGAGAAAGAAAGAAAGGAAGGAAGGAAGGAAGGAAGGAAGGAAGGAAGGAAGGAAGGAAGGAAGAGAGAGAGAGAGGAAGGAGGGGGAGGGAGGAGGAAGGAGGGAGGGAGGGAGGGAGGGAAGGAAAGAAAAATGAAAATTCCAAATCATATTGGCTTTAAAACCCTACTTTAAAATTTCTTTTAAAATGTCACCTTTAGTAATGAATGAACAAAAGAAAAAAAGTGTTGCTTTGGTTATTATTTCTATGTTCATCTTGAGCACAGCATATTGCATATCCTGAGATAAGATAGATTTCTAATGAAATTACAATGTTTAGTCCCTTGGACACAGACCTACCTCATAGTATTTTTTTCTTTACTTTGACATAAGCCATCTGCTATGGAATTTATTCAGTTAAAACAATGATCAAAATCTGTTCTTTGAGAATTTGAACTCTTTCTTTTATAACACTAAATAAAAATCACTAATAGAAAATATATTTTATTACCTAGAATACAAATACTAAGAGTCTCTCCATTATTAGAACTGGCATTATAGATATGATAAATCTATTTTTTAAAAACCATTTACCTCTATAATGCTGGAATTCATTTTAGAACCCCTGGGAGGACTGTCAGATTACTTTGATTCACAAATGACAAAAGGTACAAACACTCAGCAATTTCCTCAGTAATCTTTAAGGTACTATTTATAAGCACTTTATCTATTGCTATAAAGCAATCATGAGATGTATATGTAGAAAGATTAAATATCAAATATGTTACATTTTTATGTTTTATAGTAATCTTTAAACTGAGAATTTTCTTCATATCATAATAATTCCTAGATTTGAAGCAAAACAACTCCATTTTGATTTTCATTTTGTGCCCATTCTAACTTTCAGATTAAATTCTAAACATCAATCTTAATTATTGATGACATTTTTGGTTTTTTTGGTTTTTGGGGGGTTTTTTGTGGTATGCAGGCCTCTCACTGTTGTGGCCTCTCCCGTTGCAGAGCACAGGCTCCAGACACGCAGGCTCAGCGGCCATGGCTCACAGGCCCAGCCTCTCCGCGGCATGTGGGATCTTCCCGGACCGGGGCACGAACCCATGTCCCCTGCATCGGCAGGCAGACTCTCAACCACTGCGCCACCAGGGAAGCCCTAATGCCTTTCTTCTAATCCCAATGAAATACTCTGTCTCTTAATTTCACGTGAATATCCTTTACCTGGGAAAGTGGAAGAAAGTGATAACACTTGTTTAAAATTAATTTCTTACTTTTCCCTTAGTTCAGTGTATCTAAAGAAGCAAAACTTACTGAATTAAGTTTAATGATGTAATAAATTCTTCCTTTCCTACAATACTGTGGTTTAATTCACTAGTGCACTTTAAGCTTTTTGCCTTTAGCATCTGATGGGTCATTAGTCTGTATGTAATCCAGCAGCTGGACTCCTCAGCGTCTAAACTCCATCAGCAAGCACCAAATCAGTAGTTTCTGAAATATAACTGGTAGGTCAAGTGTCCTGAAAAAGAGTGCCTTGGGCATCCCAGATGGAGAATAGGGCATGACAAGCAACAAACCAGGACAGAATTTGATGCCTGTGCTCACTAAAGATTTCATTCATTCTAACTCACTAAACAACTGTTTTCCAAATAATCTGACTTCTACTTGTGAAGTTTCTAGCCAGTAGATCATGCAAAGAAATTGGTTACTATGTGCCAATAGGCTTACCATACACATCGTCAAGTTGAACATACTCTAATCATGTTTTGCCCCAAGAAACTCTGCCTAATATCATAAAACTATCACTATCAGTCATCCTAGACCAAAACAGGCTAATTACTGTACATCTTCACCACATGTGAAATATGTTCTCTGCTGGGTCAAATAGTCCCTTTTCATTGAGAGCAATTCCTATTGTTGAAAAATAGAAAGACACCATTAACATTTTTTCTGAGTTTCATATAAGATTTGGAAAAAACATTTTCCACCCTATCTTTAGTAACTGAAATAGCCAACCTATCCAATCTACTGTACTTCTGCTATAGTACTACATTTATTTATTCATTCAAAAAGTTCTAGATACTGGAAATAGAGATAAAGTTTGCTGTCCCTGCCATCAAGAGCTAAACAAGTCATTTTAGATAAGTGATGTAATAGTGTACTTTGGCCTGCATCATTGTCATCATCATCACCATCATCTTATGTGCTTAAAGAATTTAACATAAAGGGACTTCCCTGGTGGTCCAGTGATAAAGAATCCACCTTCCAACGCAGGGGAGGCGGGTTCGATCCCTGGTCAGGGAACTAAAATCCCACATGCTGTGGGGCAACTAAGCCCACGCGCCACAACTACTGAGCTGGCACGCCTCAATGCAAGAGGCCATGTGCCTCAAACTACAGAGCCCATGCACTCTGAACCCTGCATGCCACAACTACAGATCCCACGTGCCCTGGAGCCCAGAAGCCACAACTAGAGAGAAGCCCACGTGCCACAACGAAAGATCAAGCACACCTCATCGAAGACCCTGTGTGCCGCAACTAAGACCCGATGTAGCAAAAAAAAAAAATAAATATATATATATATATTTTTAATTCTAAAGAAAGCTTTAAAAAAATTTAACATAAAACACACAAGATTGGACACTAGATATAATTGAGTCCTGACATTATGTATGGAGAAATAGAAATGAAATCCACCACCACCCTGCCCTTTTATGTTGTCTCACTCCATGGAGACAGAAGAAAGACTAGACCCAATAGTCCAATTAAACCAGTTTATTTAGAAACTGAAAAGCCAGCATCTAAAATTGCTGGTTCTCCATGGCCCTTATGAGCAGATAGAGAAGCAATAAAGGCCACAGCAGCATGAAAGATATAAAGAACTTATATTCTTGGAAAGAAGGTAACTGTGACAGGATGAGAAGGAAGGAGAGAGAAAAACAGGGAGTCTGAAAGAGAAGTGAGTAGAGATAGAAGCAGGAGGGCAGAGGCAGCAAGAAAGGAAGAGCAAAAGGAGAAGAGAAATTAAAGAGTGGGTGGGAGGAAGAACAAGTGAGAAGAGCATTGAACTAGGCACATATGCTCACACCCATGAAATTAGCATATTGAAAATCATCCAGTGTTTCCCTATAGAGAAAAGAAGGGGTTGGATCAAGCTGCAGGGTCTCATACCTGAGAAAGCCAAGGGACCCATTGTGGTAGACAGCCTCTCAAACGGCCCCTGTCTCCTGACATTCACATCCTTGTGTAATTCTCTCCCACTGAGAGGGGGCTGGATCTAGTAACTCACTTCGAACCAACAAAACACAGTAAAAGTGATGGAATGTCACTTCCAAGATTAAGCTCTGGCTTCCACCTTGCTTGTGCCTTCTTGCTTTCTCTCCCCTGCTCACTTTGAGGGAAGTCAGCTGCCATATTGTGAGCTGCCCAGTGGAAAGAGCCATGTGATAAGGAACTGAGGAAGGCCTCCAGCCAACAGCTAATGAGAAAATCAAGCCCTCAGTTCAATAGCTCCCCAGAAACTGAATCTTGCCAACAACTACCCAAGTGAGCTTAGAAACTAATCCTCCCTCAACTGAGCCTTTAGATGAGACCACAATCCTGGCCAACACCTTGACTGTAGTTCTGAGAAGTCTTTGAGACGGAAGTACTTAAGCAACCCTCAGATCCCTGACCCACAGAAATTGTGAATAATAACTTTGTTTAAAGCTGCTATTTTTTAGAATAATTTGTTACGTATCAATGGATAGCTAAAATACATTTAATACGAATTTGACCACTTTGTCCAAGATTAACTCTAGATTAGTAGGTGGATCACTGAGACAGCCCTAATAGACTTAATAACAGAATTATGAAGCTCCAATCTGTGATAAACCTAAGAACGTGGTTTGAATTAATCAGTAAATCTTATTCATATTTCACACAGATACCTAGGCGTGAACACCAGCTATAGATCTGGTACTTACTACCTGTGAGATAACAGCCAAGTCATTTAACCTCTTTAAGACACAGTCTTCACATGTGGGAAATGGAGCTAATCATTATCCCTGCCTGTCATGCCTGCCATGAGATTGACTTAAGGTCATGTAATAGAAAATACTTTGGAAATTATAAAGTAGTAGTCATCCGGGAAGTATTTAGGAGACTGCCGCAGCCCCACTCATGGGATTTCTCTAGGCTAGTAACATCTTGAATATTTGCAATTCCTTAAAACGCATTTCCTCTTTTTTTATGAGGTAAAAAATAATGTCTCTACACTTCTTAAGTTTTGCCACAACCGAAAATATCTTAAGTTTTCATTCTATTTTTCCAAATCTAAGGCTTTATTCTATCAATGTCCGTCTTAAAACTAGTCATTTCTCATATATTGGAGATTTGGTCAAATAATTCTAAGATTTTTCTTTATTTTAAAAGTGTAAGTCTTAGGTGAGTTTCCCTAGAAGCAGAGACTGGGATAGGAATTCTTGTTCAAGTGATTTCTTTGGAGGAGTGTTTGAAGGAGAGGGAAGAAAGAAGGCGAGAACACCAGGCAAGAACGTGGGCTCAGCTGGAGACCAGCTTCAGTTGATGCACAGAGAAAGTCTGGAGCACAAATCACACCACAGCATTCGGTGCACCTTGAGGCCAAGAAGCTGGCCTTTGCAAGCTTCCCCCATTCCTGACAGTCACTGGCCAGGGGCAATTCTCCAGAGGAGGCAGCTGTAAGTTTACCAGCCACACCCAAAGCAGCTGCGGGGAGCAAGCACCAGTCACTGAAGGGGATCTAGGCAGGGTACCAACAGCATCCACTACAGCATTATACAGCATGCTTTCTCACAGTATTTCATCATCATTTCTGCAAATGGGTCTTGATATGCTAACAGTTTCAGCATTTGATCACTTTTACACCAGCTGTGTTAAATGAGACAGCAGAGAGAGTGGCAATGTAGAAAAATAAAGATTTGTCTCTAATCAGAGTTGTAAAACTTAGTTCAAGTCAGATAACAAAAGAAAAAGGGTCACTGGGAGACTTTTTCTACTAGAATATAACCATTATGAAATATATATGAGAGATACTTAAGCAAGGCTGAGGCGAGGAAGGCACCTGGGAGGAAATGGTTCCTCAACATGCCTGAGAGAGAGAAGGGTCCAGAAAGATGAATGAGAGGAGAAGGGGGAAAATGGGAGGGAACTGAGAACTCAGGTCCCTGAGAGAAGCAAAGGCAAAGAAGAAGTCCAAGCCAGTGCCCAAGAAGAGAGGAGAGGGGAGTGGGGGTGGAGGGAAGGGTAGGAATGATGATTTCAAAGATGAGAATATATCTAAACAGTTTAGAGTCATAGGCATGTCCTAACTACCTCTCCTGACAAAGCACAACCCTGGTTTTCCTGTCAAACTTCTCTCTGTTTCTCGAATCTGACATGGCCCACTTTTTTCCTTGTAAATTGTTTACATTTGAAAAGCTCAATCATGAAACAGAAGATGGTAAAATTTCTGTTTATCCAGAGGTTATTACTCACACTTCAGCTGAAGCTTCCTGAAATATTATTGCTTTTGGTTGCATTTTTGGGGGATATTTGTCAGAAAATGTATTTTGACATCAGTTGCCTAGAAGAAATTCTGAAACTTCAGAATGCATGAGAGGCTTTACAGAGGAATTCACAAAGGAAAGTGGAATCGGGTTTATATACTATAGAGGACTCCCAGCCTTCCCTCTGCTAGCATGGATGTATGATCATTGCCAACCTTCATTTTCGTTTCTGACGTTAATTAATTTTGGCTTTTTTAGTATATCTGGAAAAAGATTGGAGATTCTCCTGAATAAAACACTACAGTGGTAATACTATTTCAACAAGAATTCAGTCTCTTTCCATCATTCTCAAACATAGGTTACCACTTTTTTAAACTATTTCAGTGAGGGAATGTTTATATATGATAAAACTAAAATGTAAACGTGGGTTTAAGGTGATTGCCCAGCTTGCTTTATATAACAAAATATCTGCTGGTTTTCAAACTTATATTGAAACAGTATGTTAGTTCTGTTCTGACAGTATATAAAGATACTGGCTTTCCTAGACACATAAGCAAAGTCGTTTTTATGAGCTCATAAAGGCTAGACTTAGGAATATTTAAGTAGTGGGTAATTCATAGAACGATATCTTTAATCATTCAGCTAACATAGAGGGCAACCACAATTTATTCTTCTTAGATCTCTTCCTCTCATTTTTTATACTCTTAGGAAGTAAAAGGTATTTAGAAAAGACCTAAATACATTTTTTTTTTTTACTATTGTTGAACTATCAAAGATGTGCTCTCTTGTGGGACTCCCTTCACTTCCTCACTCTGTGTATGTTAACCTACTTCAGAGATGATGGTGAAATGAACCCAAAATGCCAACTTACTATTTGCATTATAAATGGAGGCACAAAAGGATATTTTAAAACATTTGGTTGATCTGGCATATCAAAGATTTCTTTCTAAGCTACTTCAGTGACTGCAATGAAGTAAACTGAAAGCAATAGCTTAAAAGTGGCACACACACATACACAAAAAAAGTCATAAAAAAACAAAACCCAGCTTATTTCCATGGAAATCTTCAGTTTACTCTCCGAACCCCTATTTCTGAATTACTTTCCTTTCTTAGGCTCTTCTCTATTCACAGGACTCAACAAGGAAGAAATGTGGAGTTTTCTCAATTCAAGTTTAAACTAGTTCTCACTGGAGTGCAATCCATTTTCCTGGCCTTGTCAAATCTGCACTCAAACCTCCAGGAAATAGCCCAACTCCTATTTATTTATTCTATTGAGCTGATTACCAATACTGATGCTTTCTCTCTATTCATGAGTTTTGCAAGGTCTGCCATTTTCTGCTGCTTCATAAAGTACTCAACAAAATCACAAGTCATTAGAGTGTCTACCTGAGAGTCAATATAAGTGGGGATAATGTAATTTAAACAAAAAGTTACCATGTCTTAACAATCGCTATAGCTTTCTTCACTTCCCCTTTGACCTTCATAGATCTGTGGTTTTATTTTCTGTTTTCAAAACGGAGGCCAGGGCCTTCCTAAGAATCATGGGACAGTTGAAATGGGCCATAGACAAGTGGTGTTTCAGTATTACTAAATAACCACTGAACGTGGTGGATTCTTCCATAGATTCCTGCAAACAGCCAATTGGAGCCCGTGGGAAGAGGCAAAGGTTACCATATGGTATGGGCAGTGCCTATGGAAGGAACTGGACTTCTCCTTCATAGCATTATCTCAGGGGAGTTGAGAGGTAAGGGAGGAGGACTCTTCATAGGTTCAGAGGATTGAGAAATGTAAAATGTTCACAGAATATGAAATCTTATTATCACAACATGAGGGAGAAGGCAAAGCACTTTGGTCACCAAATTCTTAGAAGTAAAATACACACCATTACACCTTATTGTACAGACCATTATTTGTCTGTACAATAAGGTATCTCTAAAGTGAAAAGTTAAGCTAATATGTGGACATTTCCAAGTATTATTTTATCTATGATCTCTTTAGAGAAGATAGCTTATCTGCATCTACTTTCATAGTGTTAGAGTACTTAGACTAAATTAGTATAATATCTGACATATCTCCACCTACAATATCAAGCTCTCACAAAAGTATCCCAAACTTTGCTTTTTTTCATACTTTATCATACTTTATACTGATAGAAAAAAATTCATATGGAAACAGGTATCAGTCTCTCTATTCTGATTTTTGTTTAAAGTTGCAAAGCTTCCTGAATCTTTGGAGATTCTTACAAACTGGCCCCCAGTCTTCTGAGCATCCACTCCTCCACACACCCCAGCTACCACCCAAAACAAAACAAAACAAAAAATAACAAATATCACCATAGATTCAGTAAAATAACATTAAGATTGAATTTTGGATAATGCTGATGAAGGGAGATTGCTAGCACTGCCATTTAACAATATGGAGCTTATTAGACCAGAGGGACATCTGTCTCTAATTAAATTAAAGAATATTATACATAATCTTTTCAGCTTCACAACAAAACATTTCTTTAGGGTGGTTAGATACTTGATTTGGGTTTAAAAAGCTACTGCCTATTCTTGAACTGTAATGCAAAATTTGCCTCCTAGCTAAGCCTAGAATACTTACAGTTATATGTCAATTTATTTCAGTATTGTTTTTAACAAATCAAACCTTTGGAAAGACATCCATGTGTATCACACCTAGCTAAAGTCAAGCCACAATATAAGCTTCAACTGTGAATTCTGAATGCACTTATTCATTGTCAGTCAATCAATTTGCCAACCTTTCCAAAGTGCAAGTTCATAAAAATCATAGAAATTGGTATTTTCTGGGGCTGCATAAAGCTTCAAATTATATTTGGCAATGATTCATTCTAGACGAAAACTTTAGTAATATTGTATTATTGCCACATGTTCCTGTGCCTGTATTAGAAACACCTCAGTATCTTTCCTTCTCTGCCACCACCTCATACCTACTTCCTCCAGAATTCTGAGACTCAAAGCCATGTTATAATGACCTCTGCCCTATCGCACTAAGACTTCTTTCCAATGTGGCCACTAAGTCTTCCTGAAAACACACCTCCCTTAGAGTCTCCATCTAAACTGTTCAGGGGAAGTCTGCTTGACAGGAATAAGGAAACAAAAATGTATAATAAGGCAAAGAGAGCAGAACAGCACTGTTCTAGTCTCAACCACAGTTGGCATTTCTGTGAATCGTCCATCTCACTGAGTTTGTAAACCATGTTGAATACCAGACTTCCTGCCGGTCCTAAAGAAATAATTATTACAGGGAATAATAATGAGACTTTATCAACACTATTAAGATGTATTTGGTTAAGCAGTTAAATTGATTTTGGAGATAAAAGGAAAAAAAAAGAATAAAAGTCACTGACATTTTTAAAAGCAAGTAACAAGAAGCACAAAGGTAAATCTTTGACTTGTCAGGGAAATGAGGTTTCCTAGGAATCATCTCTGTGTTGTTAGGATGTGAAAATAAAAAATATAAAAAGTTACTTCAAACTGGCATTTTATTTTATCTCTTCACTGCCGTAAGACTGAGGCATAATACAAAAACTTATGTTTAAAAAGAAATTAGAATCTTTATCTTCCTTTTGAGAAGAATATCCAACTTCCTAGTCAGTGTAATTTGAAAGTTTACTTAGTATAATTTCTTAAGATTCCATATAAATCAGAAGTCAAAATGTCACTTATAAATCTTTATATAACAACCTTGTTTAGCGCATACAGAGCTACTGGAAAATAACTATGAAATTTTATGCGTTTAAACATGAAAACAAAAAAAATTTTTTTCACAGAAAAAGATCTACTCCTGCCCAACCCTCCACCCAGGAAAGAAACACATGTTATGTATGAAGACATTTAATTGGACAAACACCGACAAGCGCTAAATCCTATGAAATACAACAAGATCAGTCAGATTCTTAATGAGAAACATTTTATTGTGCATTTCTAACACTGTCTAAAATAATCCTGGATTTCATTTAATCTCTGCCATGGTACTAACAATTTCAGAAAGCAATAAAATCTAGGACAGTCCATGTTTCAAGAACTGCTGCCTGATAAAAATGACAACCCCTCCCCCACGTCAGATTCAGATACACCAGAGCCGGTCTTCCTGTTATTCCTATGCATGCCTTTCTTCCCATATTAACAATAAAAGTTTAGTGCGCTATCTGACTGCAGAAGTTCCTTCCTGAGCACAAGGGCGTCTTATCTGTTAAGAAATTCTGACCCCAGGTAGATAGTTGTTTATGTCAAAAAGCGTCTCTCTTAGGCAGATAACTGAGTGTTTTAAGAACTCAGATAAAGGAGCAAGTTGTCTGTGCAAATATACAAAACACTGTGAAGATAAGATGGCTTTTTTTCTGAAAAGACTTATGCATTTCTACATATACCCCTATCATATGTCCATGTTCTAAAGCTCTCCAACAATTGCCCACCCCACCTAATCTCTATATGGTTCGCTTCTGCTCAATTTCCATGATCTAGTCAAGAAAGACTAAAAGGCAGATCACTATTCTCTAAACACTTCTAGCTTTACCCACCTTTCAAATAGGGACCATATGAAGAAAAAAGAATACAAACTAGGTAGTTTATCTTTCCTCTCTCCCTGCTCCTCAGCCGGGGCTGACAGTTAGTTTACACTGCTGACCTACCCAAAATCAGCTTGCTGTCTGTGCCAACTCCCCACCACTCTGTTCCTGCTCCTGAAAAGAGGTCAATTGGCTATACTAACTCAGGTTCATATGTCAACACATTACCGATCTCTATCCTTCCGGGTAACTAAATATCATTTCCAAATTGAAATGTACAAGTCGCCAGATAAGACCCCAATCATCCAGTTGTTATTTTTTAAGCACTAAGTATATGCTGGGCATTCTGCTGAAACAATGAAAATAAATAAGAGAGTTGTTACCTCTGGGTGCTCATAGTTCGATATAGTCAGCAAACATAACAGTGTGGTAAATGTGGCCATAGGGATATGTACAGGATGTACTGGGCAAACATAGAGGAAAAGTCAAGGTCACACAGCTTTATGGAAGGCAACAGGAGTAAGGGCGATTGTAAACACCAAATAATATAAGAATCCTGAGGTCTGCACTGTGCTAATGGGCTAACATTTTGTTTTACTCATGTGGTGAATGCTCAAGATCCATCTCAAATAAAATACTGTACTCGAGCACTATCAATTCTACCTACTAAATCTGCTTCTCACCTGTTCTCTTTTCTCCAAACCCACTGCCCCAGGGCCTCATCATCTACATGTCATAGTCCATCACTATTCCCTAGATACTTCAAATTGGTCTCCTGGCTTCCATGCTATTAGTATATTGAGCTTGTGAAAATGCAAATCCCTAGCCCACCCAGTGGATTGGGGTAAGGGCCTGAGAAAGACATCCTACAGAAGTAACATCTGACCTGGTGTAGAAATAGGAAGTGAGAAAGAAGGTGGGAAGGGCATTCCAGAGAAGGCCCAGCCTGAGCAAAATTACGCAGTTGGGACACAGTGTGGTGTGAGCGCGAAAAATCTCAAGTTCTAGCATTTGCATAAGGATAGACTCTGATCTGAATGATCTCAAGCCAGTGGAAGAGATATTTTTAGTCGAGTGAATATTGTGAGAACATTTAGTCAGCCTTCCTAAAGCAGCAACTTCCTTTTCTGAGAATGAGACCAATCCTAACTTCAGAATTTCTCTTCCAATCTCAAAGACTCCTCCAGAGTATGTTCTTCACCTCCTTTATAATCCAACATTCCTGGAGACTTTTTTCCATCCATTCACCAGACTTAATTGGCTCACAGAATTCTTCATGACCATTTTGATATTATTCCCAATTATTACCTT
Organism: Hyperoodon ampullatus; assembly: GCF_949752795.1. NCBI lineage: Eukaryota > Metazoa > Chordata > Mammalia > Artiodactyla > Ziphiidae > Hyperoodon > Hyperoodon ampullatus. Next base: position 62,073,838 of record NC_136921.1, on the reverse strand, counting down.
GTCTCCTCCACAATACTTTGGAGGCAGGAGTCTTGAATGGTGTTCCTTTCTCTTCCCCCTTTCAGAACATTGTAGAGCTCTATAAATGCTGTAAATCTGTCATCTGACTTCGCAGTCCCAAACAGAAGCAGACAATTTTTTTTTTTACTTGTTTCTCAGGCAATGCTTTCAGACAGAGATATCAGCAAAGAATTCACAAGTGGAGTTGAAGTATCCAAGGTCATTAGATATGAAATAGTAATACAACTGGCTACCACTTGAGAATGCCTACCATGGATCAGGTGTCTTGCACCCCCTGCCTCATTTAATCTTCACAATAACTTCATAGCATTAGTGTTATTACCCCTATTTTATAGGTGAGAAAACTGAAGCTCAGGGAGATCAATTTGCCACATTTTTCAGCATTCAATAAACAAATATTTACAGGCAAACTCAATTTGCAAGGCATTGTGCATATGAAGGGAATATGACGCTCAATTAAAATAAAACATGTTCCCTACCCACGTGAAGCTTACAGTCCATTAAGAAATCTGGCACTAAACAAACATCCACGCAAATGAGTGTGTAATTGTGCATTGGGGAGCTTTTAACCTTGTTAGGAAACTTAAAGTCTAACTGCAGAAGAGAGCCAAAGTGACTAGCATTTAACCATGGGAAGAAAAGAAGAAAGATTTTTTTCTGGTGTAATAGGGCAGAGCCAGGATTTAAACCTACATCCATATGACTTAAAAGTTTATGATTCAAATAGTTTTTTGTTTGTTTGTTTTGTTTTTTTTTGTTTGTTTGTTTTTGTTTTTGTTTTTTTTTTTGCGGTACGTTGGCCTCTCACTGCTGTGGCCACTCCCGTTGCAGAGCACAGGCTCCGGACGCGCAGGCTCAGCAAGCCATGGCTCACGGGCCTAGCCGCTCTGCGGCATGTGGGATCTTCCCGGACTGGGGCACGAACCCGTGTCCCCTGCATCGGCAGGCGGACTCTCAACCACTGCGCCACCAGGGAAGCCCTCAAATAGTTTTAAATCTATGGAATCAAAGTAATATAACTTTAAAACACACACATAGGGCCTTCCCTGCTGGTGCAGTGGTTAAGAATCCACCTGCCAATGCACGGGACGCGGGTTCGATCTCTGGTTCGGGAACATCCCACATTCCACGAGCAACTAAGTCCGTGCACCACAACTACTGCTCTAGAGCTCTTGAGCCACAACTACTGAGCCCGCGAGCCACAACGACTGAAGCCCACGCACCTAGAGACGGTGTTCCGCAACAAGAGAAGCCACGGCAATGAGAAGCCCGCGCACCACAAGGAAGAGTAGCCCCCACTTGCCACAACTAGAGAAAGCCCACACACAGCAACGAAGACCCAACGCAGCCAAAAATAAATAATTAATTAATTTTAAAAAACACACACACATAGCTCTCGTTGGTCACCTTTGAACAATGCTAGAAAATAACATGAAATCTAGTATGTAAAGGGTTAAATCCATTATTTATTCTAAGTCTCACATACAAATAATTATGAACTAAATTTCCTCAGAGTAATCAAATAGGGGAATTTTCTCTTAATAGAAATATTTTAAGCTACTGGATTTAAAGGAATTATATTAATAGAATTAACATATTGCCACCTGTAATAAATTAAGAGATCCAGGCAATAATCAATAATGGCTACTAATATCATGAAAAGGGAGGCAATGAGACATTGTTTGCCTCCTAATAAGAATACACTACACATCTATGAAGTAAAGTTGCCCAAAAAAAAAAAAAAAAAGTGAATCTAATCGTGCCTTAAAGTACCAATTTACAGGAAATAGAAGAAACTGAGAAACATGTCAAAAGATAACACAGAAATTTAATCATTAAAATCAAAAAATTCACAGGAAAAGTGTCCCAGTTTCTTCACCAAATAGATGTTAAGGGGAAAAAAAAGAATGAAGGAAGGAAACCTGTAGATTAAAAGACATTTAAGAGACATATTCACCAATAGCTATCTGTGGACCTTATCAGGATCCAGATTCAAATAAATTGTTAAACAAAAAATATGAGATAATTGGAGATATCTGAACCCTGAGTTGATATGGAATAATATTCAGGAATTTTTGGTTAAAATTTTAGGTGTGTTAATAATATTGCAATTGCCTTTTTAATAAAAAGAGTCCTTAACTTTTAAAGGTACATTTGGAAATACTTACAAATGAAATTACTTAAGGATTTGCTTCTAAACAATCTTATTAAAACAAGATTAAGTAAAGAGATAGATGACACAAGATTGGCCATAAATTGATTGTTGAGTCGATGGGAACATGGAGATTCATTATACTGTTCATTATATTTTATATATGTTTGAGACTTATATAAAATTCAATAATAAATTTGATCTAATTTATGAATTTAATAATAAGTTTTAAAACTTTAAGAAAAGTCATTTCTCTTTCCCTTGTTCCTCTCTACCTACTTCTACAAGGGCTCTTAGCTCCTTTTGTAAGTCTAGAGCTCTCTTTTAAAGGCTCAGTAGAAAAACAACCATCCGAAGATTTCCTCCACCAGAGAAAGGGGTCATCTGAGCTGTGGGGCTACTTTTGCTTTAATTATCATCCTCTCTCTTTCTGGATGAGATAGTTCTCAACTAAAATGTAGTTCGACCAACTCTGAAATATGCTAGGAGAAGACATATATTTTTCAGACCCGACCTTAGGCAGCCTAAAAAGTGCACACCCTTCAAAAATATTTATATTACACCCTGTCACACCTCTTCCTCATTTTTCAACTTCACTTTTTACCATCCTGCATTTTGACATCATGGACGTTTACAGTTATCAGCAAGGACACAGCCTTTCTCCATGGTTACTGTAAATTTACTTAGTGTTTATATAGAAAAGTCCAGAGTCAATGGCATGCAAGCTCAAATGGGGTCTTAGAGATCTTTGGGTCCAACCCCCTCATTTCCAGGGGGCAGTAAGTTAGGCTCTGAACAGTGATGGGACCTGCCCAAAACACATACTGAAGAGAAGTGCCAGATCTGAGCACCCTAAAATGACAAACACAGCTTTCCTCTCCAATTCTGTACATCCAAGAACAGAGGATCACTCAGAACTATAATTTCATGATTCATTTTAGCCAATGTGTCCCCAAAACGTACAATCCTCAGCAACCTAGTTGTCTCCCTTAAGGCCACCTCTTCTTCCTGGCCTGGAGTGATGGCATTGATAATAAACAACGGCAGGTCTCTGCTACAGCAGAAGAGCTCAGAGGCTTGAAGGTGCTTCTGAGCCCCAAAGAGATCACTCTGTGAGCAGTGTAGGGTGGACCATGCCTTCTCCTGGCCTGGAAGATGCCATGTGTGCTCTGAGCCTACAATATCGAATGCTTCTTTTCTCTTAACTCTCTTTTAGTCCTTGCATAGATTCCTTGACTTTATTTCTAGTTTCGAAAAGCCTTGTGTAAAAATAAATTGCCAGGGCACATTTTAAACCCTCTCTTCCTCTCACTTGACATTAAACAGATACAAAGATGAATAAAATTAACATCCTTAATCGATGCTCTGGCATCGGTCATCCCTGAGCTGAAGCAATTGCCTAAGTGACAGCTGAAAATAATAAAATTTCTTCTGTGCTAATTTCTTACAAATGCATAAAAATGCTCCTATCCCATTCTATAAGTTTTATAGATTTCCAAGAAAATCATACCCAAGAATAATAAGTGAACTGCCCAAGGTCTCAGATGTGGTGAAGACATTGCCAAGAACTAGACCTCCGTCTAACTGACCCCAAACCCACTCCTTGCACGCAGCAGGAGTACCATCTGAGTGTCTTTTAGAGCCCAGAGGAGGACGGATCTCCCCAGGAAGGGACTTTCAGGACCTTGGGGCCGTCTGTTCTTTAATTCCTCTTTATTCCTTCAGTGAAAAGGCCCAAATAAGTTCTGTGCTTTGTAGAGAGGGCTGTAAAACGGCTGTGGGAGAACAGACTCACAGTAAACCTGATATTGGGTGTGTGTAAATGTTCATGACTCTGCTGTTTAGTGTACATGAGTCACCAGAATACGGTGAGGCTCCAACATAAACCATGTCCTCAGACTTCACCCTCAGTCCCTGCCACAAGCTTATTCACACATGGCACCCTAAACTCCCAAATCATCCGTGAGTCAGAGCTCATTACGTGGAACACTTCAGACTTGCTATCCTAATGTTTGGCCATTATTTTTTTAACTGAACCCACGAAAGGAACATGGGGAAGGAGGGGGCCAAGCTGTTACTTATGCAGTAGAGGATGTGAAGCAGGACCGAAGGCACCAAGGCGAAAACATTCCGAGTTTAGCTTTCCCTATAGGAGGTCAAAGGCTCTGGAGCCAGACTTCCAAGTTCCAAGTTCCAAGCTCAGCTCTGCCCCTTAGCGTATGTGCGATCTTGGGCATGTTACCCCCACCTCATTTCCTCATCAGTAAAATGGAAGTAAAATAGCATTTAACTTATAGGGCTTACTCTCGTTAAAATAGTAACACCGAGATGTATGTATAAATAAGTACTACTATTATTTTGCTTTCAGAATATCTTTGCTTTAAACCATCTGTGTCATTGATATATAAACTACAAACTTTAACCCATTAACTCACTGCAACAAAGATGATCGTGAAACTGAATTTAAATAGCTTTGTTAATTACAAACCTGTTCAGTATTTGATATCTGGAGTTGGAGAACAAAATAAGTTGGAAACTAGTAACCAACATAAACCTCAACGCTATCTTTAGGGAGCTTAAAATTATATCTTTAATCACTGATCTTTTCATGTGATTCTATCTTAGAACTATGTCTAGGTGTCTTTCACTTTTCTGTTCATGAGCTTATTTATCTTCTTGCTGAAGTTCAAAATCTAATTTCTAACACAGGTTACTTACTGTAATAAACTCTACAAGCTTTAAAATGACAGGTTGAAAGATACAATTTTTTAGAGTTATGAATTAATAGCCATATATGTCAAAGACTTTGAAAGTGCCAACTTTTTCATATTTATAGATATATTATTGAAATGATAAAAAATGAACTGCGGAAAGAGGAAAGAACTGAGAACCACATATAATGAATCAAACATACTTAACAAGACATGTACAGACACTTTGGTGTGCATCTCTTTTATTACATTACATTAATCAAATACTGCTAAAGACATCCATCTGAGCAAAGTGTCACAATGATATTCTATAAAAACATTCTTTTGAAAAGAGTTCGGCCTGATAGCCATATCAACTACATTGTCTTAAGTGATTGTCAGACCCACATTTCTTAGAAATTGAGACAATTTATGTTCATGCCTCTTGAGGTACCCTCTCCCTCCGCCTGCTTCCTCCCACCCAACCCCCACTGAAGCTAGCTTTTTAAAAGAAAATAATTTAATTGAAAAAATGCACAAATTCTGACAAGGATTCATAAAAACCTGCATGTAAATGAGTTAAATTTTTCTTTTGAAAGCGTGATATCAATTCCTCTAGTTTTTAAGTTTTCACAAATTAAAATAGAAAATTCTGTTTATTTAGCAAAATAATTTATCTGACCTCAAGGGGATTTTTTCCTAATGGAACACAGGACTGATGGTTGTACATGGTTATGATAAGCTAGCTTTTCATTTTCATGCTGATAAACCACCAAAGTATCGCGATTTTTATACTTAATTGTTTATAACGTGTGTTTGGATTTCCCTGGCTAAATTCTATTATAGTCCTACTTTATGGAAGACTAAATCTATCACTTAATATTCTATTTAATACTGATATGAACGTGCATAAAAGCAAACAGATGAGGAAGACGAGTAATATCTCAGTACCTGTAGCCATCAGACTATGCAAAAATCATAGTATATTATTAAGTCATTTCTGTTATAGTCAGATGTTTCAAAAATAATAATGGTATATTAAAAAACATAACTTCTCCAATCTTTAGCCCATGTAATTCAACTGATACATTCAGATATATTTATAGTTCTCTATACCTATGTTTTGGTTTTGTCCTTTCTAAATTAAACTGGATCTTCAAACAATTTAGGTGCCGGATTATTTTTTACCTTGAAAAAAGAATCTTCAAAGAACTTCCAAGAAATTAAGACACATATCTTAATTACTATGCAGCTGAAAAGGCAGAATGTAAAAACTGGAACCAAACAGCTGAATGTGAGACTGATTTTAATATTTTCATTTTAAAGACAACCTATATACAAAATCGATTGCAGGTAGAAAGAGGATAAAGGTGTCCACAAATTGTTTAGTCAACTATATTGAAAAAAAACATTTTGGAAAAGGACAAGTTAGGCCAATGACATTTTTGCTTTCATATAGTTTCAATTTCCTTTTTCAGTTTGAGAATAACATTTTTACTACTTATATTACCTCTTTGCCCCCCAAAAAACCCCACCTAACAAAGAAGTAATTTTTCAGTTTGATACTATATAGCTAGAAACCTCTCTTATAAAAGTACAGTAAGGGCATGTAGAAAAGAAATCTGAAATATGGACATGATGATTTTTAAGACTGTATTGAGGCCACCCATAAAACCTGGTACTTGGACTACAAGACACCTATGCAAGTTCTTTCTCGTCTAGTCTTGCATATTCAGAGTGACCAGACCCATTATTGCTGTCACTCCGACACAAACCTAATAAATTTTCTCTTTGTATGACTAGTCTCTATTAACCTTGATCTGCTAGATGATTCTTATTCATATTTAAATGTATAATAACCTGGCTTAAAACAAAATCACTCTCATCATTTTGCCCAGTAGGCCAAGCCCCAAAATCAGAGCAAGTTCTCCCTTCAGATATTACATTGAAAAGCTAGACTTCTTTTACTCTAATCAGATTTCCAACTTTTTAAAAGCTTATCGTATAATTACATCAGTGTTCTAGATGTTGTAACATGATTTTATACGATACTATTTAAACTGAAAGTGAACTTTATCAAGAACATTTACTAGTTTTCTTTAAATATTCTAGAAAAGCATGGAGGGTTTGAGTTCAAGTAAATATAAAGGGTATTTATGAGTTGGATCTTAACCAGTGTAAAGTACATATCTGGCTATTGAGTCTCATGACAATAATCTACTCATCTATGTTATATAAAGGATTAATAAAAGGCATAATTTAAGCATTTTTCTCTAATCCTGACCATACCAGCTAGGAAATGGAGACTGAGTTGATAGATGGCTTACTTAGGGTTGAGGTGGTGGTAAGTAGGCAGAGACCAGATCAAATGAAATCCAGGCCTTACAACCTCCTAAACTATGTTCTTTGGAGCCTTTGGGACTGCTGCCTGAGAGAAGTCAGGGGATTCTCCTTAATAATGACTTATTAGAACCAGTCAGTCAGGGCTCAGAGAGGCTCATCTGAAAGTAAGTTTGAAAGAGCCCCACACGTTTGGCCCAAAAGGAGCCCTCAAAGCGTAGGGAAAGCTCAAAGCCAGGCAGACATTGTGTGGGCCATTTCCTAAGAAGTTCTTTTCCAAGCGTTTGCATGTAACGATCACAAGAAAATTGTAAAAGCCAAGTAACACCTGTTGCATGTTTGAGTCTGCCCTTGTTTTTTGGTTTTTTTTTTTTTTCCTTTTTACTAATCTAACAAGATGACAAAAAGAAAAGGCACCAAGAAGAATTAATTTAAAACAGAAATCATCAACTAGCTGCTGTGGCCTAAAATCAGGCCACTGTTTTGTTTCACTCACACAAAGGTTTAAATCTTTTAAATTAGTTTCAATGCTTTAAAAATGGGATATTTTTCCACAAAATTCCAGATTTCTGGCTTCTCTCAAGAATTTAGGAAATCTAGCCACCCTGGACCCACATTCTAGCAATTGGCTGTGGCCACATACTGTCCAGCTCACCTCTCGGTATGTTCAATCGTTACTCTCTTGGAGCTTGTACGCATATTTATGCCTTAAGCACTGGTCTAAATGTTTTGTGGGATCCTTAGAGAAGTGGTCTAGTCTCGATTTTGCACAGGATCCTGGCTCAGCTTTTCTTGCTTCAACAGCAAAAGCTCTCCATGAATTTGGGGAAAGCTCATGAAAGAGAGAGAAGTAGGTTGTAACAGGGAAGCAAAATCTGGCTTTCAGTAATTCGTGCTTCTATTCTAACAAGCTGAGCTGCCATTCCTCTCTCCATCCCAACTTTCTAGTGCAGAGGCTGCAACTAAGAAGGCTGGTTTGATTCCAAAACAGCAATGACTTTCTCAACGGGCACCATCTCTCCCAGCAGGAGCAGCAGGCAGGTAAAGTCACCTGCCAATTCTCGATGCCTTTCTAGAGCCTCTCAGGGAGGACCTAGGGCTAAAATAAGCAACAATTGGGGAGAAATTCTATTCAGAAAGAGACTCCCTGGTTGTGTTCTTCCCCTTTTTCTCTGTTTGCATATCCTTATAGTCCCCCATGACTTTCCTACTCACCCAGGGTTTTGAAACAGAGCAAACACTCAAACAATTGGAAGGTGATTTCAAGTCATTACCTGCCTGCCACACTAATTACAAGCCATTATCTGCCAGCAGCATGCAGTTTTGTACAGTTAGTGAGACACAGGGAGGGTCTACTTAACTAGAAGGATGATTTTACTCAGACTAAGGAATGTCAGCATTGGCAGCCCTGGGCCTCCCAGTGTTACGTAATGTTCAGCTGGCACTCATTCTGGAAGGATCATCCTTGAAGATGTACACACACGCATCTTGTGTGGAAAAGGCCAGAGGGATATCCATACTTTTCTGTCACTCATCACTCTTTGCCTCAAATTTCACATAGTTATATATTAAGGGAAAAAAACCCCACAAATCCCGTTTTGCAGTTTTTCCTACCATAATGACTCTTTGAAAACATACAAAATACAGAGTGAATACGACTCTATCTCTTTAAAAGTTCACCTTATAATAAATTTGGTTTTTAGATTGCCATCTATTATTACCTATCAATAGGATAAAGTCCCATTACAAGCCTAATTTCCACTTGCAGAATGGGAACTGCTAATGTCTGTAAATTATGCACGTCTTTATTAAATGAAGGTCCATCACAAATTGTCATTTCTAATCCATACTGTGTATAAATTGTGACAAAATGGATAATTAAAAATTATAATGCTTTCCAGTTACTTTTTAAATTATAGATCCAAGTTCTTTTGCTTTCATTTTTAAGTTTAATTTTATTTGATTGTTCTCCAATCTGAGCATAAGGAACACAGGAATTTAACTGACATAGTTAAAGCCCCATTATTTTCCTCTTCTGTATCTTGGCAATGAAAACAAGACATACCAGGTATACCACACATTATATTTTGCCTGAACTTTGAGGATAATTTACAGGATTTTCCAAAATGACACTTCCTTTTTATTCAGCAGCTTGAACATAAATACAGAACACTCTTCTGACTGCAAATATAGCAATTATACCAAGTTATGCTTTGACACTGTTACCACAGGCAAGTGGACAAAGAGCATCGGCAGTCAAAATACCTAAGCAAGTTAACAAGCTCCCTTTACTCTCTACAGAGCGGGAGAAGAAAGGGAATCCAACCCCTGAGAGATGTTAAAATGAAGGAGAAAAAAGGCTGTTGGTGTTTGTTAAAGAAAATGGTGTCAGTGTCTTGGGCTGATCAAGGTGTAGAATCTGAGGCCCTGACAGATGCCCAGGCCTACATTTGACAGGAAGCCTTTTTCCAGGTCAGATCTGCTTGATGATCTCAACTAATGAATGACTCCAGCCTGCAAGCCTTTGCGCTGGAACTACACCTTGCTTTCATGGTTTGGTCATACTGGTCTGCCCTCCCTCTCACCTCCCATCTTTCCCATCCTTTGCAAGATTGCATTTTGCCTCCTCCTTTTTCAGCTCTGTTTTATAAAATATCACCACATTTACCACACAAAAGACACTGAAATTAATTAAGTAAACTCCAAAGAAGTATTACAAATCATTTTGCTTTAGCCAGAAATATCAGATTTAATTACGTGATAGGTGTTGATGAGGTACAAAAACAAAAGCTATCTCCTGTTTGAAAAGGTTCAGGCCCTATAGAGACCCAGTTTTCCCACTATGACACAAATAATAATTGAGCATTTCTTTAAAAAAAAAAAAAAAAGGACAGGCATGAAAAGAGTTTTCTCTTAGAGACAAAAGCTTTCAACTAAGGTTTGTTTTCTCTTTTTGCCAGGTGATTTAAAAACAAAAAACACATCATCTACAAAGAAATAGCTATAACCTACATTGATATTACCATGACATAGAATACAAAGTGGTTCCAACAAGCACAGTTTCTGCAAGTGATTAATCAAAATCTATTTAGTCAGTCATCTTCAATGATTATCAACCGACCTGCTTAATAGTACAACAAAAATACTTTGTTTTTCCCCAGGTTACTCGCAAGATAACAGTTTTTATTCAGCATACAAAACAAAACGTTCAAGTTTAAAGTTAACATAGCAGTTAAAACATCTGAATTTTAGAGTGACAGATTTCTTGTTCATAAGGAAAGTGGAAGAAAAACTTTGGATTTTACTTGGCCTCACTTCAAGCACAGCATTGTGGACTAAAGTAAGCCTTGTTTCTATCATTCACTAGGGAAAGAAATGTGTTACTTTGATATATTGGCAATAAATAATATAGGATGGGGTAATTATTTTTTAATCAATCTTTATCATGAATTAGTTGCCAATCTCTGACACAGAGATACGTTGGATCTTAAAAGAAGGTGTTATTCTTTTCAAAGAAAGATAGTTTACTTCCATCAATATATTTATTGGATCAGAAGTTGCAAATGCAATGCCATTTTTAAATTTTCATATCACAGACTTACGACAGCCAGACTTCTTATAACAGTGGAAATTCACGTCATTCTCATCTTAATTCTTACTCTTACACACAGGCACACACAAAGACACAAAGAAAGAAAAAAGGAAAACAGATACCTACTGGTTTCCACATGATAAAAAGTGGATCTCTTTTGCTTCTAACTGGTATTTATGGTTTCAAGCAGCGCTGAATAATAGTTTTATTATATGTCGTTGTTAAACAATTTTCCTGTTTTTATCCAACAAATGCACATAACTCTATATGATGGAATAGTCTTAAAGCAAGTCTGAAACAGTCATACAAGTTACCAAAAAGGCCAATGCAATATTTCCCAAGTTTAAGTACACCTCGAAATCCCTTTCTTTAGCTCTTAAAATGTTGAAAGGAAAATAACTTTCTACGTTGGCATTTAAATGGTATCGTTCCGTGTGAAAAGAGTTACTGAGACATTTGTTGGAAGTCCACAAAAATAATTTGGACATATTTTGAACTTATTTTATCTGACTCCTCGACATTTAATTTGGTGTGAAAAACGGCAATGGTAGAAAACAGATGTTATGGGGCCAAGTATACAGCAGAGGTCAAAACAAACATAAAACACCGCTTCTATTTCTAAAAGAGGGGGGAAAAAAATGATTCCTCCAGCAACAGGTTCTATGTTAAACCTGCTTTTTTATTGTTCTGCTTGGGATATCTGTGGACTGCACAATGCAATGCTGTCTGCCGTGGAGCAATACCTCTCAGCACTGGTAATTTAAGACTTTCTTCTCTGTAATACACTGAACCATCATAACCTGTCTCTTCCCATTTAGTTTAACCTACAACCACCACATACTGATCTGGCTGTGTGTGGCTTTTTCTATTGCCATTTATTACTCTGCTCGACTCCTGAAATTCTGTTTGCAATTTAAGGCCACAAATTAGAAGCGTAAGTCATCTGTTTCCTATAATCCCCCTGTCAGGACTGGAATCGCATTTGGAGCTCAGCGCTGAGTCTGGGCCTGGGCCCTTACAGACTTTCTGATTGGCTGGCCTCTCTAAAAGCTGCAGCGGAATAAATAAAATGCTCTGGAAAATAGAGCTTCTTACCAAAAAACAAAAAAAAAAAAGAAAGATGAAAGAAAAGAAACTAGGTTTCAAATATTTTCTTCTCCCTTACATAATTATCAAATCAATTGTTACAATGGTTGAGTTCTCCCCCCAATGTACAGCAGAACAGAATATTACTTCTTTAAGGACAAAATGCTAAGTATTTAAGATTCCATGTGGGCGAAAAGTGTTATCCTGCTTCAATCAGCTATGTATTTTGGCTGCATATGGAATATCTTTTAGAAGTCCATATTTTGTAAGAAATATGTTTCTTACAAAACACATTTTTTATTTGCAGATGTAGTAATTAGCTGGGTATATTTAACAGTGTCATAGATGTTTAGCTAAGCCCAAAATCTATGAAGTCCTAATCCACTCATTCTACCAGGCTTTCCCTTTTAAAATATTCTGGCAAATTTCACTTAGTACCCCTGGATTTTATAGAAAAGTTTCAAGAAATCAAATATGAAACCAATTTCCTTTTAAAAGACATTCATCTTTTGAATAACTTAAGAATTTCAAAAATTTGAGAATATGACTGTTTCTTCTTCCCTTTTTCCCTCAGTTCATTTTAATAAATTTCATACTATCCATGCTGTGGCTTTAGACACTTTTAGCATTTCATATTTTTAAATATTTCCATTTTCTTTCCATTATACTTCAAGTGTACAACATATCAGATTACATATTAAAGACAGCAAGATACATAATATAAGTAGAGAGAAATACAGAATAGCCACATCTAAAACATAATCTGAGTTCTCGGTGTAATTGTGAACTGCCATTGGGCTTTTAAAAAATCATTAGTTAACAGGAATAAAATCTAACAGACTGATTCATGTTTATTAATATATTATACTAGCTATACCTGAGCTAAAAGGTTGAAAATAAATGGATCAATATTAGCTGAATGCCCCAAAAGCAGAGTTTGTATTTCAAAAGACATCAAAGTTCAATGGGGAAAATTATATATGTGATGCATGCAAAATTTTAGCCAACAATAAAAATAGTGATTTTTAGAGACAAACGATTTTAAGAATAACAAAAGAATTTAAAGAAATGCAAAAGAACCATACATAATATTAATCATTTTAAAGGTACATGATTATTTACAATACCACTTCTGGAAATGTTTTGTGCTTCTGTAACTTAAATTTGGTTTCCTTTTTTGTTACATCAATATTTGCAGGCTGTTACTCTATAGTGTGGCCTGTGATCTCTGGTTATTTAAAAGAAACAAAGAAGGAAAACTCGCCAAGATGTTGAGGTTTCAAAAAAAAAAGAAAACACAAACAAATAGCTACTGTACATGCGCATGCTGATTATTTTCTAGATTTTTTTTTCAACTATACTTTCTGTGTTGCAGATTTATTTAATAAACAAATGCATCTTCTGGGCCCATAATACACAAATGCATGCTACTGTTAATTCATTTACAGAATGTGCCATGATGGCCCCTGAGCAAAAGAGCAATCTTGTTATAATGAATGTGTACTATTCTTAATAAGCACACTGTAGCAACGACCCGCACTGCACACAAAAGCACACCCAAACCATTTTGTTTGTTCCCAGAGCTCGGACACCAGCACCACTATTAAATAGCTGTGTGCTGGGAGAGCAATCCAGTATTGGCATGCAAATGAGCACACGAAGAGGCCAGATGCTGCTCTTTAGAAAGGAAAAGTGCCTCAGCTCAAATTTGGGGGGAGAGAGAACCTGTGAATGTTACAGGCAGAGCAGCTTCGAGACTGTGCTCCATTATATTCCTCACAGGGGTGGAACTGCCTGCCGGTGGGATGAACCTAGGAAGGATGAATAGAACAGAACTTTTTGCAAACACGCGAGCATTCAATTGCTCCACATTTCCACAGGTCCCCTAGAGATTGCCCACCACATTTTTGGGTTTCTTTTTTGTTTTGTTTTAATTTGTTTGTTTGGGTTTTTTTCTTCTTCTTTTCGGGTCCCGAATGATGCCTCTTGTATTTAAAACTTGAGCAACTTCCTCTCCGTTTTGTAAGTTGAAGGTTATCATAATTCATAGGTGTTCAATGATTCTCCCAAGTTTTTCCATTTCAAATAAAATATTAGGTTATTGAAAAGAAAATGGATTTTTTTTTCTAAACTAGCTCATCATGTGTGCTATTCATCGTGTTTGGTGAGCTTTCATAAGCTGTGGTGGGCTTATGACCCATGAGTCTCTCTACCTTTATCCTATCACAACATTTGACTGCCTTAAGGAGAGAGTAGGAGGGGAAGCCAGTACTCAAGAGACTGAAACTGGTCTTGCAACAACTTTGGAAGACTGTGTTCCAGCCAGAATCAGGGCATTGTTTTTCCTCTTGGATCATTTTTCATTTTCTTTTCTTCTCAATGTTTAGGGAGTCATTGATTTATTTGATTTCTTGAAGATAGTTGGAGATGATAGGGATTGAAGTCACGGGCATGTGTTTTGAGGAAAGGACTAATGAAAAAGCAGGAACACCCCTGCTTAGTAAAATTCACAAGGGGAGATAACAGGATTCCTGTGACATAGCTAATTAAAATATATGTGTCATACGTCCCCTTTAAAATAATGGCATTTGGGGACAGGACCCTCCTCTACCCTCATTATTTATCAAGTAATAATAGAATTTACTATATATCTTATTCCTATATACATTTTTCAAATACCTACTATAAGCTGGACACTGCACAAAGCTCTAAGAAGAGTTGTATGTCATAGGAAATAAAATGGCTCATGGTAGTGGTCAAATCTACACATTAAACCTCCTGATAATGGATTATTAATTATAAACCCCCCAATAAATACATCTTCTATGCAGTAATTCTAACTTTAGTAAAAATAGAAATGGATATAAATATATCTGGTGGAATTGTGCCAATCTTTTTTTTCTTAGCTGATCACAGCAGTGTCTCTAAATTTCTGAGTAGCCCTTTCCCATCAGTCAACTGTTCCATAAAACGTATCCATACATTCAGTAAATATTTACCGAGTACCATATTAGTTTCCTAGAGCTATCTACATAACAAAGGATCACAAATTGAGTCGCTTAAAACAGAAACTCATTCTCTCAGTTCTGCAGGTTAGAAATCCAAAATCAGCATGTTGGCAGGGCTGCATTCCCTCTGAAACTTCTAAAGCGGGATCCTTCATTGTCTCTTCCAGCTCCTGATAGCCACAGGCATTCCTTGGCATGTGGCAGCACAACTCCAATCTCTCCTTCTGTCTTCACATGGCCGTTTTCCCTCTGTGTCTGTGACTCTTCTCCTCTTTTTATAGACACCAGTCATATTGGATTGGGCCCACCCGAATTCAGTAGGACTTCACTGTATCCTGATTATATCTGTAAAGACCATATTTCTGGATAAAGTAACCCTCAGAGGTATGGGGGGTTAGGACTTCAACATATTTTGGAGGGACACAATTCACCCATTACAAGCTCTTACTAAGTACCAGGCACTTGCACTTGGAAATTTTATCACTTTATCATGGAAAAACCCTATGAAATCTGTTGTGGAATTCACTATAAAAATGCTGTTGGAGATATTCTTACTTCATTATAGACAGTCTTCGCTATAAGAACTCAGGAGATAATGTTCCCAGGACTCAGTATGAGAAATTGTTGAGTTTTTTTCCAATTGCCTTTTTGACATTTTAGATGTTATTAGTCTTCTAACTGGTCTTATTTCTCTCTTTGAATTGGCTGTTAGCAAGTTCAAAATCAAATTTGGACTCACCAAAAATAAGTATATAATAACCTTGTAAGTGTATTTTATATAGTGAACTCTACCCAGTTCTTTCTTATTTTTCTACATTTTATTTTTTGCCATTTCCATGTTTTTTATCTTATCAGTTCATTATTGGAAATGGCATTAAATGACTAATTCTGGAGCAAAGCAAGCTACAAGTAAACAATTGTTTAAATTAATTAGGATAAACCCAAATTAATTAGATTTCCCTAAAACAAAAAAAAAATTTAATTAAATATATTGTGAAAAAGAATACATCCCAAATACTACTTTGTTTGTTCTCAATGAGTGAGAATAATCAAATATAATAACATAACATAGAACATTTATAAGCAAAGTTGAATCCTCATGAAATATTAAAGCTTGAGGGACATTTCTGAAGCAACGACGTTTATGAAAACTTCTGTATGCCTTATAATGAATAAAGAAGAGAAAATTAAGGGATTAACATGATCACTTGCTTCAGATATCTGAAAGCTATCAAATAGCAGATGGAATAGACATTGTATTCTCAGAGTCAAGATTAGTATCAATTGGTATAGAATATTTCAAGGAGTGAGAAGGACTAATAACCCAACATGACCAGCACTGGGAAAGAATGTCCCATTCTCAACTCTCCAATTATTAGAAATGTTCAAGCAATGGCATATCATGAGTCAGGGATCTGAAATAATGGATCCTATCATGTTGAAAGAAGTTGACTCAGAGAACTATACTTCTTTCCATCCAACTCCTAAATGCTAAGATCAATGATTCTATAGATGGCTTATTTTTAATAAAAAAATACTGTCATTATTTTATTATTATTGAACCCATTTAAACAGTTCCAAAATTTACAATAATTTCACATTTAGAAAAAAGTTGAACATAGTAACGGGTCTATCTAGGCACCAGCTGTACAGCAGAACTTCCTTTCTGAAATCTTAGTGAATAACACAGCTACAAAACCTAGAATTTGGATAAGCAGGCCAAATTTCATCTTACTAATTTCAAAAAATAAACAACTGAAACTAAGCAAGAGAAAATTATTTGTCCAATGACATGCAGCAAGCCTATAGCATAACCAGAATTACAAGTTGCCAGTCCTGAGATTGTGCTTGGAGATGTAGCCATACTACTTTCCAAAGAATCGGAAAATTATGACAACCATTTACCCGACTACTCAATTCAAGCCATATGTGGCTTCTCCTTATGCAATCTCCAGACATCTAGTTTTGAATCCAATCACTAAAAGGCATACAGTGACCCTGTGGCTCTTTGGGTGACAACTGTGAATGTGGTTCCCAAGTGTCATAACTTTCAGACCACATCCATACACCTTGGGCATTGGCATGACTAAACTTTTCTCCTACTTACACACTATTTCCATAAGGCAGGATGGCAGAATTTCCCCGGTCATCTCCCTATAAACATGTCTACTGGGCTGTGCTGCCCTTAGATTCTTAGGTTTTCTTTCAAATGCATGTACCCTCGGTTTAGTAGATAAGATCATTGTTCCTTACTCCCCTTCCCTGATGGATGACAGACTACTGCAACAAAAACTGAACAGTCCCTCCATGTTATTTCTGGCTTTACCAGTGACATGCTCTGTAACTTTATCCAAGTCACTCACCCTTCCCATGGTCAGGGTCCTTCAGTGGTAAACTGAAGGTTGTTAGTTTCACCAGTTTATATTCAGGAAACACTGAAGTCTGCACTTGAGTGTTCCTATAGATAACTGAAAGAATTATCATTGCTATTGTTGTTGTTTATGACTAATACAGCTGTAGAACTTGAAGATTTAAGATCTCCCTGTGGATTTTACTGTGGCCTCCAGAACCTGAGATTTAATTTTAGGAGAATTAAATTTCCAGTCTGCTTTACAGGGGTGACTGTGAGAACGTACGCTGACAGACTGCTGTCTTCAGAGGCAAGATCCAGACACACTAAGACAATACCACAGTTTGAACAGGGGGTGACCCTTTCCCATTCATCTTAATGGAGTGTTAAACTTGAAGCCTAATTAGGTCCACTTAAATGCCAACATTATTATACTTTTCTCTGCTTATCTTCATACCAGAAACAATCAACTAATGCACTCATTTAATCTGAGTGCGTGCAACGATCCCATCCAGACACCCTGTCATTTTGATAGCCTGCTTTGCAGTCATAAAAGTACAAGTTTTAAACTTGCACTTTGGTTGTTTTTAATTATCCACATAATTAGATTACTTTCTATTACCTTGAAATTTTAGAGGTGAGACTGTACACACATACATACGATGTTTGTAAGGCATTGGGGCCTGATCACTATTCCCATAATTAGAAACTGGTATCAAACTTGCTCCCAGGATAACAAACTAAGAAGATGTGTTAAATGAAAGATTCCATTACTGCCCCTCAGAGAAGGCTCACAGCTCTATAGTTTATCCACTGAGTCTGTACCCGAGCTTTCTTCATCCCCTTTCTGATTCATTATTGCTGCCTGGACTCAATTGTAATTTTTAATTCCTACAACAAACCTTGGAAAAAGCAGAATTAAAAATATAAAAATCCACAGTTGCCTATTTTATACCTAAGGGGATCCAGATCTAGGCCTTCAATTCAAAGTCCTTGGTTACCTTGTAAAATATCCCATAAAAGTGTATTTATTTACTCATGGCTATAAGGGGATTAGTCTGTTTTTCTTTAAGTCTTTGTGCCAAGATGGCATACAAGAAAATTTTTGGAACTTCATCATTCAGGCTGTGGACAAAGACATTGGTGTTGTCTTCAAGACAAAAGTTTTCCCCTCTGCCTACATACCCTTACACCTTAGGCCGTACCTCATATACCTCAGCATCTGAATGTCTAAGAACATGAAGCTTGGAGAAACATCATCCAAAGGTGTCTGTAATGGATATTGCTAGTGCCCACCTTGGTTTTCCAACCCTTCCTAGTCACATAGAAAGCTATTTTTCTCGGCCCCTTTTGCATTTGGGTGGAACTATGACTAATTTTGGCCAATAGATTGAGATAGAAAAGTCACGTTGGGGAGGAAGTACTCAAGAGCCAATGCACAATTCCCAGTGCTCTCTTTCTCTGCTTAGACAAACCTCGAAGCCCTATCTTAAGAAAAGTGCCATGAGATGGATCAGCCTGGAATGCTTGGTCCCCACATGGAGAACACCTGTAGAGATACCTGAACCAGCAGAAGGTTTGAATGACTGAAAATAACACTATTTTTGTTAACCATTAAGATTTTGGCATTGTTTGTCACTACATTACCTAGCCTATCTAGTCTAATACAGTGTCTCAGAATTGTTCCAAGCCAAGCCTCACCAGGTGGACAACCATATATAATTGTCATCACTGCCTTCTTCCAGCTTCAAATATAAAAGAATTAAAAAATGAAGATGGAAAAGTCACTCCAGACTGTCCACCAGGCTCTCATTTCACTCCTCACCTTTGATTCCCTTTTGTCTTACACTTTGATCCTGAAAGAAGTGAATTAAGTCACATCACAGACTTCTCTTTTCCATCAAGAAAGAGACTTGGAAGACAGTAGTTGTTCACAATGCTCAGGGCAATTTCCAGAGATAGAGAATTAACATTCAAAGCCAGGAGAGAGTCAAAGAGGGCTGGAGAAAAATCCCTTAGGTAAACCCCTAAAATTCAGGTTTGCATTATCCAATCAGGCAAGGGGAGTGGCAAATGCCCATTAGCTGGCTAAAGAAATAGGGCACTATCCAGAGAGCCATGGAAGAGGACTGGAAGAACAAAAGTTGCAAATAATCTTTAAAGGTGGCTTATGTTAATAAAAATATTAAGTTATATCTGAATTGAGCTGAGCAGTATTTTTATTGAGTCTTTTAGATGGTACTTGCAAACATCTAAACTTTTAAAACAGTTGCTCTGACAACTTTGAAAGACAAAGAACTAATCTTTAACAAGAATGTGGTTATTGTGTTTACATTAAATCAGGTCACATGGTTCTAAATGCTCTCTGACTTCAGGAGGAGTTTGTTTCCTCCCTACAGACTCTGTAATACAAATTCCCTAGCTGATCCATAGATACTAATGAGCTTCAGCAGTGGCTTAAGAAGGAAGGGGAGCCTTTACTAAGAAAGGAGTGAAAGTAGGTGGTGGAGATAAAGGGGGAAGCTACTGCTGGGGAGAAATGAGCAGGTCACATGGTTAAGGGGCCCTGTGAGTTAACTAACTGTAAGGATCTGTTTGGCTGGTACAGAAGACTGCAAGCCAGGAAGACCATGTGAACAGGAGAAGGCACACTCACGTTGGAGTCATTTGGAGTTAGGAAAGTAATTCTTCAACTTGCTAGCTCTGTGATCTTAGGAAAGTCAGTCTTCCCATCAGCAAAAAAAGAGATAAAAATACCTACCTCATACGGTTAGTGTGTGGATTAAAATCTGAATAAGAAAATGCATGACCTGGACATAGATACACTACCAAATGTAAAATAGATAGCTAATGGGAAGCAGCCGCATAGCACAGGGAGATCAGCTCAGTACTTTGTGACCACCTAGAGGGGTGGGATAGGGAGGGTGGGAGGGAGATGCAAGAGGGAGGGGATATGTGAACATATGTATATGTATAGCTGATTCACTTTGTTATACAGCAGAAACTAACACACCATTGTAAAGCAGTTATACTCCAATAAAGATGTTTAAAAAAAAAAAAGAAAAAGAAAAGAAAATGTATGACCCACAGAAGGGGAGAAAATATTTGCAAGTGAAGCATCCAACAAGGGATTAATCTCCAAAATAGACAAACAGCTCATGCAGCTCGATAACAGAAAAACAAACAACCCAATCAAAAATTGGGCAAAAGACCTAAGTAGACATTTCTACAAAGAAGACGTAGAGATGGCCAAAAAGCACATGAAAAGATGTTCAACGTCACTAATTATTAGAGCAATACAAATCAAAACTACAATGAGGTATCAACTCACAACAGTCAGAATGGCAATCATCAAAAAAATCTACAAACAATAGGGCTTCCCTGGTGGCACAGTGGTTGAGAGTCCACCTGCCAATGCAGGGGACACGGGTTCGTGCCCCAGTCCGGGAAGATCCCCACATGCTATGGAGCAGCTAGGTCCGTGAGCCATGGTGGCTGAGCCTGTGCATCCGGAGCCTGTGCTCCGCAATGGGAGAGGCCACAACAGGGAGAGGCCCGCTTACTGCAAAAAAAAAAAAAAATCTACAAACAATAAGTGCTGGAGAGGGCATGGAGAAAAGGGAACCCTCTTGCACTGTTGGTGGGAATGTAAATTGGTACAGCCACTATGGAGAATAGTATGGAGGTTCCTCAAAAAACTAGGAATAGAGCAATCCCACTCCTGGGCATATACCTGGAGAAAACCATAATTTGAAAAGATACATGCACCCCAATGTTCACTGCAGCATTATTTACAATAGCCAGGACCTAGAAGCAACCTAAATGTGTCCGTCAACAGAGGAATGGATAAAGAAGATGTGGTACATAAACACAATGGAATATAACTCAGCCATAAAAAAAGAACAAAATAATACCATGTGCAGCAATATGGATGGAACTAGAGATTGTCATACTGAGTGAAGTAAGTCAGACAGAGAAGGACAAATATTGCATGATATCACTTTTATGTGGAACCTTAAAAAATGGTACAAATGAACTTATTTACAGAACAGAAATAGAGTTAAAAATGTAGAAAACAATCTTATGGTTACCCGGGGGGATGCGGGGGGAGGGATAAATGGGAGATTGGGATCGACATATACACCCTACTATACATAAAATAGGTAACTAATAAGGACCTGTTGTATAGCACAGGGAACTCTACTCAGTACTCTGTAATGGCCTATATGGGAAAAGAATCTAGAAAAGAGTGGTTATATGTATAATGGATTCACTTTGCTGTACAGCAGAAAGTAACACAACATTGTAACTCAACTATACTTCAATAAAAATTTTAAAAATTAAATTAAATTAAAAAAAAAGAAAATGCATGAAATGTTTCTAGTACACTGACCATACATAGTAAGTTTTCAGTTAATACTAACTCATTAGATTTGTCTAATATGTGAATGTAACTGATGTTAATGAAGCCATATGTACACAGCCAATAATAATAATAGTATTACAGGCGAGTCTCCTCAATGATGGTATTTCCCTGAGTGAGAACGGAAACGTCTGACATTTCTTCAGCTGACCTCAATTCCTAAATGGTTCTCATAATGTGAGCATTTCCCAGGCACATGTGAGTGATATAATGAAATTTTTTTAGGATAATTTTCACCATTTGGAATTTTACCCCTAAACACTGCATAAGATGCAACTCTACTGTATTAATACAGTAAGGAATCCTTGTATTCCAATTTGTAAAAGACCACTCACAGTTTTGCTAAGCATAATTTTTATTTCTTCTCTTTTTCCACTGTGAAAAGTAACATGTCGTTGCAAAGATTATAGCTCTGGGGTCAGCAGACCTGAGTTTCAAATTTTAGCCTCACCATTGACTAGTTACACAAAAACAAGTCCCGAGCCTCTTTGAATTTTTATCTCCCCATCAGTAAAATTGGGATAACCTCAAAGGAATATAGTGAGGATTAAATAAGATAATATCTGCAATGTGCCTAGCAGAATGCAAGCAAAAATATTAACTCTCTTCCCAGCCCATAAATCTTAATAATTCTAATATAAAGTTATCAGAGCATTGAATTACTTGTGTGCATCTATCTCTCACTAGATTATGAGTTGTTTGAAGGCAGTGACCAGGATTTTTTATACTTTCTGCTCTACATATCTGGAAGGACACGTTAGGAGTTCAGCTATGGCAGGAGATACCAAGAGTGATCACTGGTTTCAGAGCACCAATGAAGTAAACAAAACTATATTACTTCCCAGTTACTTTAAATAGTCATCTGTAAGCACTGTCTCTACTCACTTATCTCAAATTCTCTCCTCTGTGTACTTCAAAAGATATCCATTCCCACCATTTTAACACTGCTTTGGCCAAAGTCATCACTGACATCCATGTTGCCAAACCCAATGCTCTTTTCCTTGTTCTCTTACTCAGCCTCTCAGCACTATTCAATGCAGTTGACTGCTCTCTTTTTCTTGAAATATTTTCTTCTCCAGGCTTCCATGACATTATGCTCTCGTGGCTTTCCTCTGTTCAGTCTCTGTTACTAACTCTTCCTCTTAATAGACTTCTAAACTTTAGAGTGCCCAGCTCATTCCTGGATTTCTCCTCTGTCTACACCTTCTCACTAGTTAGCTCGTCCATTCATTCATTGGATAGTGAGCACCATGCAAATACTAACATATCCCACATCCTTATCTCTAGCCCTGACCATTCCAAAGAAATCCAGACACATGTAACCAACTGTGACTTGAGGTCTCCACTTGCATGTCATATAAATGTTTCAAAATTCACACACATAAAAGAGAAATTTTGATTCCCTTACCTCACCCCAACTGACTCCTGCCTCAGGGTTCTCCATCTCAGTAAATAGCACTATTCTCCCTGGAGATCAAGACAATAATCTAACACAAGGCTTCTCAAGCTTTAATGTGTATATGAGTCACCTGAGGGGTCTTCTAATTCAGCAGGTCTGAGTCATAGCCTATGATTCTGCATTTATAACAAGTTCCAAATGATGTGATGCTGCTAGTCCTCGAATCATGTTATTGAATGGCAAGGACCTTGGAGATAGTTCTTGTTTCCCTAATGCACATCCCCACACACATATTCGAAAAGTCAGCAACACTTAATTGACCACATTTCTTCAGAATCTGATGACTTACCAACTCACAACACCTGGTCAGTGCCACCATCATCTTTCCCCTATAGTACTATCATGGATTCCCAACTAGTCTCCTGCTTCTGCTTTTCCCCTGTCCTGTAGGATGTTCTGTCCACTGCATCCTTATACCAGTCACACCATATTACCAATAGCCAATGTCTTTTTCCATCACACCTATGACTAAATCACATCAATGACTCTCAAATAGCCCCCGCCTGTCCTTTAACATCATTTGGTATCTCTCACTCTCTGGTCCATGATGCTCCAGCCACACTGATCTTCCATTCCTTAAACTTGCCAAGCTCACTCCCACCTTGAGACTTTTGCACTAGCTGCTCCCTTGCTTGGAAGACTCTTAGCCCTTGATCTTTCACATACCTGGCTTTTTCTTGTCATTCAACTCACAGCTTACATGTCATCTCAGAATGACCTTTTTGACCATCCAATCCAAAATAGCCACTCTGTAACCCGTCACTTAATAACAAATCACTGTTTTATTTCTCTGTTTTACTTACTGCTATGTGATATTTTTCTGAATTATTCTTTATTTGCCCATGTTCTGTCTCTCTTCCTGCCTCCCTCCTCCCTCTCTCTCTTTCTGTCTCTCTCTCTCTCTCTTTCTATCTCTCTCTTCCCCTTCCTCCCACCCACACTAAGAGGTTAGTCCCACAAAAGCAGAAACTATGTCTATCTTGTTGCCAGTTGTAATCCCTGCATCTGGGCCAATTCCGGCATGTATCAATAGTAGGTACTCAATAACTGCTTGATATGTAAGTGGATGAGTAAATGATTGAATGAAAAGTTCTGGAGTGTGCTGCAGAATGAGAAGGAATATGCACTGCGTGGCATCGGGGCCTTCCACTCTGAGCTCAGGATCCTTCTTAACTCCTTCTCTGAGTCCACCTTATTCCACATAATATACTGAAAAGTGAAGATAAGCATCTGGTGGTGAGTTATCATCATTTTTCTCATTAAAGGACCTTGTGGTTCACAGTCTCTGCCACAGGCCCTAGAATGCGGCTTGTTTTAAAATAAACCAGCTAATTTATCAAATAAGGAGTAGCCCCTCTGGGCATGGACTTAATTTCCATGATTCTCCACTGATCACTTTCAAGAGCTCTACTTGACTGCACACACATTTATTATTTGGGAGGGGGAGGGGAGGGGTGAGGAGGGAGCTCACTCATAGTGATTTGAATATATCATTTGACTGGACAATTACAAAGCACATGCATGGAAATAGGGTGGCTCCAGTGGATCAAGCACAGTATGTTTGCCCCAGTCAGCAGTATCTGCATTACCTGGGAACGTGTTAAAAATGCAAATTCTCAGGCTCTGCCCCCGAACTTCTGAATAAAAATCTTGGAATCTGTGCTTTAACGATTCTCCAGATGATTCTGATGCAAGCTAGAATATGAGAACCACCAATTTAAACCATTCACATATACCATCATGGGTTTCCATTGCTCAGGAAAGTTGGTGACCTCAAGAATAGTTAGTTTTGGCATTAAATAATGTTTAAAAGAATGACTCAGACCTGCCCAAGTTGGGTATTAGCAAACAGATATCCTGGAATGCTTTTGACTAACCTAAGTTTATCCAGGAAACAGGACTCAACCTAATCCTCCACTCAGCTTTCTTTTACCTTCTATATCATTCTCCTTTGTTGCCTCCAATTTGTCTGATACCACTCCAGTTAGACCATCGGTTCTTGGTATTCAAGGAAAGAACTGACACATGAGTCTTACACTAACCATGCTGAGTAGCTCTACCACAAACACACACACACATGTACACACATACACACATACATGGCACCTATTCAGTTGCTAAAAGAAATTCCAAGTGTGCAGTCATATCTGAACTATGATATGTATTTCACCCAGTTGTTCAATGAACCAAATCTCAGTAACCTCAACGTGTATTCAATTCAGACAGATTTAATATTCATAGCTACATAACCACGGCATCTACCTGCTTTCAGTTTTGATCCTAGAAATATTTGTCTCAACCATGATAAGTTTCAAGATGAGAACTTACATAAGTTAGTGATAAGTGAGTTAGTGGTAAGTGAATTCGTTCCCAGAATTGGTGGCTAAAATCTATGGAATCACTGTGGACCCATGTTTTATTTTGAAATTTATAACAAAAGCAGATATTGTAGGTTGCTTTGTAGGTCAGTTTCCATGAATGCTCCAGTCACATGTAGAGACAAAGCTCTTTTTTCTACTACCCACCCCAAGTATGTCTGTTGATTTCTATTAAAATTTCCCAGTTGTTGAAAAGAGAAAACATTAGGATTATGATGTGATGTTATGTTATTAAAGTCATAAACTGAGGGTGATATTATCAGAGAAGGTCAAGACGAAGAGAGTGTAGAGGACACTCCAGAAATCTGAATAAACTACTTGGTTACCGTTTGGTTATATTTGGAGATTGTGCAACTAAGAAAAATGTGTTAGTGAAAAGTGAGAACAATGTTGGAAAGTTGTTGCTTAGATTGCCCTGATATATTCTAGAATTTCATTGATTCTTGCAGAGATTTTGCTGTTTTATCAACAGTATTATACTCCCTATGTTGCAAAAAAACTGAAACTCAAGGTAATATTAATCCTGTTCCTCAATGTCAGTATTATGAAAAAAGTTCTACTTTACTTTAAATATTGCCATACCATTTTACGATTAGATCAGGCTTCATTACCAAAGCACCTTCATATGCATATAGTACATTGTTGATTTTAATAAACATTATGAATCTGTGAGTAGAACAGACCAAAGATTATTCTCCCCATTTGAAATATCAAAATCTGAGAGTCAGAGACGTTAAGTGGCTTAATCAAGACCACAAAGCTAATTTTCAAGAACTCCAGGTCTAGCACTTTTTCTATTATATAATATACACTTGACTACAATTCCCAGACATCCTAGGAAGTGGTCAAAGAAAATTTTGTTCAGTAATGTAATGTTGCTTTATTCTATCCTGATTATGTACTCTTTTCACCCATAATGCTAAACGACAAATGCTGTTTTAAACACTATATTCGTTAACTGGCATGAGAAATCACCTTCTGAAGATCCAGGCCCATCCCACACTTTGCAATGTTTCTTATCACGCTAACGTAAAATGTTGGATGGCAACAGCAGGGAGGAGAGAGAAGGACATTTATTACATGAAGAAACAGCACATATTGATTTTTCTTTCCATTGTAGAGACAGGTAATACAATTTCATTGCCTATTCAATATGAAAATAGGACTTAATGGAGTTAGAGTTTATGATTTGGCCGCTGCATCAGACGTCCTTTCCAACAATCTCTACTTCATCTCAGATTCTACCCCAGGACATTAGGTAACCAGATGGCTAGATCTACCCATTTGTGACCAAGTGCAATTGGTCCTGCAGAACAGGAGATGAAGTATGTGAAAGAAAATAACGAGCGAGGGCCACTCTTTACAAGGCATTCACCTACAGTAACAGTGGCTGAAGCACGCTGGAGATACATGCCACAGGGGCTGTCCCTCAATAGCACAAAAGAAAAGGCCACACTGCCCCAAAAGATGTGGCTAACAGTCCAAAGGTCACGGCAATTTGAGAATGTATTACTTGTGGCAGAGTTTCTT
This sequence comes from Hyperoodon ampullatus, assembly GCF_949752795.1. Taxonomy (NCBI): domain Eukaryota; kingdom Metazoa; phylum Chordata; class Mammalia; order Artiodactyla; family Ziphiidae; genus Hyperoodon; species Hyperoodon ampullatus. Next base: position 62,046,809 of record NC_136921.1, on the reverse strand, counting down.
CCAGGCAAGATGTAGTCTCAAAAAGCAGAAGGTGTTAGGTTTGTTGTTCACTTCTTGGGTTATTTCCTTAAAACCAGTGGTGGGGCTTCCCTGGTGGCGCAGTGGTTGAGAGTCTGCCTGCCGATGCAGGGGACACGGGCTCGTGCCCTGGTCTGGGAAGATCCTACATGCTGCGGAGCGGCTGGGCCCGTGCGCGTCCGGAGCCTGTGCTCCGCAACGGGAGAGGCCACAACAGTGAGAGGCCCGCGTACCGCAAAAAAAAAACCAGTGGTGGATGTTGTTGGAGACAGTTCTCCATAGGTCTCTCATTTTCTGCATTTCTGGCAAGCAGAAGCACTTCTTTTGTTCCAGACCATCTGTGCAAGGACATCTGTATAGTGAACAACATGGAAGCTAGAGATACTCTCTCCCTCTTAAAGCAGTGGGCCAGCAAGCTGGTTGCCCAGTGTGAAACTTTCAGGTTCCCTAGGTGCTCAGAATCCCTAAGAATTCCCTAAAGATTTCTATCCTTTTACAACTTAACTGCATATGCAGCTATCACCTCACTCTCTTATGTTACTCAGTCAGAAAGGGGGCTTTAGGGCACCAAATATGCTACTTGCTGAGTTGTGAATAATAAAATCCTTCGTCTCTGACCTAAGTCTCTCTTGCTGACCTGGCCTTGAAATGACGAGGTAAAAATAACAGTGTATAAGAATTGTGGTCATTCACACTCAGTTTATCTAGGTGAGTTTGCTAAATTCAGATTGGTGGTGTTGGTCACACTTCCCTGCTAGAAATTAGTACTGGCTTTTACAGTTTATCTTTCCTGTTGCTAACTTGATGAGCTGGTCTTCAGTATTGTTGGGCTAAAGAGTGAAAAAATTAATAGAAAGTATTTATGCCAAAACTTTTGTTCAATACTGAAACAATGTCAAGAAATTATCCAATGTTTGCCTGAATTGACAGTTAGGTTAAAATAAATTTCATACATAAGTTACTCTGACAGACCTTGACCTCCTATAAAGCACCCCCAACCACAAGAACACACACATATTTCTGGGAATTCCCGAGGGATGTCTCCCATGTGCTCCGTTCCTTCAACGTCTACCATGTTCAACTATGTTCTGTCTCTAACTTAAGATTCTTGCCCCTCTGACCACGTAGCTCCACCAACTCTCTTGGTGCAAAACAGTAGTTCTTTACAGGTGGTGATCTTTGTCCCAAGAGACACAACAAGCCTACCAGTAACGACAGTTCAAGTGCTAGGGGCCAAGTTCCCTGAGGGGATTTCATAGCATGATGGCCACGGCTACTTCTCGTCTTGCACCCTAAGCAGCATGATCCTTTCTGCTCTGATGTCTGTGGTGAAGGGGAGATGGGGTCTCTCCTATTGTGATATACTCCATGATAACTCAATGTTGTTTGGGCAGCAAAATTCTTTCTAGACATGTCCAGACCCGATTTAAATATGAACCACCGCGTACAATCTTTCTTCTCATCTTCAGTCACTCACGGATCAAGCTCATAATGCACAGAGATTTCTTCAGTTAGGATCTGTTCTCTCTCAGATTTCTTGAACCCTCTTCACAAAGACTTTTGTGGAGCCAGTCTCCCAATGGACCAGACATGCCTGAATCCCCAGGGGCAGACACACTGGAAAAAACTTGCCTCAGGCATCTGCACCCTCTTCAAGCTTGGCTCAAAAGTCATCTTGTCAGGGAGGCCTTTCCTAACTACTCATTAAAAATTGTTTACCTCCATTGCCATCCCAGCTTATCCCCTTTCCTGCCTTATTTCACTCTGTTGCACTAATTACTTCCAAATGTATCATAAAATGGATTTCTTGTGTTATTATTCTCTTTCCCTACCAAAATATAAGTTCCAAGAGGGTAAGGGTTTTCATCTCTTTGTCTCACTGATGTGCTTAGAATGGGGCCTAGCACCCAGTTGGTCCTCAATAAATATTTAAAGAATGAGTGACTGAATCCTAGACTCAGGCCACATGTGTGATGTGCTCCTCTCACATAAATTCCACTGGCCGCATGTGCATTAAACCTGACATCCAGTAAACATACTTAGCTGAAAAGATAATTGTGAATAATGATGCAGAGAAGACATACCCCACATGAAGGACCAAGTAGTTGGATAAATACCAACGACCCAGTCTCTCCTTCTGGTTGTCTTTCACCTTTGAAATGAGGGCAGAAAATACAAATACCATAGCCTGGCTTCTCTATTTTTTGTATGATTAGCCGTTTTTAAATCCATATAGTTCTTAAATCCAATAACATAATTCTTTTTAAGCCCTTTCTTTTTCTGTTGCCACCTAAAAGTCCTTCAGAAATGAATTATGACTACTGAAACTTTAATGTGATTCAAGATATGCAGTTAAATGTCATAATGAGCCAAGACAGATTATGTATGTGTGTTAACTATGAGGGAGATTAGTGAAAATGTGCCCATTTATTACATAGGAGTAACAGGTCAAAATGAAAAAGAAAGTCTTGATTTGAGGTTCACAAATTTATGAGGCAATACTGACAGTAGGTAAATTGCTACAAATTTTCAGGAAAGCATTTAGAATATCTAAAATTCCTTTAAAATATTCATATATTTGAATGCATTTATTACACTTTTAAATATGTATATAGAAGGATGTTTATGGAAGTGTTATTTATAATGAACAAAAATTGCAAATAACCTAAATATTCAACCATGGAGAAATATTTAAAGAAGTTACATTCTTATTATCCTGTATAATAGAATATTATATAGTCACTTGAAATTGTGATTTTTGAAGACTATCTAAGGAAACCATTCTCACAACACAATGCTGAACACTAAAAGCTAGGTACACATTATAAGGCCCACTTTTCAAACAATAAATACATAATATAGCCACCAAAAAATGGTAATGAAATTTGCAAGTATTCTAATGGTGATTACTTCTATCTTAGTACATTTGAGCTGCTATAACAAAATATCATAGACTGGGTGGCTTATAAACAACTGAAATTTATATTTTACAGTTCTGAAAGCTGGAAGTCTTAGATCAGGGTGACAGGATGGGAGGCTGAGGGACCTCTTCCAGGTCATAGACTTCTCATTGTATCCTCCTAGGGCAGAAGGGACTAGGGAGCTCTGTGGGGCCTCTTTTATGAAAGCATTAATTCCATTCATATGAGCTCTGCCCTCATGATCTAATCACCTCCCAAAGGCCTCACCTCCTTCAATACCATCACATTGGGCCTTAAAATTTTAATGTATAAAGTCGAGGGAGAACACAAACATTCAAATCATAGCAACTTCTGATTGTGGAATTAGAAGTGATTTTACAGGTTAACTCCTAATATATCAAAATATTCAGTTGGCACTGGCCACCATGTTCATAACCGGTGTTGACAGACAGGCAAAACATTTTTGTGACAAAAGATTCTGTGACAGTGAAATGCATTTAGATAATGATGCAAAATAAATTGAATGTAGTCATAGTAAGAGCTGGCATTTAATGAACTCTGATTTGAATCAGATACTGTGCTGAACATTTTAATCCCTCTATGAAGTAGGTATCATTATAATATGTTATAGATGAGAAAACTGAAGTTTTCAAAAGATGAAATAACTGTTTCAGTATCACAGGGCACATCAGGGGCAGTGTGAGATTTGATTCAGAATTTTCTACCTCCGGAGCTTCTGCTTTTAAACCCTATGCTCCATTAAAAACAGTTGAATATGATCCACCATGAGTGAGCTTGTAGTTTACTTTTGGTTGAGACAAAGGATTCTTTTCAGGTAGTTTAGCATTCCTGATGGTAATTACTATTGAGACGATTACTATCTTTTAACTCTTGATCAGATCTTCACTGCCTCCCTTGAGGATAAATATTTCATTTTCTTATTGCTGATAAAATATATACAATACTTTGGCTTAGACACTGACCAAAAATGGGGATATTTACAGTTTTAATCAATTGTAATTAAACCTTAATTACAATATAAAGCCTTCTTTCCCTAGAGAAAAAAATCCTTCTAGAAAAGACATTTTTTAAACTAAAACTAGAACAAAATATGAAGTCAGAAGACTAGAGTTGATTTCCTGATAAATGAAGAAAGCATTAGAAACGTGGCACAGTCAAATTGGCCTTCAAAAAAAACTGACAGTTTCATATACTCTGCCTCTGAATGAAATATTGGGAACTCTCTTGGCACTTCTCCCAGACATCCAGGTAGAACAGGGGTACACTGATTATTTTAACTACACCAATCTGCTTTTGCACAAACCCACCTCAGGCCCAGCCAGATGGTAAGCTTATCAAACTGCCAGATCAATAGAAAGACGGTTTTTACCTGAGGAGAGAAACTAAGCAAAATGTGCAGAACTACCTTATAACCTAAGATATTTGCCATTTCATATTTCCTAGAAGAAAATTCTAGATTAAAAAAGAGTTCCTAGAAGAACTCCAAAATATGCAAAATAAAGAGAGGGAGAGCTTTACAAACTATATTTAATATGAAGCAAAGAAAACAAAATTAAGAATTTTAGCTCAATTTTTAGGAAAGAATAATTTCTAGAAAAAATTCACATATAGAATTATGAACTTAAATCTTAAAGACAATGCTGCCACTTTAGATGGTAAACATTTTAATAATCCCACAATTTAAAACTATCTTAAAAGGACAAGCTCCAGGAATTATCAAAATGTTTATACCAGTCTGTTTTAAGAGATCCATATGTTTAGAACTTGGTGTGTTAAATATGTGTTGTAGTATTCTTTAGATACACTCTAAAACAGAAAAAGTTCTCATGACTTTTAATCTAGTATTTTGTTAACAGATAACATCCTCAAGTTAAAAAATAAAGAATGTCCCTAAAATAATGTCCCTTCCCCTGAGGTAACCCTTGGAAGGTAGTGGTCAATAACACAATCAGATAACTGGGGTTATTTCAGTTGCTTGCCAAAATATCGCTCATGACTATTAAAGCTGAAAAACACCATTACATCAATGACAGAAAGGGCGTGATTGTTCTTATTTCTGGAATTCTTCTGATGTGAGTCAATTCACTGGGTAGGATTTCACTGGAAAATGGCTTTAGGAATATATTAAATAAAGGAAGGACAGAACCAAGCCTTCAAACACAGACATAATGGAAAACCATAGAGTCAGACTTCACCCAGCAGGCAGTGACAGAGATCAAATTCAAAGTAAAATTTGTAGCTACAAAAACTCTAATTTTCTGTGCAATTTTGATTTTTATTAATTTAACATTGTTCTTCTTAACAATCCAAATAAAAACATTCCACCCTCCATATACAAAAATAAAATTGTGATTTTGCTTTTCATTTCAGATCTAGAAACATCAGATTAAAGAAAGAGAAGTAATATGAGACTAGTTTAAATATTGTTTTCATATTTGCCCCAAAATCCAAAAGGTACTCAGGAATTTGGATAACTTGGAGATGCAGAAATCATCTATAAGAAAAATGTATGTTCTGATATATTTTTTAAATCCCTAGACTCATAGAACTTTAAACCGAAACTGAATATGCCATCATCGAGAAGGCCTTCTCCCCCATAACTCCCTCTAGATGGAGATGATGTGATCCAGTTTGTGAGTATTAAATCTACCTACTGAAACAGTTCTTCTGTTGGCCTTTTATTATTTTATATGTTTGCTTAGTCCTCCCAACTAACTTAAGCTAAGAAGCTGTCTTTTTTTTTTTTTTGCAGTAAGCGGGCCTCTCACTGTTGTGGCCTCTCCCATTGCGGAGCACAGGCTCCAGACGCGCGGGCTCAGCGGCCACAGCTCACGGGCCCAGCCGCTCCGCGGCATGTGGGATCTTCCCGGACCGGGGCATGAACCCGTGTCCCCTGCATCGGCAGGCGGACTCTCAACCACTGCGCCACCAGGGAAGCCCAGAAGCTGTCTTTTATCTATCTTATTATTCCCCCAAAGAGTGTAGTAGAGAGCCTCATCCACAGCAAACATTCTCTATTTATTCTTTAATTCCAGATAGGTTCAAAAAAAAATTTTTTTTTAACTAGGAAGATGAGCTCTCCATGACTAGATAGATGTATTCCGTAAGAAGGGTTAGGACTAGGAAGTTACTTGTTAAATACATCTAATAAGTATGCTAACAGCTAATATGGTAACATTATTTACTAATTTTCAAGCTTTTTTCTTCATTAAAGAAAACCTTGTTCAGATACCCAACAAACAACATTGAAACTCTTCTGGTTGAAGTAAGTGGAGAGGATTGGGAGAGAAACAGGCAAGAGCAGATGGGGAGAGGTGAAGGCACAGAGGAACTGAGGTCCAACCAGTTGGCTCTCTACCCACCATCTGACAAAGGCCACCAGGGACTTGTAGCCACTCTAGAGCACTGCTTGAAAGCCACTAGTTCAGTCTGTTGTGTAATTTATTTTAATAAAAAGAAAATCTCTGCTTATGCCTCTTGCCAATTCAGTGACAGAAATTAAATCCTGTATGTTCAAAGTGTATTATAAATATGTATTGAATAAATGAACTGACCAAGTGAATGAATACTTATAACCAAACTAAATAAAATCCTTATTATACTTATCATGTTTTCTCTAGTTGACTTGAATGGGATATGAAAGTCTAAGTATAATTGGAATTAGAGAAATGAACAAGTAAAAAGTATCAACTAAGACTGAATGCCAGGACTTCCCTAGTGGCGCAGTGGTTAAGAATCTGCATGCCGGGCTTCCCTGGTGGCGCAGTGGTTGAGAGTCCGCCTGCCGATGCAGGGGACACGGGTTCGTGCCCCGATCCCGGAAGATCCCACATGCCGCGGAGCGGCTGGGCCCGCGAGCCATGGCCGCGGAGCCTGTGTGTCCGGAGCCTGTGCTCTGCAACGGGAGAGGCCACAGCAGTGAGAGGCCCGCGTACAGCAAAAAAAAAAGAAACTGCATGCCAATGCAGGGGACATGGGTTCGAGCCCTGGTCCGGGAAGATCCCACATGCCGTGGAGCAACTAAGCCTGCGTGCCACAACTACTGAGCCTGTGCTCTACAGCCCACGAGCCACAACTACTGAGCCCACGTGCCACAACTATTGAAGCCCACACGCCTAGAGCCCATGCTCCACAACAAGAGAAGCCACCGCAATGAAAAGCCTGAGCACCACAACAAAGAGTAGCCCCCGCTCACTGCAACTAGAGAAAGCCCGCGCACAGCAAAGAAGACCCAACGCAGCCAAAAATAAAATAAAAATTAAAAAAAGAAGACTGAATGCCAACATCCAAAATATTTTTAAGTCATTTTACACAGTAAAAATTTGTACACACAGCATTCTTTCCTATCTATGGTAATGAAATGGATTCCAGCACATATGTATGTTTCTCTTGCCCTGAATCCATGCCTCCCTCTTTTGGTAACAACAGCTCATTTTTGTTTCCCTTTTGGGAGCTTCCCTTTTCCTATGCATCAGGTCTTGGCAATCTGTCCATCAAAATGTCCCACTCAGTCCCTACCAACCCACCTCATGCCAAGCCATGGGGCAGACACATTACCTCAGCTAGACTAGTCAGATCCTCTGACTCTGAGATATGAAGCTTTCCTGGGATGACAAGATGTAGGAGCAATTGGAGCTTCTCTGCCTACCCCTGGGGCAGTAAGCAGACTCTCCATTAGGTGCTACTACTTGAATCCCTGCAGCTATGCTTGTCCAGAGCTTTCTGAGCCCTGATTCTTCAGTCTCTTCTTTTCTTCTGTGTTATCTTTCCAAAAACATCCTTACTTTATTTACTATCTATTTTTCTTTATTTGTTTTTAAGTTAACCAGAGTCCACTTCTGAAACCCCAGAACACTAAGATACAGGGGCCCTAAGCACTGATAACACAGACAGAAATTCACTTAGAGAAGCTTAGATCAAAGTCATTTTCACAGGCCGCAGTGAAATAGATTGCAAAGTCTCAGCTTGGCTTACTTGGATTCATCTCAATATTATTAAGTTTTTTGAAAAATAATGCTTATAGTATCCTACAACCCAGTCATATGCAAACTAAAGACCACTGAACTGAGATCAGGAGAACAATTCACTGGGTAGTTTAGGGAAAGTTTATAAATATTTTTTTGAATCTCTATTTCCTTATCTATGAAAAGATTAAGTTAAAGTAGATCTATAAAGCCTCCTCTAATTGTGATATCCTATGAATTTTTAAGTTTACAAATATAAAATAACACATACCAACTATTGACTTTTTTTTTTTTTAGTCTGAAGTAGTTTGCTCTGAAAAAGTCCCTGCTCTCTTACTTCAAGGCAATATTTAAATTTGACACCAGACTCACCCAGGATCAGCCTATGCTGTGGTGTGACTTTCCTCCAGAGCTTTGTAGAATCTCTTTTTGTGATGGAAATCAGTGCCACTTTCTCTGTACTCACATTTTCCCTTTTCCGTTCTCCTTCTATGGTTGGAAAAAAATAAGTTATAATTAGAACCAAGAAAATACTGTAAGGATAAATACAATGTATCCTGTCTTATAAAAGGTCATTCTTTCAAGCTATCAAAGCCCTTTACAACAAATATGTAATTGATGGTCGCAGCCTCCTCTGTAGGAATAAAACACTATGCCTGGTTTATAGATGAAGAAGCCAAAGAGGGAGTCAACATAATTTCAGTTGACCATCTCAGATCTGGAACTAGAAACTCAGAGCTCATCCATTTTAAAACATTGTGTGTGAGTATGCCAAATTAGCTCAGTTTGTTGTAGATGATTTTAATGTTGACCCAGCAATATGTGTAATACATTTATAAAGAAAACAAAATGAAAGACATATTCAAATAGCTAAGAGTCAATCCTAAAACCAATAGCAATTACAGTGGTTTTCAGAATAAGTTCTTTGGTGACTAGTTGATGACTTCTGTGAAACTCCCATGTGAAGTGTGGCAAGTCTAATTTACAGTACAATTACAGAAAACTGGAATAGAGTCTGCCCTGAAGACCAAGTTATGCATACTGATAGTAAGCTGATACTGAGAAGTGATGATCATAACAACAACCGCATGTCACTCATTTAGACCAGAAACATACTGCCTGCTGCCACCACCACCACCATGTTTCCCAAGAGTGTCCTTAGACAGACTGGCCCAGGATGAGAAAGGGAGCTTACGTGCCTGGCTCATCAGTTAATGTCTACTTAGCATGCAATCATCCACTCTTATTTATTGAAAAATATTATCCTATGTGCCAGGCACTGTACAATGCACTCCATCAAATTACTCATCCATGAATCTCTAGAACTCATCCTCTCAACTTGGAGAGCCTAAGGAGCTCAGGAGAATAGCGATTAATAAAGGAACTAGAAGCCTTTTCCTGATTTGTTTAACAGTACACCTTCAGGTATCGATATTTCCCCTTTCATTATTTGGTGGAATGATTGAATTTCCTTAGGGGGACAGTCGTCAGTCACTGATGACAGACTTCTATGGAAAGGTCCTGTGTCATACAGGAGCTAAAAGGCCAAGGGACCTGGTAAAGTCCCAATTAAAGATTTTCCAACTGCAATTAGACTTCCAAGGTATAACTTAGGAGACATGGCACGTGTGGCCTCCTATAAACGGAAACACTCTCCCCAGCCTTGAACACAAGGGACAAATATGTTCAGGTGTGCAGAGGGAAGGGAAAGGAACATTTTTCAGCACGTGCCCTTAATCAGGCACTAAACTAGACTCTTTCACTCTCATCATCTTACTTAATCTTCAGCTGTCCCCTGTTCAGTTACACTTTGCCTGACCACCCTACCAAAGAAATTGAAACCCTCATATAATCTACCACATATATTTATTTGTTTGTTTGTTTACTATTTCTTTCTCTCCCCTAGAATATAAACTACTGAGGACACAAAAAAAGATTCTTGAAAAATATACTACGAGTCTGATCATGATAAAGTCCTCTTTCCTTCCAGTTCTGAACTAATTGAAAACTGGGATAGGAGGACAGAAGGAGCTCTAATACTTTCACTTTATTCCTAGTAGAGTGCCTGGAGAACGCTGCTTCTCCTGAAGGAAAAATAGGAACTCTGCACCTTCCTTATCACCAACCCCTGAATTAAACTCATTCACCTATGACAGGAAGAAGACTTGAAAAACTGTAAATCTTTCCCATGCAGAGGAAAAGGGGAGAACATGGTATACCTGCAGGGAGCAGCTCTAGGGAAAGGAGGCAAGACAGTTTAGGGACCTCACTACTCAAAGTAATATGATTCATGGGCCAGCAGCATCAGCTCCTGGAAGCTTCTTAGAAATGCAAACTCGGGCCCCACTCTAGACCTACTGAGTTGGAATCAGTATTTTCATAAGATGTCTAGGTAATCCATATGCATTTAAAATTTTCAATAACATGTGTGAAATAAAGCTTAACATACTAACCCTACCAAAGATATGTGGACCAGTGGGTATTGAACTTGTTATATTAGCAATCAGACAAATCCCTCTTCCTTCTATTATTAAGTGCCAATAATATAAACAGGAAGTGCAGCCTCCTCGTTCTGAATTCTTCCAAGAGAGGACAGAGGTGGTGATTTTAAAATATGAGTTTATTTGCTTATTTATTTGTAGCTTGTAAAAGACAGCAGGAACTTGGGGAGAAAGAAAAAATTGAGAGAAAATGAATCTCCACCTCCACCCTTAATTTCTCTATCTATCTTTTCTCCTCATTGTAAAAAGGGAATAATAATACCTGCTATAGAGGGACGAACACTCCCAAACTCATTCTACAAGGCCACAATCACCCTGATACCAAAACCAGACAAAGATGTCACAAAGAAAGAAGACTACAGGCCAACATCACTGATGAACATAGATGCAAAAATCCTCAACAAAATACTAGCAAACAGAATCTAACAGCACATTTAAAGGATGATACACCATGACCAAGTGAGGTTTATCCCAGGAATGCAAGGATTCTTCAATATACGCAAATCAATCAATGTGATAAACCATATTAACAAATTGGAGAAAAACCATATGATCATCTCAATAGATGCAGAAGAAGCTTCTGACAAAATTCAACACCCATTTTTGATTAAAAACCCTCTAGAAAGTAGGCACAAAGAGAACTTACCTCAACTTAATAAAGGTCATATATGACAAATCCACAGCCAACATTGTTCTCAATGGTGAAAAACTGAAACCATTTCCTATAAGACCAGGAAGAAGACAAGGTTGTCCACTCTCACCACGATTATTCAACATAGTTTTGGAAGTTTTAGCCACAGCAATCAGAGAAGAAAAAGAAATAAAAGAAATCCAAATTGGAAAAGAAGAAGTAAAGCTGTCACTTTGCAGATGACATGATACTATACATAGAGAATCCTTAAGATACTACCAGAAAACTACTGGAGCTAATCAATGAATTTGGTAAAGTAGCAGGATACAAAATTACTGCACAGAAATCTCTTGCATTTCTATACAGTAATGATGAAAAATCTGAAAGAGAAATTAAGGCAACACTCCCATTTACCACTGCAACAAAAAGAATAAAATACCTAGGAATAAACCTACCTAAGGAGACAAAAGACCTGTATGCAGAAAACTGTAAGACACTGATGAAATAAATTAAAGATGATACAAACAGATGGAGAGATATACTATGTTCTTGGATTGGAAGAATCAACATTGTGAAAATGACTCTACTACCTAAAGCAATCTACATATTCAATGCAATCCCTATCAAACTACCACTGGCATTTTTCACAGAATTAGAACAAAAAATTTCATAATTTGTATGGAAACACAAAAGAGCCCAAATAGCCAAAGCAATCTTGAGAAAGAAAAACAGAGCAGGAGAAATCAGGCTCCCAGACTTCAGACTACACTACAAAGCTCCAGTAATCAAGACAGTTTGGTACTGGCACATAAACAAATATAGATCAATGGAACAGGATAGAAAGCCCAGAGATAAACCGACACACATATGGCCACCCTTTTTCTGATAAAGGAGACAAGAATATACAATGGAGAAGAGACAGCCTCTTCAATAAGTGGTGCTGGGAGAACTTGACAGCTACATGGAAAAGAATGAAATTAGAACACTCCCTAACACCATACACAGAAAATAAACTCAAAATGGATTAAAGATCTTAATGTAAGGCCAGACACTATAAAACTCTTAGAGGAAAACATAGGCAGAACACTCTATGACATAAACCACAGCAAGATCCTTTTTGACCCACCTCCTAGAGAAATGGAAATAAAAATAAAAGTAAACAAATGGGACCTAATGAAACTTAAAAGCTTTGCACAGAAAAAGAAATTATAAACAAGACAAAAAGACAACTCTCAGAATGGGAGAAAATAGTTGCAAATGAAGCAACTGACAAAGGATTAATCTCCAAAATTTGCAAGCAGCTCACACAGCTCAATATCAAAAAAACAAACAACCCAATGCAAAAATGGGCAGAAGACCTAAATAGACATTTCTCCAGAGAAGATATACAGATTGCCAACAAACACACGAAAGGATATTCAACATCACTAATCATTAGAAAAATGCAAATCAAAACTACAATGAGGTATCACCTCACACCAGTCAGAAAGGCCATCATCAAAAAATCTACAAACAATAAATGCTGGAGAGGGTGTGGAGAAAAGGAAACCCTCTTGCATTGTTGGTGGGAATGTAAATTGATACAGCCACAATGGAGAACAGTATGGACGTTCCTTAAAAATCTAAAAATAGAACTACCATATGACCCAGCAATCCCACTACTGGGCATATACCCTGAGAAAACCATAATTCAAAAAGAGTCATGTACCAAAATGTTCATGGCAGCTCTATTTACGATAGCCAGGACATGGAAGCAACCTAAGCGTCCACTGACAGATGAACGGCTAAAGAAGATGTGGCACATATATACAGTGGAATATTACTTAGCCATAAAAAGAAACAAAATTGAGTTATTTGTAGTGAGGTGGATGGACCTAGAGTCTGTCACACAGAGTGAAGTAAGTCAAAAAGAGAAAAACAAATATCGTATGCTAACACATATATATGGAATCTAAAAAAAAAAAAAATGGTTCTGAAGAACCTAGGGGCAGGACAGGAATAAAGATGCAGACATAGGGAATGGACTTGAGGACATGGGGAGGAGGAAGGGTAAGCTGGGATGAAGTGACAGAGTGGCATGGACATATATACACTACCAAATGTAAAACAGATAGCTAGTAGGAAGCAGCCACATAGCACAGGGAGATCAGTTCGGTGCTTTGTGACCACCTAGAGGGATGGGATAGGGAGGGTGGGAGGGAGATGCAAGAGGGAGGAGATATTGGGTTATATGTATATATATAGCTGATTCACTTTGTTATAAAGCAGAAACTAACACACCATTGTAAAGCAAGTATACTCCAATAAAGATGTTAAAAAATAATAATAATACCTGCTGTATGGGCTGTTGTTTAAGCTTGAATAAGATAATACATGTAAATGTTTAGTAAACTATAAAGTATTATTTTTTTTAAGTTTTCTCTTGTTACACAGAGAAAACTCATCAATCAGCAACCCCTCAGGTTTTAGAAATTCAGCATGTCATGCCATTGTTGAATCATAGAGAATTTTACAAATATTTTTATATTATCATGCTGGTAAAAAATGTGCAGCAGTCATGTTTGTCTGCAAATAAAATGAAAATTTTATAATATATTAATACTTGCTAGGCCAGTTTGTATGAGATAAAAATGATGAGCTGAGAAGGAGAAGTTGGAAGATTGGCTACTCTAAAGGTATCATATGCCCTGGTTTTAAACTACATTACAAAGCTACAGTAATCAAAACAGTATGGCACTGGCACAAAAACAGACACAGAGATCAATGGAATAGAGAGCTCAGAAATAAACTTATGCATATATGGTTAATTAATTTATGACAAAGGAGATAAGAATAGACACTGGGGAAAGACAGTTTCTTCAACAGATAGAGTTGGGAAAACTACATGCAAAAGAATCAAACTGGACCACTATCTTACACCATATGCAAAAATTAACTTAAAATAGATTAAAGACTTGAATGCAAGAACTGAAACTATAAAATTTCTAGAAAAATACGTAGGTTATAAGCTCCTTGACATAGGTTTTGGTGATGATTTTTTGGATTTGACTCCAAAAGCAAAGTCAACAAAAGAAAACTAAACAACTGGGACTACATCACACTAAAAAGATTCTGCAAAGCAAAGAAAACTATCAGCAAAACAAAAAGGAAACCTAGTGAAATGAGAGAAAATATTTGCAAATCATATATTCAATAAGGGGTTAATCTCCAAAATGTATAAATAACTCATACAGCTCAATAGCAAAAAAAAAAAAAAAAAAGAAAGAAAGAAAAAAAAAGTCTGATTAAAAAAATGGGCAGAAGATCTGAATAGACATTTTTCCAAAGAAGACATAAAGATGGTCAACAGACATATGAAAAGGTGCTCACCATTACTACTCAGGGAAATGCAAATCAAAACCAGAGATATCTCCTCCCACCTGTTAGAATGGCTATTATCAAAAAGGCAAGACATAACAAGTGTTGACAAAGATGTAGAGAAAACAAAACACTTGTGTACTGTTGATAGGAATGTAAATTGGTGCAGTCATTGTGGAAAACAGCATGGAAGTTCCTCAAAAAATTAAAACTAGAACTATCATACGATCCAGAAATTCCACTTCTGTGTATTTATTTATCCAAAGAAAACATAAACACTAATTTGAAAAGATATATTGGCTCATTGCAGCATTATTTACAGTAGCCAAGATATGGAAACAATCTAAGTGTCCATGGAAGGATGAATGGATAAAGAAATTATGGTACATGTATACAATGGAATGTTAGTCATAAAAAAAGAACGAACTCTTGCCATTTGTGACAACATGAGAGGACTTTGAGAGTATTATGCTGAGTGAAATAAGTCAAAGTCAAATATCATATGATTTCACTTATATATAGAATCTAAAAAACAAAACAAACAAAACAAAACCAGACTCACAGATACAGAGAACAGACTGGTGGTTGCCAGAGCGGAAGAGGAGTTAAGTATTGGGCAAAATAGGTGAAAGGAATCAAGAGGTGCAATCTACCAGTTATAAAATAAATAGCTCATTGTATTGCAATGTACAGCATGGGAAATATAGTCAATAACATTGTGTTTACTTTGTATCATGACAGATGGTTAGTAGACATTGTGGTGATCTTTTCATAATGTATATAAATGTCAAATCACTATGCTGTACACCTGAAACTAATATAATATTGTATGTCAGTTATACTTTAAAAATATTGCTGCTGTGTGATTCCAAAATAATATACTTTAAAAATATTAAATATTATTTACACACATGCACACAAATAAATATATTTGTATATTGCATCTCTGAAAAAGAAAGTTTAGCTACTGTATTTCAAAAAACAAAGACAGATGTATTTAGATGTATTTACACTATATTTTTTCAAAGCTAGATTATAATATATATATACTATTTTTTAGCTTTGAAAATTCAAAACTAATTTCTATCTCACTCTGAGACTTGTCAAATGCCATAAAGTAGAAATGGTTGTCCTGAAATATTTCCTCAATAAAACAGCCAGTTACCTTTTTTTTTTTAATTAGCAGGTAATGAGCTATTTTGTCTATTTATACAGATGCATAAATTTCAAGTTGTCATTTGTTTCAAACTGATTAAACAACATATTCATATTTCAAAGATTATGAAGCTTTTCCTTAGGACTGTCTTTTTATCTTTAAAAGAAAACAATGCTAATAGCTTCCTTTTTCCTATATTCAACAACTATTTACTACCCCTTCTTGATGTGGGCTTTCAAAACACAAAGAAAGTTTGGCAAGTTTTCAACGTCTTTTTAAGTCTGTTCTTAAGCGTTTGTATAAAAGCATAAAGAGCACTTCTTTGGAGAATTGATAATGTCCCACATTCAGTATTTGTATATTGAGTACTGTCAGTTATATTTAGTGTATTCATTCATTGGAATCTGTTCTGTTAATCTGCATGCAACTGATTTCTGGGAAGCAACGTGATCAGAAGAAGTCAAAGTTAACATAACAATTCCTCTTCTACAAAAAACAGCCCAAGACATTATGGGTCCAAATTTCAAAGCAAGTTACTGTATTTGCAAGTTTTAAGTCACACTTGGCAGTTTTTCCAAACACAGTGGTCAGGAACTGAAAAAAATAAACATGTGTTTCCAGGATTTTCTTTTCACATGCCACACAAAAAGTAATGTTACAACTATGTTTTCACTCCCTTTAAGAAGTTCTTCTTAAGGAAGAAAGCTTTGCTGATTTGTATTATTTTAAGGTAGATTTTACAAAATAACATTAAGGGGCAAGATAAACATTACTTTCACTGTATAAATGGAAGTTTAACTTCCCCATAGGGAATTCTTGAAAAATCTGATCTGTCATTATGCAGTGATATTTTGTACTTTAAATCTCATATTAAAATTCAGAGCACTTAGCACTTTCCATCTTCCATGTGCCTTAAATAAAAGGGAAAATAAAAGAATCAAACTATATACAATTCCTAGGCAGCAAGTCTACAGTCATTCCCATTTTGCCGAAAGAATAACTGAGGTAAAGTAAATTTATTACTTTCCTGAGGTTTAGCAAAGTCTTAGTAGCTGCAGAAGGATGAAAATTCACAGGTGTGGTTCTTAATCAAGACAGAGGAAATAATCAATCATAAAATGGGATTTCAGCAGTCCATAAAGACCTCCAGACCCAAAAACATCTCTACTGTTGATAGGCCAGGTGGCCTACATATACACTCCAACATTCCCACCCCATCTAGAAGTGTTGCCTTGAAAAGTCTGATCTATTAAAATGTAAATATCATACTTTGTGGGAATAACAATACCAGCCATCAACTCATTAGGAGGAATTTGTTTCTCAGTTCCCTAACAAAGATCTGGAATGACAGAGAATAGGACCCAGGGTAGAAAGTGCAGTGGGTTGGTAAAAAAGGATAAAAAGTATTCAGTGTGGAATTCTTCTTAGGGAGACTGGATACTAGTAGAGACCATGAGCTGCCTTGGATAGTGGTATGGCCCTAGCACCTGGATGAGGAGGGAGAAGATGAAAGGATGATAGAATAAAATAGACTTCTCTGAGCAAGATGGGTGGTATCAGGAAGGTTTGCTGGGAAAAGACGGTTGCAAAGGGTTATAAAACACTAGGGGGAAAGAACTGTTCCAGGAACTGCACTCCTTGCTATTTACCCAAATAAGCTGAAAACTTACACCCACACAAAAACCCACACAAAGATGTTTACAACATCTTTAATCATTAATGCCAGATTTGGAATCAACCAAGATGTCCTTCAGTAGGTAAACAGACAAACTGTGGTACATTTGCATTATAGAGTATTATTCAATGCCAAAAAGAAATGAGCTACTAAATCGTGAAAGACATAGAGGAACCTTAAGTGCATATGACTAAGTGAAAGAAGTCAACGTGAGAAGGTTACATACTGTGTGATTCCAAGTATATGACATTCTGGAAAAGGCAAAACAGTGGAAATGGTAAAAAGATCAGTGGTTGCCAGGGGTCAGAGGAGAAAGAAGGATGAATAGGCAGAGCACAGAGAAGTCAAACTACTCTTAAATAATACTATCATGATGGATACATGTCATTAAACATTTGTCCAAACCCAATGTACAACACCAAGAGTGAACCCTAAGGTAAACCCTGGACTTGGGGTGATAACAATGTGTCAGTGTAGGACCATTTGTTTTAACAAATGTATCATTCTGGCTGTGAGTGTATGGGGACAAGGAGTATATGGGAACTCTTTGTACTCTCCACTCAATTTTGCTGTAAACCTAAAACTGCCCTAAAATATAATTCTATTTTTTTAAAAAGCAACTGTTTAACAACTTTGTCTAGGATGGCCTTTCTTTATCTTTACTTTGTTTTTTGTTTTTAATCTTGGTTATTATTGTTGTTAAGTTATGGACTCCTTTGAGACTCCAATGACAGCCATACTATATTCTCTCCCCATAAAAAAATAGTACTTCCACATGTTATCACAAAACAGTGCACACAATTTCAGGTTTCCACAAATTCCCTGAAATCCATCCATAAAACTAACTAATACTAACTAATTTTATTGCATGCTAATAAGTACCAGACACTTTGTTAAGCACTGTATTATGCTCTATCACATTTCATCCCAGCAACAAACTTATAAGGTAGATACTTTCATCCCTGTTTGCTTATAAGGAAATTTAATTGCACAAAGTTTTGTTTTTTGGTTTTGGTTTTTTGTTTGTTTGATTTAACAGCTGCTGTGTGTTCAAGCTGGGACTCCAAATCTAAGCTGATCCCAAGGAGCATATTCCTAACCATTCCCTGGCTCTGGCAGATCATGGACCCCAACTAAACACCCTTCATCTAACAATGGGTCTGTTTGCCTGTTCCTAAGCTCCTATTCTTTCAATAAAATATTTATCTAGGACCAGTATGTGGAGATTATACAGAGCTGGACCTACATTAGAACAGAAGGTAATCATTTGCTACTGATCCAATTTCCACAATGGACCCCACCCCACCTCCCTATCGGTCCCACCATCTATCAGGCCATAGATGATGGGCAACAGCAGGGTTTCTCTATATTTACCTGAGAGCAGAGGACTTGGATCATTGCCACAGAAATAAAAAATTCCTGGGTCAGCTCAGCGTAAGTCTCAGTGTTGATGTCTGATAAGAGTACTTCATAATCAATGCTAACTAACTCACAAACCACATATATTTGCAAACTCTGAGTAAATTGAGTTAAACATGAATAAATGAAATGACAAAAATAAAGTCCAAATACCTTAATATGGCACAGGTGGAGCCTTCATAAGCCCTTTAAGCCCCAACTTCCTGGCTCTGAAGTATGGGGTCTTTCTCTTAGGCCAAATCAGCAGAGCTCTCCTCTCAATGTCCCAGAAAGAAATCAGGTTCAAGGTGTGTAGAACAGAATACATCATTTCCCTTTATCAGTATGCTTCTAATCGTAATATTTAAATCTTTTTTAAAATTGAAGTATATTTGATTTATAAAGTTGTGTTAGTTTCATGTGTATAGCAAAGTGATTCAGCTATATATATATGTATACACACATATATATCTGAATATATATATATATTCTTTTTCAGATTCTTTTCCATTATAGGTTATTACAAGATATTTACATAGTTCCTTATGCTATACAGAAGGTCCTCCTAATTTTAAAATCTTAATGAATGAAATCTCTGCCCATCCAGTCAAAAAAACCAGAAACATGAATGTCATTCTGAGAGCTTTCCCCTCTCTCATTCTCATTATTTAAATTTTCATATGTTCTGGGGATTCAACCATTGAAATATCATTTTAGGTCTTCCATTATTTGCCAGGAATGTTACAATAGCTTCCTAACTGATCTCTCTACCACCAGCCTTAACCCCTTCTCCAAGGCTCTTCTCAATATTGTCAAATGAGTTATTCATTTTAAAGTATGAATCTAGTGTTCTCGTAGTCAAAATTTTCAGTGTTCTCTCATTTCTTCCAGATTGTTCCAAACTCACCAACATGTTATAATAGGTCTTAATTCCCACAAATGTCTACTCTATGCTCCACCCACACCAAACCGTGGGCACCATTTTTTTTTTCTCAGTGCATTTTCACAGAGAATTTACCTACCCGTAACACATACCATCCCCAAAATCCTAAACTCTCTCCTACTCCCAGCCAGGGCACCTCACCAACTCCATCACAATGTAACTCCATGTTCTTCAAGATTCAACTCAAGTTTTGCCTACAATTGGGAGTCTTTTCATGAAAGCCCAACCTAGATCAGGAGTCTCCATTGCTAAACGATCTAATAGGCCCATTATATGCTAATGGCACTAAGTAGGAGGGGCACCAAAAAACCGAGAAAAAAAATTAATTTGAAACCATTTGATTTTTTTGAAAGCAATAAAATACTTACACTGGGTAAAATAAAAACTTTGCTGGTCTTTATTGTACTGGTTTTATAGTTTAACATTATTTTTATGTTTAATTACAAAGCAGTACAACATAATCTTTTCAGTGGCACACCCTGGGTATCCTTCCTTAGTGCTCCCATATGTAAGATACCCTCTATAACTGTTGCTTTTCTTGAACATCACCCCAACTGGAATGTGAATTTTTTCTGAACAGGAACTGTGGCTTTCCTTGTTTATACCCAGTGGTCATTACAATGCCTGCCAAACACTAGGAGTTCAATAAATAGAGAAGGAAAAAGGAGGGAGTAAGAGAGGATGGAAGAAAGGAAGGGAGAAAAAGAACAAAGAGGGAGGAAAAAAGAAGTTCCTTCTAGCCCTAATATCCTATGCTTCTAATTTTGAAACTGAATTCTCAATGTCCCTTTTGCCCAGAGAGCGCTGATAGCAACATACAGAAAGACAGCTTTGAACGTGGATAATCTTGAAGGAGGCTAAAATCATCCTTATCAAAACCATACTACTAAAAAAAAAAAAAAAAAAAGACATGCTACTCTAAGCATAAGTTGATTTTTCCCTGGCTCTATCCTAAAGAGGCTTTTAATGTAAATCCAATCTCAATTTTGAGCTCCCACAGAATACATAACTAGTCACTATCCACCATCTTCCCTGACCTGCCTGGTTCTTTATACATACCTCAAGATACTCTCTGGGCTACCAGGGCCTCAGGTACAAACTAGAGGATCCCAGAGGCTAGGCATCTTTACATATCAACTTTCATATAAATCTTAACCTGAGACAATCCAGTAGATGGTCCAAAGTGTGGTATGTTCTGCTCAGACTGAACCATGGGCAATGGCCTACCCCTTCTACCCTATTTGCACAATGACAAAAGCCTACAAATACAATAGGTCGCAGGGCCCTTTTTTTCCTTTAAAAAAATAATAAAAGGCTAAACTGAGACACATGCTAAATGAGAGCCAAAGTATCTTGAAAAGTTATAATGAATTCTTATGACAGGAATTATATTATGCATAATATAAATATCTGTATTTAAGGAAGATAATGTTTAGCTCCAGGAAATAATAGCTAAGCAGTGATGAGTTAAGCAAATGTTTTACAATTAACGGAAATAAAAATTACATATTATTACAGTTAAGGGATGCTCAGAGAATGGGACAGGAGGTAATTCATACAAATGGACTCTAAAGCAAGAGAGAATTAAAGGTTCTATAAAACAGACTCTCCCTCAAAGAGGGAAACTGAAAGAAGACCAAACTTCTTGAAGTTCAAAGATGCTAAATTCTACTATTTAAAGCCCATTACATATGTAGTTACTGGCATAGCCGTTTCTTACCTTCAACGGAGTCAATTCGCCTCTTAAAATGAGATATTTAAAGGCAGATTGTTGGCTTGGTGTCTTGGATGGCAGATCACAGAGTTCCAAAGCCCTTGAGACTCTGTAGCACTAGTTCTTACTAAGTCGTAATTAACTTCATTGGGAGTTACATGATAGCAACTTAGAACAGAATTTGGCCGAACATTTTTAGTATTCTTCCACTTGGTAATTACTACTTCAGTGGGAATCTCAAGTAAAAAACAGAGGGCAGAATTTGGCCCACAAAGAGAAGCACATCAAGTAACTGGCCCAATTTATAATGCCAATAACAGAGTGTATTAAAATCTCCCATGAAGCATCCCCATTAGCTCGTTGATTTCATCATAAATATAAATTCAACCAAAATGACTACTCAGATCCTTTACCAAGTCTCCATGAAGGGCAGTGTGTAGGGGAGAATATGGCTAGGGAATGGCTCCATATACCCAATAACCACCCTAGAAGGGCAATTATGTACAAACTAAGTAAAGGCTAGATGCTGTTTGGCAGTGTAACCACATAATAAATTCTTGTTGATGTAAGAAATAGGAGCCATCACAGCACTAGTCTGGGCATTAAATATCTGAGGAATAAGATTTAGACCTAAGATTTGGACTTGTGTTTCAAAATGAAAACCCAACACTAGGCTCAGAATGATAGCTGTAATGATAGTTATATATTAGAAAACTTTATACAATATGCAATTTTTCACTACCATTAATTGTGGAACGTAACATTTCCTGAAACTCAATCCTGATTGTTTCTTCAAAAGTGTTTATAAAGTGCATGACCTAATTTTTATCATAAAAGTGGAGACATTTTTTTTTACTTGCTTGTTTTAAATTACAGTATTTATTTGGAAACTAATTTTAGGGAATTATCAACTTAACATTTGAGTTTAAAGGACAATCAAAAATCACAAACTGATGCAGAATATAGGAAAACAATATTTTAAAAATATCTTCTTGTCTTCACTACCTATGTTCGTCCCAGTGATTCACCTGGGGCACTAAAGAAGATAACTAATTCCTTTCCTAAGGGCCATCTCACAATCCCCTTGATGTGGTGTCTTGGCCAGACTTTCAATTGAAGGTCATTAACACCACTTCCCCAACAGCCTGAACTGACTCTTCTTTGTCACGAAGTCCTCACTCTCAACCACCACCACCTCACCTCCCAGCAGCCCCTACTGTTTTAATGGCCATAGCATTGAGAAACAAAAGAAATCGTACCAATATGCCCTACCAAGTAAAGCAGACTGCTTTCCCATTGGCCAGCCCATCCATCAATGCGCCATGTTTGTTAACATTCTGAAAGACATTTGTGCAGAAAACAAATTGACGGAGCCCATGTTTATATCAGAAATTTCAGAAATGGCAAGAGATTTATTCATGGATCTTAACACCCATTCAGACTGTCATAAAACACAAAGGACCAGATTCAATAAAAAACTCTCTCCAACTTCCACAACACTATAGTCTGTGTGAGCCTTCAAAACAAAATCAATTTTTCCAGTTTTGCAAAGGGCTGTTCAGACTTCAGTAGCATGGAAGCCAGCTGGGGCATTTCCTTACTCATCCCCTAAATTAGTTTCAAAAGTAGTTTTGAGGACCACATTTGATCAGAAGAATTTGCATGCTTTTTCTCTCTCTCTCTCTCTCCCTTTTTTTCTTTTTACATATTTCAGAGTACATCACATGGAGAACAAACAACAGAACCGCAGCATATGTCTCACGCAGTTAAAAGCTTTAAAACTGGCCCGTAAAACAGAATTCTTTGGTACACAGTGAAAAATATTTTTTGATTCCATAATCCATACTGCAGTAAAATTGGGTCTAATCATCTTGAAAAGTTGCTGTGTCCATGGACAGCTGTTCTTCATACATACTAGGAATGTTTCCTTTACATTCCTAAGGACATAAGAGTTTGACATCCAGCCAATACCTCTAGAAATGGTGAAAGCTAAACACACCCCATACTGATGCTTTTACTCTCCCAACAAACTTTCTTCCACAACTAAAATGTTAAAACTTTTACCCCACAGCCCACATTCTGAGATTAGTCCAATAACTAATGTTCTGTCCAAGTAAAATACATTTTGTCATAGCTTGAAAATGTTACCTTTCACAGAAGTATAGTATTTCTGACCAGCAGGGAACATATGTCAACATTATCTATTATTACCCAGTGTCAGGACCAAAAAGGGAAGGTGGGTGGTGGATGTTAATAACGACTTAAGCGATTTCTAAAAGAGGCATTTGAGAAGTACAAAGCCAGAAGTTTCAAATGTTTTGTCTTATTTTCGCTGTGTCAGCAACCTGCCCCCCCCGCCCCCCCCAAGAACAAATCTAATGCTGCCTCCGACCCAACGCCTAGTTCTCTTTTCAATTTTAGCCAATGCTTTGCTAAGCTGGAAAGTTTGAAAAATACCCTAGAAAACTTCTCCACCAGAAATGAAAAACAAAAACATATGACCAGCAATGATGAAAGCAACTCCCACTCGCTAAGAGAAAGATTTTCAATCACAGAAGCACACAGCTTTTGGATTGGAAAATTTATTTTCATTTTTCAAGCTACTTGTCTGGTGTTTGGATTTGGGGTTGGGTTTCTTGTTTAACATTGGAGGAGGCAGGGGAAATGCATGTTGGGAGTGTAACTGTATTTAAGCAATTTTCACAAAGGTAAGCAGAATGTATTCTCATCCTACAAGGCTGCAGAGAAGACAATGCCCATCCCCCCCTCAGTATGGGTTTCCCCTGCAGGAGGAGCTGAAAGTCACAGTCGGCAACAGTCTACAGGAGGAACAGTGTCTCCCACTTTTCCTAAAGTTGGATCAAGATGTGGCACAAAATATATCATGAACCTGTAGCTCACCATGCCCCCTATCCTGGGAAGCCATGACCATGAACTGCAAATGTATTTGGAGGCACCGTGATTGGGAGCAATTAAGTTATTATGGTCCCTTTGGGCCATGTGGTTCTATCTGGTGTTTCTCAAAAAAAAAAAAAAAGAAATTTGAGTTCTCACTTTACCACATACACATCTTGGGAAGAGAGTACTGTGGGTCACAGGTAAAGACATGGGTCCTGTTGAAGCCTGGAACAGGAAGTACTGGGATAAGATGTCCCCTGAGTCCTGGAGATCTGTGCACTTTCCATCAAGGGCATAGTGTCCTGGGGTTCTGGGCCTATTGGAAAGTAGGTTCTCATTCATTCATCTGTTTGGTTACTGTAAAAATGAATCTTTCCCTTTGAAGAAATCGTTCAGGAAAGATTATAAAATAAAAGCAACTAAATAAATCCTTCATGCTAGGAGACTCTTAGAACTACAGAACACTCAACCCACGGGACAGCACATGTCACAAGACTGTGGAGGAAGGTGGTAATGCTTACTGTTTTGACTTTTGAAGGAAGTTATTTTAATTCATTCTTCCTCATCTCACTCAGCTTCTGAGGACAGAAGTCATGGAACTACAGGTTCCTGCTAGATATATTACTAAGGCAAAAAAATGTTAATCCTATTACTTAAGAAGTAAATATTGCCACCCAAACAATATTTTAATTGCTAAGTGGCAGAAGTCTATAATCATCCCACAACTGAATGGTGGGTCCAAGACAATCAAATTATAGAGAATTTTCTGCTCTTCATGTGTTGTGATGGTGCCCAAAGCACTACGTAGAGGAGAGTGCTTTGAGGTAACTCTTCCAGTGCTGTTGGAGAGGTGGAGTTCCCTCAGGTCCTTTGGTTCATCATTCCCTTTCACCGACTCCTCTGGGACCATTTTGGGTTAGGTCATGGGTTTGCTTACATTCACGGTAGAGGAAAAAGTTAACTGGCCCCCTCTCATCTAGAACATGGCTTCTGTGAAGCTCCAACTGAGCTAACAAACCACAGAAGATGTTGTACAAAAATAGTACTAACCTAGAAAAATAGAGTGCCCTTTAAAAGAATCATTAAATGTTAAGATGGAAAAAAAACCTTCAAAGTTCAACCTCTTTATTTTCAAAGATAAGAACTGAAGCCAAGAGACTGAGCAATTTGCTATGTCACACAGCTTAGTAGGTGCCCTGATTCCACTCCATTTCAGCATGACATCACGGGAAACTAAATAATAGTGTTGGAAGCCAGGGTCCTGGTCCCCTTAGGACAGGGAGAGTTGCATAGTAGATTGAAAACTGTGTGAGGGGACCCTAAATTAGGATGCTGCTTACATGTGCTTCTTCACCTATGATTTGGGCACTTTTCTACAAGTATCTTGCAATTCAAAAAGAAAGAAAGAAAAATAATTAAATACAGTAAAAATATATATATATATATATGTATATATATATCATTTCCAATTTAAAAAATCTCTAGATACAAAATTTTAAGATAAAGTACTACATACAAAGAGGGCTGACATAAGTTAGGTTATCAATTCAACCCAAACACTGGGAAATAAGAATTGTAATAAGGTAAGCAATAACATATGCCTTCAAAATAATATTAATATTAATAATAATTTTTATTTGAAATGCACTAGTCAGGTTACACAATATTCTATTCTCTCATTTCCATTGATCTTTAAACAACCTGTTCTATAAGGAGAAAATTTATTTGTATCATAATTTATAACTATGAAAACTGAAGTTCAGAGAGATTTATTAACTTGCCGAAGGTGACACAGCTAGTAGGCTGGTACAGCCTGACAGAGAATCTGAGTATTTTGACCTCTGCATAGCTAGGTATTCTCTCCACTACAATGTGTTACTAGTAGTAATAATATTTTGCTTTTGTGGGAACATAGGACATTCTCACGCCACACAAATTCATATCAAAGTTTAGGCACTTTATGGGCATTCCCTGGTGGTCCAGTGGTTAGGACTCCGAGCTTTCACTGCCGAGGGCCTGGGTTCAATCCCTGATCGGGGAACTAGGATCCCCTAAGCTGCACAGCGTGGCCAACAAAAAAAAAAAAAAAAAAAAAACATTTAGTAAAAAATTTAGTAAAAAGATTAGGCATTTTATGGATTACAAACATGGAATGGAAACCTATCTTCAAGAAATTTGTTCTTTCATAAGGAAGTGAAACAGCTTAGTTTTTAAGATGTAAGTTCAATCACCAAAAATTAATCTTATGGGACAATTTTGTCTTCACTTGCATTTTGAGATGGCCAAAGTCTAAGAAAAGCTGAAGAAGCATTTTAGGCTAAAATTGTCGAGAACTAAGTTCCTTTTTGAGGCTAGAAACATTTTTAGGGGTGGAAGTGGGGGAACAGCTGATATTTGAATTGTTTTTCTCTGCTGGTACACAAGTCATGAGTAGACTTTATGCCTTATAGAGAGGTTAATAGACACTAAAGAAAATACCACTATCAATTTTTGTTTTTTGACAAATTTAGAATCTAAAACATGTAAATGATTCATAATCTCTACCACACTCCACCTATAAAATTTGCAGATAAAAAAAATAAGCTTGGAAGAGACGAGAAAATTAAAAGCTGAAATTGTGTCTGGGTCTTCTTCCTACCAATGTCATCTGATCAGCAAACCTGGTTGAGCTTTGGAAGCTTTGTCAGTTTCAATGGTGAGCACATTAATTTATTTGTATGTTAGCTTCTTGGGGGAACAGGTTACATGGTCTGCTTCAGAGTTATTCTGGAACCTTTTTCTGGTTAATATCATCACAATTCTTTCTTCTTATATTGGCCAATGATTAATGGATGTCATTTGCCTGAATTTGGGTTGAGTGTTAATATACCATATTAGACTGCAACTGACAGGCTCCCTTCTTCAATTTATTTGAGGTCTCTTGCAGAATAGTAAAACATATCATGGATCCAGATGCATAAACTAGCCAAGAACAGACAAGGGAAAGGATTATGCCAAATTAATATAACTGAAATAATCAGGACATGGTAGAATTTAGTCAATTATTTTTGACCCCTCTTTTTACCAATTTGGAGCACCACACAGTCAGTATGTTTGGTTGCCACAAAACAAATAGCTGTAAGATTTAAAAATACGAAAGTGATAAGCTACAACCAAATTAGCATGCAAATTAGTACAATATTTCTGAAGAAAAGGGCACTAACATGAACTAAAAGCCTAAAATCCATATATATTTTGACTTGGCAATTCCACTTCTGGAAGTATGTTCTAAAAGAATAATGAAGAGTATGAACAAATATTTAGCTACATGGAATATTTGTGCCAACCATATCTGTAGTCTTTAAAAGATGGGAAGCAACCTAATTGCTCAATAAAAGGGGATTAATTAACTAAATAATGGTGCAGCCAAGATAAAAGGTGTTGTGAAAGAATATTTAATGACATAAATATAGTCAATATGTACTCTTACATGAAATGACTTTTTTTTTTAATTACAGTAGGATTTACATTTTTTAAATGTGCCTATAACATACATAAAAGAAATGTTTGGACGAATGTGCACCATTAACAATGGTTATTTTTAAATTGTGGGATTGTTTGTGGTTTCCAATTTTCTTCATTTTATATTCTCTACACCTCCTAAATTTTTTATAGTGGACATGAATTATTTTGGTTAAGAGAAAAACAAAACAGATTTTTTTTTTTTTTTAAATAAGGAAGGAATAGCTACCACCATGGTACAGAAGCAATTGTCAATGAAGCAAAAACAAAAAATGTTACAGGCACATTATTTAAGTTCTTTTCCATTCAAAGTGAAAACCCCTTTCCAACAAAAATGAAAGTAAAATACAACAGTTGTTTTTAATTACCCCGCTTTTGGGGGACTATCCTATAATGTCAAATATTTAAATTATCTGAGGACAATATTGAAGGTATCAGTTTAAACATAGCAATGTTGTTCAGTGGACTACAGCCTTGATATTTAATCTGCTGTTATAAGTTTACATAATCTTTCAGTGTCTCAGTTTAATTACTAATAAAAAGGGGACAGGCTGTGAGTCATACTCAGCTCATTGAAGAATATTAGTCCAATCAAACTAAAAAGATACTTTAATTTCATTTGGTCCTAGTTCCTGCTTTAGCACAGTACTAAAAACAAATATAGAGAAAGAGATGGAGAAAGTGAGTCACCTAATTTACATCTAACATAATGCAAGCAAGCATTTCTTAATAGGTGTTCAGTATCTGAAGGGCTAAATTATAGCATCTTAGAAGCAACTTCTTAATGGAAAATCTTAGCATTTTTAATCTTACTGCAGATTTTTTACCTTGTCAACTCAGAATCCATCTGATTTTGAACAAGAAAAATCTTTTACTTGGAGACAAAGGTAAGCCACAGTACACCTCAAACTAATTAAATATGAATCTCTTCTGGAACAATGGTACAAAGAAAAAGGCAAATTGTATTTTATAACTCAGATGAAACAGTCATCCACCAAAAGAATATTGCCTTCTTCTAATTATTAGAATAAATCATTCCACGGAAAACTGCTTGGCACATAGTGAAGATAAGAAGATGATAAATATAATACAAAACAATAAAAGGAGATAGATACTCCATTCAAGCAAACTCATCCTAGTTGTAAGTAAAACCCTTGAGGGAATACATACCAAGGCACCTCAGAGGCCTCAAAATGTCTATGGCACTTCACATAAGTCTTGGATATAACCTAGTCTGATTAAGATTGAACCAATTTAATTTTCGGTAACTGGACTCTTGTAGTATTCCAACTAAAATAAAATATTTAAAACTCTTTTCTCAAAAAAATGTATTTGTTTTTAGGAGAAAAGATGTGGTAGATATTTCATTCACCAAGTATGGGTTGAGTAAACATGGAGCTGGTGGTTTTTCCTTGACCAGGTAGAGTATTAAGCATTTGGAGGTAGAGCAGTAGGTTGAAGCACAGCCTGGGATGTTGCTTGAGTTTATTTTTGAGGAGCCTCCTTTTTTCCAGAGACGACTGTGGCACTGAGAACCCAGGTGAATTTGTAGAAGCTTTTCATGTCTTTGGTTTTGAGTCCAAAAGCAGATACTTGGAAACTACAATTGCAGGAACTGGGGCTACTTTGTTCTTTTAATTAAAAGAAAGAGGGTTTCCCTGGTGGCGCAGTGGTTGGAGGTCCGCCTGCCAAGGCAGGGGACACGGGTTCGTGCCCCAGTCCGGGAGGATCCCACAGAGCAGCTGGGCCCGTGAGCCATGGCCGCTGAGCCTGCGTGTCTGAGAAAAAAAAGAAAAAGAAAGAAAGAAAACAGGGACTTCCCTGGAGGTGCAGTGGTTAGGACTCTGCGCTTCCAATACAGGGTTCTTGGGTCCAATCCCTGGTCAGGGAACTAAGGGAACTAAGATCCAGCATGCCGCGAGGTGCAGCCAAAAAAAGAAAGAAAGAAAGAAAATAAATAAACCTAATAAGTTATCATTACTATCCCCCTGAGTCAGCTGTCCAGTGTTCCTCATGGTCCTTGGATAAAGCCGCTCTCCATAGACAGACCTGCCCAATCTATGATAAGGTTTTCTGGCAGTGTGGAGAGGACAGCTCACTTGTCACTTTTCCTAGAAGTAACTTCGTGATGGTGGCTAGCTCACTATTGTCCGATAACTTCCTATGAAGCTCCTCCTTCAGACTCACCATCCAGTACTACCCTTAGCTCTAGAAAATGGCACATCACCCTTGGGATTATTTCCTCTTGAGACATATTCCCTATATCAACAATTTAGCTCTTTCTAAATTTCTATGTGGGTCTACCTCAAGTAATTGCACACCCCCATCTATTCTTAACTATGTGAATCTCCACTAGAACTCTGTCCACTAACCCATCTCCCAGTTAGGGTACTCAACACCTCTCATCACCTCCATGGTTCTTCCAATAATATTTGGAAGATTGTGAGACATTTAGGAGAAAATCCCAGTTCTCTGGTGCCACTAACCCTAGTTTAGTGAACTTTGGCTCATTCTCTGAAAGACTGGCCCTCCTAACGCAATAAAAGAGCACAGATATATGAGAAATAGAAAATCTCTAATAATAACATGGTTTGCATAGAAAAATCAAAAGTGTAACATTTGACACTACATAACACACATTTCTCAGTCTGTTCAGATACAACAATATTATGAAAAAGGAAAAGGAATAAATATAGAGTATATTTTATAAGAATTTTGGCTATGAATATAAATGATGAGCAAAGATGGGTTATTTAGGGATAGTAGAGCTGAGAGACTTTGGGGTGGTGTTTTCATTTATGTTAAGGTTTTTTTTCAGATAAGGGAAGTGTGATTATCTCTGTAATAATATTGGTAGCTACCATTTAGCGAATACTCTGTTTCAGGGAGTTCTCTCCATACATTTTCTAATTTAATCTACACAACTGCCCTTCTTTATCCCCATTTTTAGGGTGAGGAAATCAAGGTTCAGAGAAATTAAGTAATTTGTCCACTGTCAAACAGCGAGTAAATGAGAGAGTCTTGTTCAAACTGAGGTCTACAGATTCTCAAGCATGTATACTACCACTCAAATAAAGGCAATGAAGAGGGAAAAGCTAAGGGTGTGGGAAAGAGCCTGCAATTGTTTGAATAAACAAGCCTTCAGGAAAAGCTAGAAAAATTGGATTCAAAGCAGAAGTATAGGAAGAAAAGCATCCTTTGGAAGGTGGAAACATACTTACTTCTTGGAGACAAAATGAAGTACATTAAAAATTAAATGGTTCTATATTTGAAGGTGACATTACAATAAAGTGATATTGAATGATCACCCAGAAAGTTAAAGTTTGTACAGGTCTTTAAAGCTAATTACCTTCACTAGATGGTATGCTTAAACTTTGTTGAAGAGTAGATTTTGGTGCAACAGGTCTGTGTTGGACATTAGCCAGGGCACTTAGCTGTTAATCTTATAATTAGTTTCACTAACTTTCCAGACAGCCCCACATTATAAGCCAGGAGCAAGGAAGATTGCACTCCTTAAGTCTATATTATACAGTCTTACACAGTAAGAACTACAGTAACCACAATATGGTCCAATGACAAGAGCTTTAGACTGAGTCAAGAGACCTGAGTTTTAGTTGTAGATTTACTAACTAATCTCGTGAGCCTAAGAAATTTGCTTAACTTGATTGTGACCCATAGTTCCAATCTGTGTAGGAGAGGATTAATTTATTCAACAAATATGCATTGAAAGCGCATGATGTAGCAGGCACAATTATATGTGCTACAGAGCTCACTCTGTACCCAATGTCTCCACTCTCCTGAAACTTACATCCTCGTAAGGGATAGCAGAGCCAAAAAATCACAAAAAGAGCAAATCAGTAAACAAGGTCTGAGAAAGCAATATGTAGAAAATACAGGGAAATGTGAGAGAATATGCAACAAGGAGATAAATTCAGGCTCTTACTACATCAAAGCAAGAGGTGATGGTGGCTCTTGGAAAAATACTGGATATAGTCAGGATAGCAAAAAGATAAGATCTACTAATGGGTTGTATATAGGGTAGTAAAGGTAATAAGGAATCAAAGATAAGTCCCAGAAGTTTTTCTTTTCAACACCTACATAGATGAGGTTTACTGAGCTGGAGAAAAATGGTGAGGATCAGGGTTGAGGGTTGGTAAATCAGGAGTTCTGTTAGTTGGTTATTAGATGGTGCCCTACATGATCTCTGAGGTTAATTCCATTTATAAAATTCTGTGACTCCAGGCTGTGATCAGATAGGCCATTTTGAGAGATGAGAGATGATGAGAAAAAAGTTATCTTCATGTCAATGAATGACTGAGGTAAAATAGAAATGGTGGCCAAGAGAATCTAAGACATATATAAACTGTGTAAGAGCTCAGTTGGTAAAATCATGAACTCAGGCATTTAATTCACTGAGTATTAAGATCAAGAATAGGACAAAGAAGAAGATTGTTGATTTAGAGCCAAAGTTATTGGAGACCTCGTACATTGCCCTGGAGATCCATACATGTTATACAGAAGATGACATACAACTGGAAGACAGGCAGGCAAAGCAAAGGTCTCTCTCTTTGCTTTGACCTCTTTCAACCACTGGTTTGTGCAAGAGATCTTGTTGCCTCTTTATTCTCAAACAATAAATGGGTTAGCAGACTAGAGGAATATGCCTGGGTGGGTTTAGTGTGAAACCTGCCATTTTATTTTGTGAGGGCTGGACTTATCACCTCAGAAGTGAGAAAACAGGTGTGAAAAACATACCCCCTTCCCAACCCCATTTCTTCTAATAAGTGCATTCTTTTAAAAAACCCTTTATTCAGATGACAAATGATTCCCATAGCCCTTATTCTACACGCTTATTCTTCACCTTCTTCAATAGAACTGTCCCAAACTCCTAGGATCAGGAATGTGGTGTCATGATAATTTCAGAGAGATACAGGCTTAACTATGGAACACAGTTTCATTTCACTTTGGCACAAGTTACTATACTTGAAAATACAGGTTTGAAGCATCTCTTTCATAAGCATATGCTCCTGAAATGCTGTTAGGCAGCATGAGGAATATTTCTGCCCC
Source organism: Hyperoodon ampullatus (assembly GCF_949752795.1). Lineage (NCBI taxonomy): Eukaryota > Metazoa > Chordata > Mammalia > Artiodactyla > Ziphiidae > Hyperoodon > Hyperoodon ampullatus. Next base: position 62,014,044 of record NC_136921.1, on the reverse strand, counting down.
CTTAAAAGGAACTACGGTGCTGGAGTCATCTGGCCCAGGACAGATGACACACTGTTACTGTTCCCACTTACAACCAGAACCAGATACAACCAAGGATCATGCAAGACATTGCAAAAGAAAGCATTTTGTAAATGGTTGTGTAATATGTAATACAAGATGTGATTCTTATGTTCTTATTGAATCATGAGGAAATGATGCTGGTGATCAGTGAGTAGAATCCCTACAGATCCATTCCTTAAGGCTGGATCACAAATGTGCCATCACAACTAAAGCTAGTTTTGAACAATCTAAGCAATTACTATTGCTGAGAAGAATGGTGACTTGACATTGGCAACACCAACTTGACCATAATAGTTTCACTTCAGCACTAGATATTTGACAGTCAATAGCACTGGAAAAGGTAAAAGGCGTTTTATTCACGCCTTTTTATACTTGGTAAGTGATAGGTCCCACCCATTAAAGTTCCAATTTATTTTAAATAATAGATTTTACAAAAAAAAAAAAAACTCACCTAAACCACTATCTCATGTATTTCTATCTAATTTTAACCTCTTTTTTTAAAAAGTAGAGAGGCTGATATACCCACTGAAACTATCCCCTGGCATACTTACCTTTGCAAATACATTTATCTGATAAATTTGTTTTATACCCTTCTTTCTTACCCACAAAAAATCCTGGCTTCATTATTTTTTCCCCTCTTCTCCTAATACCATCCACTCTCTGATTCTATTCTTTCTGAGTTCATATACATACAGGTCTCCATTATGACAGAAAATATGTCATATGATTCAGTATTTTAAGCCTCCCATCCTTCATCATATTTAAAAATGCTTTCTTCTCAACTTCCTTGGGTCAGTAAAGTGAGAATATTTTTTAAAAAACACACATTATAACATATTTATAAAGTAAAAACAATATTTAGTATATTTGGCTTTGTTTTAACTAATATTCTGGACATTTCTAAATGGCTGTCTTCCTTTACAAGCTGCCAACATCGCATGAATTTTTTCTTAATGTGAGCTGTTAAAGGATAAGAACCCAGTCTCCATCAAGCCTTCAGCACTGTAATTCTCTCACCCAGGAAGCCACTGTGTTGATGTTCCAGCCATTGACTGCAACATGTTAGGGAACCTTTTTTATATACAATATTTTGGTGCATTTTCGTGTCTCAAATTACAAATATGACCAGATGCATTGTGATAAGACCAATGCACACCATCCTGCCTCCATATATGCATCATTAATTTGACAGCATAAAAGTGTTAATGCTAACTTTAATTTTAAATTTTATTAAACATTTTCTTTATCCTGGACAAAGAGACTAACTAGATTATTAGCAAATTCTTCTTTTACAACTAGAAATTGTTTTAAGAGACCATAGCTATTGGAAAGAAATAAGCAAGTCATACACCCTCCAAGTACACACAAGTGGCTGTCATCTTTTCCAATTCATAACTACTGGAAGTCAAGTCTAAACTGAGCTTTAAAAAAAGACAAAAGCCAGAATGCAGTGGTCAAGGCATTCAGATCAGCAAGGCTTCCTTAATTCACTGTTAAAATACAAATTCCACTCAAAGGACACTTTAATTATCAAATCCAAAGCCTGTTTAAAATAAAAGGACAAAAATGAAATCAAAACATAAAAACTCCACAGCTTTATTTAAGAAGTGCTATTTAAGCTATAAAGGATTTCCTGTTGTTCTTGTTTTAAATAATTTTACAGTATTCTTTTTGTTCTTGGGTTACTCTATATCCAAATAATCATGTATGTAAATAACTCAATACAACAGTGGATGCCACGGACAATGTAAACATTACTGTTTATCCAGAAGCATTATATGTTCATGTAAAAATGGCATTAAAAGCTTGTGGTCAGATCAAAAAACCACAACAGTAATTGTTTATTTATATAGCTCACCATTACTCTGTAGTGTAAGTTTACATTTTTTTTAAACTTCTAAACATTGCTGAGTTAGTCTTAGAAGAGTGAAAAATTCATCGTTCGCCTAAATGATTAAAGACAAACAACTTAGGTCTATGCATGCAGCAAGATGCTTTAATATGGAAATTATTTACTTTGCTCAAGCTTATAGTTTTCATTTTGATGCTGCCCTTGAAACTGCATGATAACAGGGCCATTCAGTGGAATTTCTGCATTTTTCTCTTTAGTTCAGGGCAGCTGGTTTCTTTCCTCTCTAAGCAGAAAGCTAAAGTATATTTATCACTCTAACAGTGACTCAAAACAAACAGGAAGTCTTCATCAGCCGGCTCCTGGGCATAGCTGATATTAGGTACTGGCAGAAAGGAAACAGAGACTTCATTCTGTGGGAGTCCGACAGAATGTACATGCAGATGCAGGCAATAACAAAGTTAGGGATGCTCCAAATGACCACCGTGTTCTCCCAAGATTAAGTGCTCTTGCAATGCTCGCCAGTTCTCAGAGTCTGCGAAAATTCCTCAGGAGTTTTCCTTTCCATTTCAGTTTGAAAGAGTAGTTTGAACTGGATACCACAAGCCTTAGAATCCTTGTGAACCTATGCGCCAAAGGAAACCTGGGAGGGAGCTATTCTGGGAGATTTGGCTTTGATCTGGTTGCTAGGAAAAAGCCCTGCTTTTGTCTGGAAGTATTCTGAATGGCTCCTTCAGTCAGAATGAGGCCTGCAGGTCACTGTCTGAATTAAGTGAAGAGGATTTTTTTAATGCTAAAAATGAAGTTGTCGCTGTGTGCCATAATAAAGCTGGAGAGAGCGAACTATGGTGCTGAGCAATGGCACTGGCTCTTTGCTACAGCTTAAACTCCAAGGTATACTGTGAAAATCACTGAAGCATCAAATATATGCAAATATTCCTCAGTGGCACATATGTTGCTAGAGACCTTCGCCTTCACCTTCCTTTTCAAATAAGACCTGTTTCAGATTCAAAGCCCACTTTGTTTTTATTAATATAAATGTTCACTATCAATTTTTTTACATTATAAATAAAAAGGTGAAACATTCACACCTAACTTTTTGCAGCTAAGCCAAGTTCAGAATGGATTAAACTGCAAACTACTAATACTGATTCAAAAATTATTAGGCAATACACTTTCGGCGGGGGGGGTCCTTAAAATATTTTTTTATACTTGTTGACTAATCTCCTTGTTTATAATAATGTTTATACCTTTGTATAAGGACTTTACAGCCATTATCTAATCTTCACAGATCCTGGTGAGGTAGAAAGGGAGCAAATCTTATCTCCATTCTACAGATGAGGAAACAGAGATTCAGGGAGGTTGAGTAACAACCTCACATTTTAAGTGGCACATTCTGTCCAAACGCAAAAATGACAGTAGGGCCCAGGCTTTGTTTTTCCAGGAATGGGGCTGAATTTTCATCTAGTCACTCATGTGTTCACCTATCTCCTTTAAGACCAGTGTTTCTATAGTGACTGTACTCAATCTCCATACAATCTGTTGGAAAAATTGGCAGCAAACGAGCCCAAGTGAGGATCAAACCTTTGACCTTGGTACTATTGGCATCTGGTGCCAATGAACTGAGCCACAGACTGAAAGCCTAGGTAGCCCAAAGCAGAACGGGACTGATCCAAAAAGTTCCACTGCTCCCCTTCTAAATAATTCTGGAATAAGAAAGAAGGGGCTATTTTTCATGAACTTACCTAGTTCTGTTCTCTCAAGTTTGAAACGTATTGTACACTCCAAGCAAGTTCTAAAATGTGAAATATAAATTAAAGAATAAGAGATAGCTAAGAGGTAAACTACATGAATGAAAATTTAAATATAGTAAGAAAAAAATGAAAAAGGGAAAAGTGTGCAGAGTCCGGGACCTTCAGGAGCTCAGTATCATTGTTGAGTGGTTCTTCACCTGTATTTGTATCTGTAGGTCTAGATGGTAAAGCTAAGGAAAGGTTAAAATGAAAGGGATACTTTTCAAAATAATGTTACACATTTCTCTCTCTCTCTCTCTCTCTCTCTCTCTCTCTGCTTTATTTAGGTATAATAGATATCCTCTTTAAAAGAAAGTAAGGACCCTTATTCCTCAGAAAAAGTGAAAAGGAAAATATATGCAAGACTACTGGAGTGTTAACCAGATAGAAACTGTATTAACCAGGTAATGGAGGATTATCTCCAGGAAAAAAAGCTGGGGAAACACCTATTATATCAGAACACCTTCTAGAAGTTTCAGAAGCAGGAAGGCAGCCTAACCTATCTTTTGGAATGCAAATTTCCCTGCAGAACACCAGGTAAAAAAACTCAGGAAGCCTAAAGTAGACATCCCTGCCAAAAGACAAAACGGAAGTGTTTTCAGGGCTGTTTATCCTCTCTCAGTCTACCTGTTTACTTACTCAAATCTCTTTTCAAACTGCCTATACCATTGTAGGTCTGTGAATCGTGTATCTGTGAACACTGCAAAAATGTCCTTAATCCATCCCCGAAAGCCACAAAGCTGATCTAGGTTTTGGCATCAAACTGATGGATCCTGAACTCTCTCTGTCCAGAACTACTAGTATGTTGGGCCCAGCTCTGAATGTGGAAAGGAACCAAACTGCTTTCCTGGATCCATGAAATAACAATAGGCTAGCAGTACCAATTAGCTAGACCACACAATGGTTCTTTGGGCAATGACTAAGACCCCCTACTGAGTGGGACCCAAACCCTAGGGCTTACACTACCCTTACTTATTCACCACTGCCTTGTACAAATGTTCTAACAACCCAGGAGAACTAGGCATTAATTTCTCAGTGTGTCACCATGGCTCAAGTTAAGCAAAAGCCAAAAATGAATTAGGTAAATATAGTAAGTTCAGGCACAAATTCAACAGGTGAATTTATTTGCAAATTACTCTTTTGATCCTTCTCCTTTAAGATTCTCTTTAGAGACCCAGGAGAGAACTTTATCATTCTTAAAGTAAAGAAAAGCAGTACTTGATTTCAATATTTGGTGCACAGCCAATCATATAAAAATATTAATTAAAAAATCCCTTCTTGAAGTTATTTTGCATTTATTGCAAGATTATCGATTTCCACAACGAGAATTTTACTGTTACTTTGGGTTGATGTGAGACAAACATTTTCCTGGAGATTTCTCTATCATTTAATTGAGTCACCTTATTCCTTCTGCCCCATTACACAACTGTTCCTGTTATTCTTTGAATTAATTTGTATAAAAGCCTTCTGCAAAAGCCATCTTTCTGGATCCACAACCTCCTCTCTGAGCATTTGTTAACACATTACATTATATTAAAGTGAATCCACCCACCAGAAATTAGACAATCTATCCTGTTTTAATATTTTTTGAAGGCTTACAAAGTGCTAATCATTAAAGCAGTGATTCCCAGCCCTGGTTTTGTGATAGCCTGGGGTATCTCCAATTACCTCATAGATCTTGAAAAAGCAAAATTCCAAAAATTTTTCAAAAGAAAGTTAATTATTGTTTTATTTAATTTGAAATATAAATATCTGCCATTGGAGGTAGAGAGTGCGTCACAGTGGGACTTGGTAGGCTGGAACATTTGAAAAAAAAAAAACAAGCAACAATAGCCCATTGAAACTCCTCAAAGCTCAAAATCATTATGCCTTCCCCCCAACAAAAAAAAAAAAAAAAAAGAAATGCTATTCTTACTCTTAAGAACTTGAATTCTAACACACACCTTATGAGAGGCACAGAAAGGAACTAGGACAAAACCCATTCCAGGACATTTCCTCCAAAAGAATACAAATAAGGTGTGTCAAACATTTTCCTGAATAAAATAAATACGATAATATCTAATAATACCACTGAACTATTATATGTGCCTAAATTACATTTATACTAAGAAATGAGAAAATCTCTGGAATAGGACCAGGATTGCTTTTTAATTGTCCATTAGAAAAAGCAAAGAATAAAATCGCCTGTAATGATTTCCTTTTGAGATCATTCACCTTATTTTTAAAATACAAAAATCAAAAACATATTGAGACGCATGGTGAGGCTGAGCAATAAAACCGAAGCAAACTGTCTCCTTTCCTCAGCTCAGGCTCTACAGCAAGCAGCTACAGCAAGCCCACAGTGCCAGCTTGAGACTGGCAAGGCAACTAGCATTGCACAAAACAAAATCTGAATTCCTCAGTTCCACGATTCCACGGAGGACATCTCTCTCTCTCCTCACCTTTCTTTCTTTTCTTCTGAATTGAGGTCTTTCTATTTAGGGATGTTCTTTCATTATGTGAGATGCCTCCTAAGCCAATGAAAAACAATGACAATTTTATTTTCACATGAAGATCCCTCTCCCAGGGCCATATTCTATGAATGAATGGCTTGTAGGACAGACCACTAATAATAAACTCCACCAACTGTGCCAACACAAGTGTAAGAAAAGCCCAGGGAAGCTAAGGTTGGCCAAAGGAATTCTACCATACCTGCAGCGGCTGACTCCTTCCAAGAAAGCTGTTGAGAGTGCTTGCTTATTTACTTGCTTATTTGCCAGGAAGGTATTCCTTTTTTTTAAAGTAAAAATAAATAGCTCCTACAACCTCTTCCCTGTTTTGAAATCACTATTTCTAGTAGAAAATAAATTCATAAACTTCATCTGTTAAGATACTGGAGAACTATACTGGACAAAACGTACCAGTATTTGTTGAAGGAGCAATCCTATACTGGCTAGGAAAGGAACTGGGAACAAGGAGGTCATTTCCCATTCAAATTTAAATGTCACCATGAAATAGTGTCAAAAAATCAAACACATCAGGAGTGATTGCACATGTTACAAACTCATCTCATGTGACCTCCCCAACACTTGTACTATGAGTGTTACTGTCACTGAATTGTCTGGATTCCAAAGAGCGTTCTGGCTGAGCTCTCACCCACCCCCCACCCTATGGATTAACTAAGACCTTTTTTTTCCCCCTTTAAATCTCAAGATTGTTTTCCCCCTGCAACACAAGAGGCTTTTAGTCCACCTACCCAACATCAATAAGCTGACATGCAAAGAAGAAAACAACCTGGTTAACTGTTGAAACAGAATATATATTTTTTTAAATCCACATGATTTATTACACAATTTAATTCATTTATTGGATAAAACATAAGCTCTACCCATTACTCAAGCCATCCTCTCTCCCATTCTTTTCATTCATTCTTCATCCATTTAACCAATATTTATTGAGCAACTACATTCAAAGCACTTTGCTGAGCACTGAGTTTGCAGCACTGGATAAGACAAGGCAAGTCCTGTCCTCTGGAGCCAAAATTCTCCTGGAGAGACTGGCCTGCTTCCTAACAAGTGAGGGAAGAAAATAGTCATGGACATAATATTTCAGGTTGGTTGTCCTGGGAAGAGCTCTCTAAGACCAGGATATTTATTTGAGCTAATTTTCTGCTGGAAGAAAAAGCCAGTCAAAAAAAAAAAAAAAGGAAAAATGTCCTACAGTGAGAATGAGCTTGGTCAGTCAAGAGACAGAAAGAAGGCAGGAAGGCTGAAGCATAATGAAAAACAAAATAAGGTACGCCTGGAAATTTAAGGGACTTGGAGGCTGGAATTTGTTCTAAATGCAATAGGCAGCCTTTGGAGAATATTAAACAAGAAGTGACTTTATCTGATTGAAGCTTTCCAACAGCAGAGTGTCAGCTCTTTGGGGAGTCTAATGAAGAATCAAAGCACAGAAGATTCAGTATATATTTTAGAGTCAGAGGAAGAAAAGGGATCAGAAATAACTGTCATGTTTTTACTTGAACAGCTGAGTGTATGGTAAGCCATTAACTGAGATGGAGATGATTGGGAGGAATACTTCTATTCCTTCTCTCTTAGGTGCGAGAGGTGGAAATTCACCTATTCAGCTTTGTCCAGCAGCAGTACTTGAAAGCATGAAAAATGGACTTTTATCAGCTTTCCTCATTTTTCTTATGTTCTAGAGTTCTATTTAAATCACAATATTCTAGGTTGCTGGCATGCTTTTCTACTCCACTCCCATCAACTTCAAATCCTAGTTTAAAATCCAACTCCTCTAAGAAAACTTTGCTGATGGAAACTCTCCACATGATGATTACTTCTTATTAATATCCATTCTTTCCATTTTTATTATAAATCTGTTGCTCTATTTTTGCTGTTGGATTTAGATCAGATTCCTTGGCCTTCTTTTCTTTTTCAGCCTCCAACTGCCCCATCTCCCAACTGCATCCTTTGCGTATCCCCAGGGCCCCACCGAACTCTGTGCTACCCAAGCCTGAGTTCTGCTCCCTCCACAACTGTTCTCTAACTGGCATTTCCTCCTAATATTTCTACCTGCCTCACAATCCAGCCAATCCTTTAAGACTCAGATCAAAAGACCTCTTTTCAAAAAACCATTTTTGACCCCTCCCCAGTCAGAGGTGATTCCTCTCCCCCCATCCCCTAGGAGGCAGTGGAGTATAATGGCTAACATTTCCAGCTATGGAGTCAGGCTCTCTCAGCTCACAGGCCCACCTTGGCCTTGTCTTAGCTGTGTTCCTTTGAGTAATTTATTAATATGTATAGTTCTCTACTACTTCATCTGGAAAGTTATAGGGTGGGGAGGGAGGAAGTAAGAGTACCTATAACTCATAAAATTGGCCTGAGGATTGAGATGACACACCTAAAACATATAAAGTCTGACACGTAATAAGGGCTCTTCAGTGTTAGATACTTTTGCTATTTTCATTTCAGCATTCTTTGGCTCTCCTGTAAAAATAACAATCTACTTTGTGTGTGGTTGTCTTTAACCCATCAGATTAAAAGCTCTCTGAGGATATAATGGTGCCTTTTTCATTTTTGTATTTAGTAGATATTTTACGAATATTTAGTGATGAATAAAGGCTGAACATAAACAATTTTAAAGATTTTCATTTCTTTTGCCCAAATAGATCGATTCTTCTTAAAGTAGAAATACTATCTTTTCACTTCTTATTTTAAAATTGCATATTGGCCAGTATGCACATATACGGTATGTATATATATGTATATACACACACTATATATGCTGTGTATATATATTATACAGTCTATATTTTCATTTGTTTTCAATTTTCTGAATTAAGAAACTCCAAAATAATCAATACTAGTAATGTATATATCATACTAAATCCATCAGTGATGCTGATTTTAAAAAGGAATACTATCTCTTTATTTATCCTAAACATAAGGAATTATCCCAATGAGGCATCATTCCAACTCACAAAACTCTTCAGGCTTCTGAAGACCTAGCGTTAGCAGGAGGTTCTTATTAGTGATATGTGCCTTCTCATCAACAATCAACTAATATTTATTGGACAAAACGTGGATGCAGCATACCATGCTGTGTGCTTTGTACACATTTTCGAAATATGAACACACTATCTCTGCTCTCTTACATGTCAAGAAAGACAACACTCATGACCATAATAAATAATAAAAAACATACATATCTCTACAGGTATCTCATCTCATAGAAGGAAAACCTTCAATAAGCAGGTAGGTCTTGACAGGCTTTGAAATATGACAAGGACAGTGTCTAGTGGAGAAATAAAGGGAAAGAATGTGGATTTGAAACTCAATCAAGGGTCAGTTGTAGTTTACTTTCTTTTTAACTAAGTACGACATGCTAAAATAGGCATTAAAAACTAGATTAAAAGATAAACTTGGAGTCTTTGCATCTTTCTTCACAAAGTACCACTTAAGCTAGAAAGGATTTCCCATAGTTTCTAGTAAACATAATGTTATTATATTCTTTGTTCCTAGATTATCTTATATCCCAATAATTATAGATGTGAATTACACAACCCTGCCTAAAGAATGTCATTTTTCTCTGGTGATGAGCTGGTTTCAAAACTCCAGAATAATTATGCTTTAATATAATCCATTGCAGTTTTCTCTGGTTCATTTGCTTTTTTCTTTCTTCACCTTTCTGTCCTTCATTTCTTCCTTCTTTTCTTTCCTTTCTTCTTTTGAGTTTTTCAGCATTTGTGAATAATCTGGTCAACCTTCCAGCTAACAGTCTGTGTCTTCGGCCACTAGTCAGCAGCTATATTCTATTCCACAGACTGAGTTATTTAACTGCACAAGTTCTTGTCTCCAATACACACTCTTCTTTTCTCGGTTGAGTTATAAAACATACTTTTTTCATCAACCTCTAAAAAAAAGTAACAAAGACTCCATTCTTACAAACTCAAGAACCCAGGATAATTTCTCATGTAGCATCCATTTAAACTCTCAGTATTTCCATGTTACAATCTAACTGCCTATGGCACATCCTGAATTCTGATAAAAACTTCTCCAATTCTATCTGTAAAATTCATCTCTCTTGATGTTTGACTGACAAACTACCTAAAGTACACTCAAACTGAAACAAGTGGGTAATAAAACCACTGAGATAACCATTCTCTGCTTGGATTCTTAATTTCTACACACTTCTTTATTCGCATCTAGTAGAGCCTCCCTGGATTACACATTTGAATTAAATAAAATTTTGGCCTATGTCTTTCTGCCTCCTACATTTTTTTTCTCTGCTTAGCTACTAATATTTATTTTCCATTAGCATTCAAGTTAACTTAGTGGCAAAATCCATAATCTCAAATTCAAAACTGTTCAGCTCTAACTGAAGGTAAGGGACATCTCCTAATTTTGTATCCCACATTTACATCTCAAAATCGTTGTAAGAAAACCACTCTTACCTTTCCTGTTTGTTTGTTTTTAATCTCCAGCCTCAACAAAACAACCTATGTTAAAATTGAAGACATTTATTTTAATTCATCGAAATTGGTCTTTGCCACTGCATTGTTTGCCTTTTTGCCACTGAAAAATTGGGACTTAGAGAGTAATGAGTGAGAGAGGGCTCTGGAAGGAAAAGACATTATTTGATATAATAACATCATAATAATAGAGCTCTTTCCCCACACGCTTCAAAACTGACTCAGAATTTAGGAAATGGAATGCAATTACTTTTTTAAGTGGGAATTTAAGTAGGAAGTTAAACAGTTTAACTACTTTATTTTTAAGTAGTAAGCTCCCACAGGGTGGATTTTGCTCTTTTTATTTACTGCTGAATCCCCATGTCTAGAACAGGTGCCTGCCACATGGTAGGGGTTAGCTCAATAGAAGTTAAATGAATGAGCTACTTTACCAAAAAAATGGTGAAACTTGTTTACTAGCTGTCAAAAGTAGGTTCCTTCATGCATAAAATAGCATCAACTGTGTAATTTGCCCCTACTTCCTCCTTTTGCAGAAAGCCAACAAAAGAACTGTAACTTTTTACCTAAGGATCAAAGGTGTCAACCTATTGGCTCATGCTCCTTTAAAGTCCTGGATAATAGTCTTTGGTTATTTTTAGATAATTTCTTTTGTTTCAAGCTTGAAAAGAAGTATTAACAAAGATCAAAAAATAAATCACTGATTCAGAGCAGGAAAATGCATATTAAGAAGTTCAAATTACAGTATGTGGAAGCTGTGAGCTAACCTTCCCAGAATACAAGTCAGATCTAGCTTTAGATACTAAAGTACTATATTGGTCTCACTTGGGACCCATCAACATAAAAGGAATGAAGAGAACTTGAAGAGTTTAAAGTCTGAAAAGGAAAGAATAAAACAATTTAACAATTATAGAGTGACCCATACATTCTCAATACCTAAAACAATAAGCCAAGAAGTAGAAAATTACAAACTAAATTGTAATAATGGTTAACTCTAGGTTGGTGGGACTTTGAGTGAGTTTACTCTGACCCATAATTTTCCAAACATTCTACAATAAGTATGTAAGACTAGCAGAATCAGAAAGAAAATAATACACATACTTCTTAAACCAAGAAAAAAACCAAGGGTAAAGTCTTGTGATACATGAAGAAAAATTAAAGGATTAAGATTATAGTTGGCCCTCCATATCCATGGGTTCTGCATCCATGGATTGGGAGGGCCTACTCTATTCATTGTACTGTGTGTTTTGTATAAGGAACAAGAGCATCCTTGGAGGTTTTTGGGTTTTTTTTTTTTTGGGGGGGGGTGTCCTGGAACCAATCCCTTGCAGATCCCGAGGGACAACTGTATATAGCCAACTAAGAGAAGACACACTGGTGATTTTAACAGTCTTCACTGTTTAAAGCAGCCATTAACCTAAACCTACTGCAAAGCATATAGAATGGACTTATTTCTTGTTAAAATAATTATATATATATATATATATGCATACACATATGTGTATGCATAAATACACATACATACACAACATATACACACACACATACATACTGACAGGGAGTAAGATTCTTAGAGAAAGGGCAAAGGCACATAAACTATGTGAAAAAAGAAAGAGCATCTATATAATTAGGATATCATTTAAGGCAGCAACTCTTATACAGTGATAAGATGTGAAGGTAGAGAACATGAACAAAGGTAAAGGAGTATGCCTTCCCAAGGGGACACTGAAGAATGTCAGGAAAAGGAGACATGTTTAAAGTAAGGGTTGAAATAGAATGCCTATTGTGCTGCAATCAAGGCATACCCATGGAAGTTTCCAATGTGTGAACATACATTCTGGAGTAGAAAAATGTTTGAGAATTCCTAACCTACCATCTGCAAGGTGAAGGATTCTGGATAGCCCAAGACAACATGGGAACAGGCAGTTTCACTTGTAGGGTCATTAGAAATGAGAAAGGACCCAAAATTAAGCTCAGTTTGTCTCACAAAGCTGACTGGAAGCTTTCCTGGTATCTGTATATCTTGATCTGAAATTATCTGGTAGAATACAACCCAAAACCTAGTAACTTCCTTGACCCATTCTGTGGTCAAGGAGTTGTATTATTCTTAACAAAGCTGTCATTTGTAACCAGTTTCTTTCCAGTTATCACAGAGATAGTAAATAAGAAATGAACAGTATTCACATAACAAAAGGTGGCCTCTCTCAGGCGTCATAATTGTACCATAAAGAGGGATATCAAGAAAATATGCTCTCACTCAAAGGAATTGCTCTACTGGCAGAAATATCAGGAATGTTATCAAATGCCATGGTTAATTGGAGAGACACTTGGAGGATACCGGGTTTTCCAGGCTCTTGAAATCACATTGTATAGGTATCAATTTCCCTTTGGCCTCACAACAATGACAATCACCAGGTATATCTAGGATTAAAATGGTTTGGGTCAATTCAAACTTTCACACCGGATCTGGACAAAGCAGATAGAAAACACAATCCAACCTAAACCATCCAGGCTCTCCAATTCCTCAGGCAGTGCTACAACTGAAAACACAGCCAAAGGAAGCATTCTACAAGAAATTCAACTGGCTTCATTCTTCAAAGAGGAGTAGTGAGGATTTACCCAGCACCTACTATGTGTTGGCAACTGTACTGAACATTTTACATCCACCATTTCTTTGGGTTCCTGAGACTGTCCAGTTCTTGCTACTCTCTCTAAAGTTAAATTTGGGGAAATTCAAAGGTCCTTGGAAGGCCCCCATCAGTAGTAGCCAGAGAGGTATTTAGAATAAGTCCAAGACTAACCTAGTCCCAGTCACTCAAAGAAGGCTACATAGTACAACTGGATGGAGAGGAGTGGAAAACTGTTGTATTATGGAAGGCCTGATGCCACTACCTTGCATCAGAGCAAATTCTGAAGGAGTTCCAAACCTGAATTATTCTCCTTAGGGTTATTAACTCACCCTATTTGGCTCTTATACACCTCACTCACTCATTCTCTCTTTCTCTCTCTCAGTTTCTATGCCCTCATGAGACAAAAAGGGTGCACAGAGTTGGTGAGAGGTGACAAAGATCAAAGGGCAGCATCACCCTGCTTGTTCCAAGGTGTTAGCCCTGGGACTCTACTGTTACTCTCACTTCCACCCACAACCCTTTTATTTTCTGATGTATATTGAACACTGACCAGAAAGCTTTCTCCATTCCCATGCCCTACTCTCTATCTCATCTCCCTTTCCACATCCTATTCCCTCTACCTACACGTACACGTACACACGTACACACACACACACACACACACACACACACACACAACACACACACACCTCACACACCTCACACACCTCCTTTTTGCTTTAAAGGGCACTGAGTACTCATCAGAGAGAAAAGGAAACATTCAGACCTCACTGGCTATACACATGCACCCCAAGTCAAATTCTGACTTGGTTTGGGGGTGGTTTCAATTTATTAGTTTTGTTAGTGTCAGAGTCACTAGTCAATGCCATACAAGAATCAATTTCGAATACCCTTCCTTGAAACGGAGTTTTGACGGTCCTAGTTTACGGCAGAGGTTAAAACTAGATAGCATTTTTTTACATCACTTTTGTGCATACAGCATGTTGGCAAAAGATTATTAAATAACTCTTGTTGCCAATTTCCCTTTGTTATCCACATCTCAGAAACCTGCACAACTCAGCTGCATGTAAAACGATGCAGAAGCATTTTGGTGCCAGCAGCAATGCACCCTTCAGGCAGAGGGCCACATGGGCACTGGAGAGGCCCCTCTTTAAAAAGCAGCATTCCCTCCCAAATGTGTCCTTCCTATTCTCTAATGCTATTTAAAGCCACATAGGGCTCTCTTACTTCCATCTGAGTAGTAGGCTCTTCGCTCTGTTCCTCTTCTGGTCTGTACTGAAGAGATGTACTGAAGGGAAAAGCCTCAAAGGTGGGAAGTTATAAGTTTATGTGCAGCAACGAGGCAGCCATATCCTTCTGCTTTCCCCTGAAAATCAAGCATCACCTTATCGTTTCCTCACCAAGATTAACTCCTGCTTCCTGAAGAGTATTTCTGAGGTAGAAAGCAGAGGTGGTGAAAAAAGGGGGAGCTGAAAAGTCCAATCTGTCAAGCTCCATTTTAGAAGAAAGGAAAACTGAAAAGTGAGTGTATTTAACGTGAGCCATTTCCTGCACTCAGGAGGGAAGAAAGCGCGCAGTAACTGCGTGCTGGAGGAGATCCGCACTGGTGTTATCTCTGACCTGCAGCTTAGCCCCAGTGTCTCAGCTGCCAAAAAGCTCCCATTCAACGTTGTGCTGAGTTCATCAATGCTCCACGTGTCAGGATCCTAACAGGAAAAAGCAGGACAGACAGTCTCTCCATTCAACCGCCTGGGGACCCCATGACAACTAAAATCCCCTCGCAGACCGTCCATATCAACCTTCGGCAGGTCAGAGCATGCAACCCCTTCAGAACCACAGGCTCAGGCCCACACCCTTTCCCCCTGTCAACATTGTCACTTTAAACAGAACATCGAGCCTTATCACGAAACCTGAAGTAAGTATGACAATTAAGATGGATTGCAAAGCCTGCTTGTGCTTCACAATTAACAATCGCTTGGCAGCGGGTTCCACACAACTGTTGGGGGGTATGGCAAGAACTTTATCCCTGCTTAGTGCTGCATTAGCATATTTAGTAGCCTGCAAGACATAATTCCTAAGACATGAACATATTTTTGTCTTTTTAAAAAGTCTGCAATTAAGCTATAATATGTAGAAACTCTGCACCCGGCAATCAACGTGCAAACACCAAGATGGAACTGGGGGAGAGGAGGGCAAGCAAGAGAAATGTTCCCCCAGTGCTGATAACACCCTGAACCAGTAACTGCTTCCAGTGTCATGGGTTAGCTAGAAAACTGTGGCTCCTTCCTGTCTGTGACAAATTTGGGGATTGGGGGGAGGACTGGGGCTGCCCTGCTGATGGCATCAGGTGATTGCTCTGTTAGAGCACAGCTACGTGCTTTAAACCCACAGATGGAAAAAAAAAAAAAATCAGACCCGAGCTGACCCCAGGGTCTCCTTAGCAAACTATGCTTTGTTTCACAGAAAGCACTTTCTGATTCTCCATCTCTAAGTAATAAGCGATGCTGATAAAAATCACTTTTATTTGACAAGTGTGAGGGCTCTTCCTCAAGTTGTCCGTGATTTTCCCTTACTTGCTGGCCCATCTACCACACTGATGAAAAAGGAGCAGGGAGCACTGTGCCTGGACCAAGCTTACCAAAAACACAAGCTGGGTACTGTCCTAAGCTTCTCTAGTGCTTTCACTGTACACGTTTGGCCCTAGAGTCCAAGCAAGCCCCGGGTGCGGGCTGAGGAAAGAAACACAGCCAGATCTTTCTGAGACAGCAGGACTTTGTCTTTCTTGATATCTGGGTTGCAAGAAGGCAGGATATCCTGCCAAATATATTACAGCCATGAGACCCACCTTGTGACTTAAGACACTGCAGAAGCTGAGGAGCACAGAAAACACAGGTGTGTGTTTCTGGGAAAGAAACCTCACCCATTTACTCTTTTGTAAAAGAAAGCATACACACACACACACATACACACATATACACAGGCACATGCACAGATACACGCATGCCCCCAGTTTAGGTGAGCAGCTCTCCAGTGGCATAAAAGCAAGCATATGAAAGTAACAAATGCGATTTAGCACACAAAGTCTTTCTTTACAAAACCAGAAGAGTAGCAGATTAAAGCACCTGGCAGTCTTGGCAAGCCAAAAGAAAATCTAAGCTGTGACAAAACAAAACAGGTGTACAGGTATAAAACTTCTGCTTTCCAATAATGCCACTCTCTTCACTGGAATGCTTTGACAGGTGCAGAAGTTCAAGTTACAGTGGGGAAGTGGCAAATAAATACACAGTATTAGCGTCTGACGTGCTTGCTGAGCACCGGGGATGTTAATAACTGGCAAGGTACACTAATCTCTGATTGCAACATTTGGTTTACCTTAATCTGGAGGGACAGCTGTATTAAAGAGGGAATTATACTAATCAGTTCAAGGCCCTTGCATATAAAACTTCCCATTAGGCTTAAAGTACACCAGCTTATGCTCATTCTCTAGGAGCCTTACATCTGGTTCTGAATAAGGCTGACTCTCATTTGCAAGGTACAAACTGAAAACAAGGGGGAGGGGGGCTGACAGTTGCTGGAGGATGGGTGATAGAAGAGTAAGCTACTAATTCTTTGAAATTTTTAACAGCACAAAACTAGCTTCTAGGCATCTTAATACTAAAAGGGGAAAAAAAAGCATGTGTTATCAACCCTAGGCCATTTTTTCCTGTTACCGGAGGTGACCAACATAAAATAAAATTGATGATGTCAGTCAAAAACAGCTAAGCACAAAGCTTGGCTTTGTTATCTTAAGTCAGAAGGTATGATAGGCCATGCCATATGGCTCTAATCCGCCTCTATCTCCCATCACCTAACAGGAAACCTTCATGTAGCATGACCTTATTTGGCTGGTTCCAGGTTAGGGCTGCCCAAAGGGGATTTTTCTGTTTCTACTATATCCAAGGTTTATGTTGATTTTTTTCTGAGCCCTGCAAACTATAAATCCGACTGATTACTCTGCACTCTTTTGCTTGACTGAGCCTTTACAATCAGACATCCCCGTTAACAATAAGCTCCTAATGAATCAAACATCTATGGCATTAGTTTCACCTAGCTGCCTCTTTCCCATGCACTGTGCTGCTTTGTCAGACCTGGTTTGATGAGAAAAGCTAGTGACACTTGCTGCACCTATTGATAAACAATTCAGTAATGAGGAGCATAACAAAAATTACCTAAAACAACCTGATTAAAAATGACAGGCAAGGCTTACTCCATTGCTCTATAGCGAAGGTAACTCTGGTCCTGCACTGGGAAAATAACGAGGTAAAATAAAATTTCCTTCTTTATCAAGGAGTTCACTTCTGAATGTGTGTTTATGAAGAGATTAAATTTTTCCAGTGAAGTTCTAAATTCTTTCAGATTATGTGATTATCAATAACATTAGGAACTCGTAGAATTCAGGATGCTTGTCCTTCAACTTTCTGAGATGAACTCCCTGCTTGTTCTGCCTAAAGTTTCTGAATAATCAAACTAATATTGAGATCTTCACTTACTTTCTTAAATGTGAATTTAGTCATTGAGAAACTCATTCGCGCCAAGTGCTAATCATTAGGTAAGTATAGTGTGGGCACAAAAAGAGAGATTCTAAGATACAAAAAAAATTTTGGAACAAAGTTGAAAAAAACTTCATGGACAAGATTATCTTCCTAAAAGGAATAACTTAACCTTACCATGGACATTGAAGTTTCTTTCATTGGGGTCACCCAGGGGACCTTTGCAACTTCAAAACAAGCTTATACCCAGGGGAGGCCAGGCTCTCGTGAAAGCTTGATTCAAAGACAGAAACGTGTGGGTTTTGCAATTGTGTGGCAGCATGTTGGGAGGGTTTCCATCAGTGCACAGATGCACTTGAAAATCAAATATGGACATGGGGAATGTTTTTTGGAGATGGAAAATGAGTGCTGATGACATGTTTATACTTCGCAGATGGATCCAGTACAGAACCATTTTTTGTAAAGAAACAATATCCACCATTTGCTAATTTTTTTTAAACAGCTACAAAATGGTGGCACAAAAAGTGAAAATTCCCATCATACATACTCCACCTGTTCGTTGGTCTTACAAATGTCTTCCATCCTGACTGTAATCAATGACTGTTGTAGTCTTATTTTTTTTCAAATGTTATCCAAAAGAATATGAAAAAAGAAACACAATACACAAAGGCATTTGGAAGAGCAAAATGATTTGAAATTAATTTGCTACATATGAAAAAATTAGAAAATGACAAATGCTATTAAGTAACAAATGCCGATTTAATCCTGAAAAAAATGCATTTTCTTATTGGCATATTTTCTCCTTAAATGTGATATCAGAGCAATTTTTGAACATTTTCTACTTAGAGTCTAGAATTGTCTCCTTTATTCCTTCTTTTGGTCCCACCTTGGATCCCTTAGGTATTTGAACCTCTGGAAAATGCAAACACTTAGCATAGTATAAACACTAGTTGTTACCTTATTATTGATACATTATAGTGATAGTTTATAGTTATGAATTATGATAATCTGGAAATGTACAATATGTATAGGATATGTATTTATAAGAAGATAATGTATTTATAAGAAGATAATCTAAAACATTTAACTACCAAAGAACATTATTAATAGCATTGTAAATCTGCTCAGTAGGAGATATCAGGATAATCAACTCAACTTATTGCCACCATCAATAATATTAACTTGCCATTTCAGGTAAGAAATATTGATAAAAGTGACTCACCTCAAAGATGCAGAGACTGTAAAACAATGAAGAAGATATGGATGTGAAATATAAAAGCTAATAGTTTGATTATTTAAAATAAATTCTGAGCACATTTTCAGACTTGAATGAGTATGTTTTTTTAAGTGTTCCAGAAAACATATGACATACTGAAATTAATTTTTTCTTAGTTTTGGTCAGACAAATTAACTTTTCCTGATTTTTTACCTTTCTTACCATCTATATTCAGAACCTACTGAATTCCACAGCTAACCTTTAGTCAATCATGTTTTTCTTCTAAGAATTAGTTTGAGGTTAAGAATTAGAAATAGAATATGAATCCCAGCAAACAGTCAAACAGCCTGAGACTGGATAATAAAATCTTGAGAATATATATAAATCGACATGTTCTTTCAACCCTGTAGTTTCTGGCAGTGTACCAAACATAAATCTGCAGTTCTACATTCTGTGATTCTAACACCTTGTTATCATCCTGGAACTAACAAAAGCCTGTGTACTCTTCTCTAAATAAAGCAAGTTTTCATTTTTATTGCTGGATTTTTGACACATGTGAATAAGGCCAAAACATTTTATAAATTCTTAATTATTTGTTGCCTATCCATCAAAAAAAAGTTTTAGTCAAAGGCTTAATGTATTCTTAGAGTTCCACAGAAAATTTTATTTAGTACTCTATCTAAATTAAACTTAAAGAACTTTGGAACAGTCAAGAAAAATGAAAGTATATCCTCCCAATTTTAGCACTTATTACATAGTTATGTTCTAATCATCATTCAACAAATGCATAGAACATAAAGATCTATGGAAAAAATTAAAATCATTTGTTTCAGTTTCTTTATTTAAAATATTAGGAAAAGGAGGTCCGAGAGGCATTATGACTACTCAAGTTCACATAACTAGAGTATTCCTGGAAATCATATTTTCTGAGGCTTGCTTTATTCTACCAAACCATTCTGTTTGCACATTTTGTAATATTTAATTATAGTGGACTAATTTTATGTTATTAGTCATTTATTCACTAAGTACTATATTAAGTAGCATATTATACAATAATACAGTGTTTAGAGAACATCACGCTTAGAGAATAAGAAAATAAAATTAATAAAATAGATTCTCCCAATGCCTAAATTGTTGCCTGCATATAAATTCAACACCTGTTTAAGATCACTAGACTATTACTCAATAAGTTAATTACGTGATAATACAATCAGGTCCCCACTGCCAAGCAGAAGTTATGTAAGGGTGCTACTTAACCAAAGAACAGTTTAAATATAGGGACCTTGTATGTTACTCTGGTCCCTGCCTGTCTCTTTAGCAGAGAGATCCAGGGACAGAACACTCACTGTAATCCTGATCATGCCACTTAACATTCATATACGGAAGAACCAGAGAGCTTTTCTACATCAAAGTCAATATTGATATGCAAGGTAGTCCAAAGGGCAACCTTTTAAAGCTTGAAGTTTATTACCCACTATTATCTTCCAGACGTGCTTCCAAATGGGGAGAACAGTGAATATTCCCAGGTTAAGTCATCCTTACTTCACAGAGCTGAAGCAGTTTTCCTGAGCCCCAGATTTAAATGTGAGAAAGCATGGCTATCTCACAAGCATGTTGGACTAATTCCCAAAGGGATCATGGGTATCTGAATAGTAGCTGGTGGGAATCCATGGCTTGTCACCTTTATCCCTAATTTCTGGCAGTAGTCACAACTCTGCCAACAATTATAGGTGATATATGTGTAAGAAGAAAATATGTTTCTCTCTGCTATGAAAGGGTATGCATTCATCAGACTGCCTTTAGTACAAAGAAGGGAATTCTTCCACCAATGAAAGTTAAAAGTCTCAGATGTCTGCCTAATGATGATACTGAATACTTCTTAATTCACATGTACATCTTTACAACTTAAGATATTTATCCAACACCTCCAAGCTGGCTGAGTGTTGTTAACCAAAGAACAGCTTAAATATAGGGACACTGAGTATCAGATATGGCTTTAGGCATTTTGAAGGAAGATGCCCTGGACTTTCCTAAATATGTTCTAAGAAATGTTCTGGATGGAGTCTGTTTCCACTGTTAGCATTAGTTATGTAAAGGTGTATGTGAGTCTAATTTTTCTAACTCGGTCAGTTGGCTAGTTTATGTTTATCTATATATTAGCTGTAGTGATTCATATATCCTAATCCTAAGCAGGATTCAGACATAGTAATTGCTATATAACTAAATATGTAATAATCATGTTCTTTTCTGTTATTTATATTATAATTATCCATTAAAATTCAGCCAATCAGAGAAATTCCCTGGTGGTCCAGAGGTTAGTACTCTGCACTTCCACTGCCGAGCGCCTGGGTTCAATCCCTAGTTAGGGAACTAGGATCCCACAAGCTGGGGGGCATGGCAAAAAAAAAAAAAAATTCAGCCAATCAAAGTAACATAACCTGTAGGCAAGGAGAAGTTTGGTTCTCATGTAAAAAGAACTTTAAAAATATCTTTTGGGTAGAATTTTAGACATTTATACACATGTTGAAGTTCCTTTAGTTTGTACTGAATTTGTCTTACAGTATTCTCGTCCAGCATATTGTATGGCAGAATATTAGACTCCTTTTTACAGTCTTGAAATCCAATAGACAAAACTTACTTTTGCTTATTACCTAGCTCCCATTGCTGACCAAGGAAAGATTGAGTTACATCTGATGTTGTTATTTTTCCTTGGTGTAGCTAATTCTGCCAGTGGTGATAACACTAGGACTGCACTAGTTTCTACTTCCACTCTTCAGGGGCTACCAGTTTTTATAGTTGCCTTAAGAAACCAACAGTAACCAGCAAAGCACAATCTCATCTTTTGCATATGCTCATCTTTCTCATTCTATGAAACTAACAACGTCATGAAGGTTTTAGAAACTGTCATATAGTTGGATCCCTAACTGCATGGAAATTGGAAAAGAATTTGGAGTTCTATCAATAAAAAGTCAGGGAAAATTTGCATGGGTAAGCTCCTACCTCTACATCAAAGGACACAACAGGATCAATATGTGGGGTTTATAGAATTGATCCCAAAATGTAGTCAGCTCCTAAGGAGTTCACAATTCTAATATTCATTAAATACATTATTTTGTCAAATAGGTAGTCAGACACAGAAGGCCTGCCATGGGTCCTCATTCCCCTCTAGCTAAGTTGTACAAAAGGGTTACTAACTCTCCCACCCTTATCCAAGGGGAGAATAGATGTTGTGTGGCTTTTCTGTGGCCTCTCCTGTCTCCACAGAAAGTCATGTTTACTACATGTGACCTTTGCACTCTAACACTCCCAGACCTCTAATTATGTGCCTATTGTAACATCAGATGGAATCTTTTCACTTCCCTTTGCCTCCAAGAGTTTTAAATTAACTGGAGTCACCATATTTCACTGAGAACCATATTATAACACTGTTCTAAACAATTTGTCTTAAATTATATACTACTAGAATTTTAATTTTTTTCAAGTAACAAATCATCTTAAAAGATGCTAAAGTCAATTGTTTAATAAAGTGGATCACTAAGAATTTGAGTTCATTGAAGTCAATTTAAACTATATCCTACAATATTCCAGTTAATTAATTTAATGCATATTTACCAAGTCCTACCATGTGCAAAGCACTGTAAATCAAAATAGACATAAATTTATGGAGCCTCAGGTCTCACAGTGGAACCAGTACTTCAAAATTTTTGTTCAATTATATGTTGATATATGAAGCTTTTTGGGGGTTTTTTGGCATATGAAAATTTATTACTACCATGTTTTCATCATCAAAACTTAGTCTTTCCTTTCTGCCTTCACAGAGGGCCAAAAGAGAGAAGCTGGCAACTTTGACAATGCGAACTCCATGTCGCCAAGGAGAGCATGACCTCTGCAACCAAATCCAGCAACCAGAAATCACTTTCCTCAATAAAATTTAAGCAACCACATTGGGTAAAAAGATGATTTTTTTTCTTGCCGTTCTTAATCAGCTGGACCCTGAAACACTTTCTGATGGCAGCATTTGGCTGTTTGGTTTCAACTCCTACTTTTTCCAGGACAACTTCCTTTGCATGAAAAGCACCTCCGAAAGGGTTGGCCTTCACAGTTATGCCCAAATGGGCTTTCTTGTACTGTTTATCATGACACTTCTGATCTCATCCATGGCCCCAGAGCTTCTTGGCAGTATAAAAACCATGACACTTGCTCATCCTGCTAGCACAAAAAGCCTGAACAAACGAGCAGAAGCTTTTAAAAGATTTTGCCTTATTTGATATAAACCAACTCTGTCATCTCTACTTCCTAACCAATTACCTCTTTAGCCACTCATATTGGTATATGATAAAGAAATTTTAACTTCTAAGAGCCTTGTATGGTGAGCTCTATAGTGTAATGGTTAAAATAATGGGCTTTGAAGATGGCAGCGTAGGAAGATCCTGAACTCACCTCTTCCCACGGACATAACGAATCTACACTAACATATGGAAAAATACCCACTGAAAAGATTTGAAAACTAGCTAAACAGTTCCTTCACAACCAACAGTAAAAGGGCCACATGGAGATGGGTAGGAGAGGCAGAGACGAAGTCTCGCCAAAAACCCCATGCCCAGCTTGGCGACCCACAGTCAGGAGGGATCTCACAAATCTGGAGCTTCTCTCTGAGGAGCAAGGGGTTCATGCCCCACCCCAGGTACCCCAACCACTGGGATCTGCAACGGAGAGATGAGCCCCCCAAATGCCTGGATTTGAAAACCAAAGCTGTAGGAAACTGAGATATTTCTCCTAAAGGGCTTGCCTTGGGGACCAGCACAAAAGCAACAGTTTGAAAAGCACCTAGACTATATGTGAAGGAGATTCATTTGATAATCCTAAAGCATCTTCTAGGGGAGCAGGGCCCTGTTGGGACTCTCTCTCTGGGGATGGAGGAGCTTGTAGGTACCATTTTTGTGCTCTTCCTCTACCTTGAGTAGTGCCAGCAGACACATCCTGACCCTGTGCTCTCTAGCAGCCCTGCAAAAGCTAGCAGGTATGCCCTGGTCCTATGATCTCCCACTAGCTTGCTAAAGCTGTCAGGCACACACAGTTCACACAAGAGATGCTCCTTGATCATCTAGCTTTGGTGGCCAGGGGGGATTGCATTCCTGGGTCCCACGGGACTCTCTGTAACAATCAGAGAAGACAGTTCTTGGCAGGCGACCACCCCCAGGGCACTGCACAGAGAGCAGACTGAAACACACCCCCATCCCTTCTGTAAAAGGGGCTTATTTACTTGTCCTGGAGCTTCGGCCTGAGGCACAGGCTTCAGATTTGCCATGCATCTAGAGGCCACAGAAGTGCACTCAGGAAATGTAGGCTGGGGAACACCACCTTTGTACTTGCCCTCAGCCTCACTACAGCTTGCTGGTACCTCCCAGAAAAGAGCTTAGATGCTCATCTGAAGCCCTAATTTTTGCAAGTGTTGCCCAGGGAACACCTGATCACATGGACTAGAGGCCAGGAGGATTTACGATTGTGGTCCCACAGGAGTGCATATATTAGCATACTTTAAATGCTGCTGCCTGGCAGTCTGGCTTCCAATCAGCCTGAAAATAGGTGCTGACTGGGATTCCTCTTTTTGGAACACTGACAGGTCTTGGCACACCTTCAACA
The DNA here is from genome assembly GCF_949752795.1 of Hyperoodon ampullatus. Taxonomy (NCBI): domain Eukaryota; kingdom Metazoa; phylum Chordata; class Mammalia; order Artiodactyla; family Ziphiidae; genus Hyperoodon; species Hyperoodon ampullatus. The sequence goes on along the minus strand of NC_136921.1, from coordinate 61,989,375 downwards.
ACTGGGACCTATCAAAAACAAATCAGGCTACTTAGACAATCACAAAGGTTCAAAAGACAACCAAGAGATAGGGCAAGGTTGAAAGATAAGTTTCATCTCCTCCACAAGGCCACTCCTTCAAGACTGGGAGAGATACCTGTTTTAACTAATACATAGAAACAAACCAGAGTCAACCAAAATGAGGAAACAGAGGAATATTTTCCAAATGAAAGAACAAGATAAAACCTAAGGAAAAAATCTTAATGAAATGGAGATAAGTAATTTACATATTAAAGAGTATACAGTAATGGTCATAAAAAGGCTCATGAAACTTGGGAGAAGAATGGATGAACACAGTAAGAACTTCAACAAAGATACAGGAAGTACCAAATAGAAGTCACAGAGCTGAAGAGTATAATAACTAACCTGAAAAATACACTAGAGAGGTTCAACAGCAGACTAGATGAAGCAACAGAAAGAATCAGTGACCTAGAACACAAGGCAGTGGAACTCATCCAACAGAGCAACAAAAAGAAAAAAAGAATTTTACAAAGTGAAGATATCTTAAGAGACCTATGGGACAAAATCAAGTGAAATAACATTTGTGTTATAGGAGTTTCAGAAGGAGAAGTGAGGAAAAGGGGCAGAAAACTTTGAAGAAATAATGACTGAAAACATCCCTAACCTAGGTAGGAAAACTGACATCCAGATCCAGGAAGCCAAGAAAATTCTAAAAAAGATGAACCTAAAAAGATCCAAGACACATTACAACTAAAATGTCAAAAGTTAAATATAAGAAGAGAAACTTAAAAGCAACAAAAGAAAAAAAATGTTACATATAAGGGAATCACCATAAGACTATCACAAGATTTTTCAGCAGAAACTCTGCAGGCCAGAAGGGAGTGACATGATATATTCAAAATACTGAAAGGGAATAAACTCCAACCAGGAACACTCTACATGGCAAGGTTATCATGCAGAATTGAAGAAGAGATAAAGAGTTTTCCAGACAAGCAAAAGCTAAAGGAGTTCATCACCACTAAACTGCCTTTATAAGAAATGCTAAAGGGACTTCTTTAAGCTGAAAATAGAGGACATTAATTATTAAGAAGAAAACATGAAAGTGTAAATCTCACTAGCAAAGGTAAACATATCATAAAAGTAGTAGATTAAGCACTTACAAAGCTAGTATGGAGGTTAAAACAAAAGGATTAAAAATAACTATAACTACAATAATCAGTTAAGGGATACACAAAATAAAAAGATGTAAAATGTAACATCAAAAACATAAAACATGGAGGGGGTTGGTAAAAGTGTAGAGTTTTAGAATTTGTTCAAACTTAAGTTGCTACCAACTTAAAAGGGACTGTTATATATATAAGCAGTTATATGTGAACCTCATGGTAACCACAAAGCAGAAAACTAAAATAGATACACAATAGATATTAAGAAAAATATCTAAGCATAACACTAAAGAAAGTCATCAAACCACAAGGGAAAATAGCAAGAGAAGAAGAAAGGAATAGAGAGGAAATACAAAACAGCCAGAACACAATTAACAAAATGGCAATAAGTACATACCTATCAATAATCACTTTCAATGCAAATGGACTAAATTCTCTATTCAAAAGACATAGAGTGGCTGAATGGATTTTTTTTAAAAAGACCCATCTATATGCTGCCTACAAGACACTCATTTCAGATATAAGAACGCAGACTGAAAGTGAAGAAATAGACAAAGATTTTCCATGCAAATGGAAACCAAAAGAAAGCTGCAGTAGCTATACTTAGATAAAATAGATCTTAAAACAAAGTCTGTAATAAATGACCAAGAAGGGCACTACATAATGATAAAAGGTTCAATTCAACAAGAGGATATAACAATTGTAAATATTTATTCACCCAACATAGGAGCACCTAAATATATAAAGCAAATATTAAGAGACCTAAAGGGAGAAATTGACAGGAATACAACAATAGCAGAGAACTTCAATATCCTACTTAAATCAATGAACTGATCATCCAAATAAAAAATCAATAAGGAAATATCAGCCTTAAACAACACATTAGACCAGACAGGCCTGATAGATATACACAGAAATAGATATATGCAGAACATTCCATCCAAAAGCAGCAGAATACACATTCTTCTCAAATGCACACGGAACATTCTCCAGGGTAGATCATATGTTAGGCCACAAAACAAGTCTCAATAAGTTCAAGAAGATTAAAAACACATCAAGCAGCTTTTCTGACCACAATGATATCAAACTAGAAATCAATTACAAGAAGAAAACTGGAAAAAAATCACAAATATGTGGAGATTAAACAACAGGCTACCAAAAAACCGATGGGTCAATGAAGAAATTGAGAATTTTTTAAAAAATACTTGAGACAAATGGAAATGGAAATACAACTTACCAAATTTTATGGGATACAGCAAAAGCAGTTCAAAGAAGAAAGTTTATAGCAATACAGGCCTACCTCAAGAAAGAAAAAAATCTCAAATAAACAATCTAATTTTCCACCTAAAGGAACTAAAAATAAAAGAATAAACAAAGCACAAATTTAGTAGAAGGAAGGAAAAACAAAGCTCAGAGCAGAAATAAATGAGATCGAGACTAAAAAGACAATAGAAATGATCTTTGAAAAGGTAAACAAAATTGGCAACACTCTAGCTAAACTCACCAAGAAAGAAGAGAGAGGGCTCAAATAAATAAAATCAGAAAAGAAAGAGGAGAAATTACAACTGATATCACAGAAATACAAAGGGTCACAAGAGACTATTATGAACAATTATATACCAACAAACTGGACAACCTAGAAAAAAAGGAATAAATTCCTAGAATATTCCAAAACTGAATGAGGAAGAAATAGTAAATCTGAATAGACCAATTTCTAGTAAGGAGGTTGAATCAGTAATTAAAAACCTCCCAAAAAACAAAAGTCTAGGACCAGATGCCTTCACTGGTGAAGGTCTACCAAGCACTTAAGATTTAATACCTATCCTTCTCAAACTCTTCAAAAAAATTGAAGAGAAGGGAACACTTCCAAACTCATTTTATGAAGCTATCATTACCCTGACATAAAAACCAGACAAAAACACCACAATAAAAGGAAAAAAGAAAAAGAAAATTAAAGGCCAATATCCCTGATGAACATAGATGCAGAAATCCTCAACAAAATATTAGCAAACCAAATTCAACAATACACTAAATGGATCATACACCATGATCAAGTGGGATTTATTCCAGGATGCAAGGATGGCTCAATATTAGCAAATCAATCAAAGTGATACACTGTATTAACAAAATGAAGGATAAAAATTATATGACCATCTCAATAGATGCAGAAAAAAGCATTCAGCAATATTCAATATCCATTTATGATAAAAACTCAATAAAGTAGGTATAAAGGGAATATACCTCAACATAATAAAGGTCATATATGACAGGCCCACAGCTAACATCATACTCAATGGTGAAAAGCTGAAAGCCTATCCTCTAACATCAGGAACAAGACGAGGATGCCCACTCTTGCCTCTTTTATTCAACATAGTATCGGAAGCCCTAGGCAGAGCAATTTGGCAACAAAAAGAAATTAAAGATGTCCAAACTGGAAAGGAGGAAGTAAAACTGTCACTATTTGCACACGCCATAATTTTATAGATAGAAAACCCTAAAGGTTTCACCAAAAAAGTGTTAGAGCAAATAAAACAAATTCAGCAAAGTTTTAGGGTACAAAATCAACATACAAAAATCTGTTGGGCTTCCCTGGTGGCACAGTGGTTGAGAGTCCACCTGCTGATGCAGGGGACACGGGTTCGTGCCCCGGTCTGGGAGGATCCCACATGCCACGGAGCGGCTGGGCCCGTGAGCCATGGCCGCTGAGCCTGCGTGTCCAGAGCCTGTGCTCCGCAACGGGAGAGGCCACAACAGTGAGAGGCCCGCGTACCGCAAAAAAAAAAAAAAAAAAAAAATCTGTTGCATTTCTATACACTAACAAGAAACTATCGGAACAAGAGGTTAAGAAAACAATTCCATTTACAACTGCATCAAAAAGAATAAAATACCTAGGAACAAATTTAACCAAGGAGGTGAAAGACCTATGCAGTAAAAACTACAAGAAATTGATGAAAGAAACTGAAAGACACACAAATAAATGAAAAGATATTTTATGCTCATGGATTAGAAGAATTAATACTGTTAAAAATCAATATTACCCAAAGCAATCTACAAATTAAATGAAATCCCTGTCATAATTCCAATGGCAATTTTCACAGAAATGGAACAAACAATCCAAAAATTTCTATAAAACCACAAAAGACCCTGAATAGCCAAAGTAATCTTGAGAAAAAATAAAGCTGAAGGCATCATGGTCCCTGATTTTGAACTACATTACAAAGCTACAGTAATCAAAACAGTATGATGTTGGCATAAAAAACAGACACATAGATAAATGGAACAGAATAGAGAGCACAGAAATAAATCCAAACATATATAGTCAATGAATTTTTGACAAAGGGGGCAGGAATATACAATGGGGAAAGGATAGCCCTTTAATAAATGGTGTTGGGAAAACTGGACAGCCACATGCAAAAGAATAAAACTAAACTACTGTTTTACATCATACACAAAAATTAACTCTAAATGAAGACTTGAATGCAAAAACTGAAACCACAAAACCTCTAGAAGAAAAAAAAGATGGTAGGCTCTTTGACATAGGTCTTAGCAGTGTTTTTTGGATATGGCTCCAAAAGCAAAGGCACAAAAGCAAAAATGAACAAGTGGGACATATCAAACTAAAAAGATTTTGCACAGCAAAGAAAATTATCAACAAAACAAAAAGGCAACCTACTGAAATGAGAGAAAACATTTGCAAATCATACCTGATAAAGGTTAATATCAAAATGTATAAAGCACTCATACAACTCAATAGCAAAAAAAAATCCAATTAAAAAACGGTCAGAAAATCTGAATAGAAATTTTCCCAAAGAAGACATTCAGATGGCCAACAGACACATGAAAATACATTTAACATGGCTAATCATCAAGGAAGTGCAAATTAAAACCACAATGAGATATCACCTCACACCTATTAGAATGACTATTCTCAAAAAGAAAAGAAATAACACATGTTGGCAAGGATGTGGAGAAAAGGGGACCCTTGTGCACTGTTATGGGAAAATAAATTGGTATAGCCATTATGAAAACAGTATAAGCATTCCTCAAAAAATTAAAAATAGAATTATGACACAATACAACAATTCCCCTTCTGGGTATTTATCCAAAGAATTAAAAAACACTAATTGGAAAAGATATAAGCACTCCTATAGTCACTGCATCATTACTTAAAGTAGAAAAGGTATATTCACTCATTGCAGCTTTATTTACAATAGCCAAGATATGGAAACAACCTAAGAATCCTTCAAAGGATGAATGGATAAAGAAGATGTGGGATACACACACACAGACACACACACACACACACACAGACACACACACAGACACAGACACACACACACACACACACACTGGAATACTACTCTGCCATAAAAAAAAGAATGAAATCTTGCCATTGCAATAATGTGAATGGACCTTGAGGGCATTATACTAAGTGAAATAAGTCAAACAGAGAAAGACAAATACTGTATGATCTCACTTTTATGTGTAATATAAAATACAAAGCAAATGAACAAACAAAATAAAACAAAACCCGAAGATATGGAAAACAGTAGAGACTACCAGGTGGGAAGGTTGTTGGAGGTGGGAAAACTGGGTTAAGGAAGTTGGGAGGTACAGACTTCCAGTTGCGAAATGAGTAAGTCATGGAGATGTGGTGTGTACTGTGGTGACTAGAGTCAATGGTATTGTACTGCATATTCAAAGGTTCCTGAGAGAGTAGATCTTGAAAATTCTCATCATAAAAAAAACTTTTTGTAACTTTATATGGTGACTGATAGTGACTAGATTTTTTATGGTGATCATTTCCCTGAAATGATCTAATGAAATGAAACTAACAGAATGTTGTAAGTAAATTAAACCTCAATTAAAAGAAAAAAGGGGAGTTCCCTGTTGATTCAGTCGTTAGGACTCAGAGCTTTCACTGCTGAGGGCCCGGGTTCAATCCCTAGTCAGGGAACTAAGATCCCACAAGCTGCATGGCGTGGCCAAAAAAAAAAAAAAAAGAAAAAGAATGGGCTTTGGAGTCAGATAGATCAGAACACAGTGTTTATTCTACCACTTACTAGCTTCTTTGTGGTCTTGAAAGAAATCCCTTAATTTTTTTCCACACCTCAGTTTCTTCATTTGTAAAATAGAAATACTGATTCTTTCTCGGTAACATGCTGAGGACTAAATGAAACAGTATTCAAGAACCCCTTAGCATATGCCCTCACATGTAGTGGGTGTTTGATAAAAAGTGGTTTTTATTGTAAAGGAGAGTTCTGGTGAGTTAAATGTGCATGTGTGCTTGGTAACCGATATGACAGTTTTCGAGGTAGGTACAGTGGCAGAACTCTCTTCTTCTGAAAATAAGAAAAGGAAGCCTTGATGTAACCTAAGGAAGCAAAATATCTGAACCTAGAGCAAGGAGAGAACTGTGGTGGCTGGGAGGAAAGGAGCATCAGAGGTGTCTTAGCTAGAGTTCTTCTGAAAGCAGACCTTGAAACAAGGAATGGATGCAAATTAGTTATCCCTAGAAATGATGAGGAAATGGAGAGGATGAAGCAGGGTTGAGGGAAAAGCCAAATAATGTGCCATGAGGGGATATAAGATCCTGCTATTGAAGATGGGACCTCTGAGAAGCATGCCGAGTGCCTCTCAGAACTGCCTGTCTAAAAGATAGGAAGCTGGAACTTTTTTCCGCAGACTTCTGCCTCCCATCGGCCGTGAGCTGCCCTTGAGGGTGTTAACTCCCCCACGTTTCCATGCTAAGCTTGAGGAAGCATCCAGCATGCTTCTGCAGTTCTGGAGAAGGCTCTGAGGCAGAAAGTGGGAAAACTCAAAAAATGTTCTGGAAGCCTGGGCTTGTGAGGAGCTGTCCACTGAAGCTATAATTGAAATTAGAAGGGGCCTTAGGAGGATAGGAAACAGGGCTCCAAACTTTTCTGCTACAAATAGTCTTTCTGACAGACCATAAAAAGCATCAAGACAGTGAGAAATTGTTATGGACTGAATGTTTGTGTCCCCCAAAATTCGTATGTTGAAATCCTAACTCCCGATGTGAGGATATTAGGAGGTAGAACTTTTGGGAGGTGATTGTATCCTGAGGGCGGCATCCTCATGAATGGGATTATTAGTGCCTTTATTAGGGACTGAAGAGACCAGAATTCTCCACCTTCTAAAATGCAAAGACACAGGAAGAAGATGGCCCCTTGCCGGCCTGCAAGAGGGCTGTCACCAAAACCTGGCAATGCTGGCGCTCTGATCTCAGACCCCCAGCCTCCAGAACTGTGAGAAATAAATGTCTGTTGTTTATAAACCACACAGTCTATGGAAGTTTGTCACAGCAGCCTGAACTATGACAGAAATGATACTAGCAAAAATAAATGCTGGCCCCAAAGATAAATCAGATATCTCACTTTCTGGAAGTTTTAGCTTAGTTTTTTTAATTTATTATTAATTTTTATTGGAATATAGTTGCTTTATAATGTTGTGTTAGTTTCCTGCTGTACAGCAAAGTGAATCCGTTATACATATACATATATCCATGCTTTTTTAGATTTCCTTCCCATTTAGGTCACCACAGAGCACTGAGTAAAGTTCCCGCCTGGCTATTTTCATGGCAACTAGGTCACGGTGAACAAAGTTAAATGAAATAACAGTGCATTGAATCTTTCCCTTCCCAGAAGATGCTACCAGGATCAGAATTACAAGAGTTTCAAACTTGGTCATATATACATATTTACATACATATGTGTCACCCAGAAATAAAAATAGAGGATAATAAAATAAAGCCTAACCTTTTTTTTTCTTTGTCCTTGGTCTAGTTTCACTTGCTCATACGCGGCTGTGTGCAGAGGCCTCGCGCCCGGCCCTTCCGACCAGAGTTCCTAGAGCAAAATGGCCGCACTAGACGCCTCAGCTCAAGACCGTGCGCAGGCGCGGAGCCCGACCGTCAATTAAAGATGGCGGCAGAGGGCCGTGTGCAGAGACGCTGCGCCCGGCACTGCCATCTGGAGCGTGAGCCGCACAGCTGCGCGCCCCGGGAGAACTCAACCCCCTCCCCTCCCACTGACGAGAAGCCTGTAAAGCAGCCCCACCCACAACCTGATAGGGAAAGCATGGGCTCTAGAGCGGGAGCTCACGCCTCTCCATTCTCTGATCCAAGAATACAGCTTTCCTTTGCTTCTGAACCAAACTTAGTCTCATTCTATTGGCTTGTTTGACACCAGGCAGAAGGATCTAGATGGGCACCAACTTGGGAGGGTCAGTAACATAAGTACGCGTATATGCAGTCACAATACTACCACAAAAGACAAGATGTGGCTTCACAAAAATAATATGTCCCCACTGCATCATTCAGTTCTCTGTAGAGCTGATCAATGTAGGTAAGCCAGACTCCTCAGCCACCTTCTCTGAAGTCTCCATGATATTAGTCAGACAGAAATGACTATATGCTTGAAATGACAAGTCACAGCTTGCCCTAGGAAAATGACAGGGGATATTAAACTCAGCATTGATGAGTTTAAAAGTCCTGTGGTTTCTATTTAAAGGGGCAAGTTTGTTGCCCTATTCTGATAGTGAAAGGTAAAATGATTTATAAATGACATTTTATATTTTATAAATATTTAAATTGACCATTCAATGCATGGTTGCAATCTCTGTCTAATCAGGGTGCCACCTAGGGTTGCCAGATAAAATGCAAAGAGTGATGGGACCTATTTATACCGAAAAATTATTCATTGATCATCAGAAATTCAAATTTAACTAGGAATTCTTTAATTTTATTTGCTAAACCTGGTAATTCTATTGCCACCTTCAAACAAGTACAAAGAAAGAGCTGCTCCTTTAAACAAGACAGTAAATGTTCTGGAACGTTATGCTAAAGGTTCTAGGACTTTTCAGTGGCAGCATTTTTTTTTCTTTTTTTTTAACATCTTTATTGGAGTATAATTGCTTTACAATGGTGTGTTAGTTTGGTGTGTTAGTTTGGTGTGTTAGTTTCTGCTTTATAACAAACTGAATCAGCTATACATATACACATATCCCCATATCTCCTCCCTCTTGCATCTCCCTCCCACCCTCCCTATCCCACCCCTCTAGGTGGTCACAAAGTACTGAGCTGATCTCCCTGTGCTATGCGGCTGCTTCCCACTAGCTATCTATTTTACATTTGGTAGTATATATAAGTCCATGACACTCTGGCTTCGTCCCAGTTTACCCTTCCCCCTCCCTGTGTCCTCAAGTACATTCTCTACATCAGTGGCAGCATTTTGATAAATTGACATGTGTATTAACTCAAACAATTTACATATTGTTTCCTTGGGTACATTTCCAAAAACTTTTCAAAGCATTTCAATAATTTATTTTGTCAGAACATGGCAATTTGTATATTGAAAAAAACACCATCTTGGTGTTAGGAAAACTCATTTCAAATAGTTCCAAATGAGCTCTCAAAGACTCCTATTTACTTGTTAAGAGTCAAATATGCATACTCTAAAATGTTTTCTTTGGATTCACCTAAATATTCTCTCATAAATAAAATTTAAATCAACTTGTAATTCAGCAGTTCTGCGGAATTCTTTGATGAAGAGAAACACCCAAGAACCACATGCAGAGTCACTTCATTTTAGTTGCAAGATTCTTGTTCCAGCTCACCTTCCAAAACAATTTCAGTCAAGTAGAAATGTTCTGACAATCCCCGCTTAGAATGGCAAATAATCCCTGCCTTTTCATTCATTCACTCATTACCTCTCTAAAAAGAAAATGTGCAGTTACCAGAATTTTATACAATTAGTGCTCCAAGAGTGTTTTAAATGCAAACCTATAAGAGGAAAGTAAAAACAAATCAAAGTTAATTGTGACTGGCTGGAACAAAATACTTACATCAATGTAAGGATGGCTCATCTGCTCATCATTTACCCATTACCTGGGAGATGAACACCTCCTGCTGTGCCTGATTTTTGATACAAATTTACCATTGCCTGCCTTCTCCAGACACATGCTAAGGAAACCCAGCCTTTCTCTGACTCCCTCTCTCATTATCCTTTTTGTACTTAATAACCTATGCACTTATTCACTTTTTTTTTTTTTCTTGCTGTGTGCTCTTCTTTGCAAGGGGAGCCATGCACACAGGAAAACTAGAGAGTTGAAAAACTTTACAAAAAAGCTCAGGGTCTTCCTTGCAAAGCAGACAGGAGACCCCATATCTGCCTCTGAATTACTGACTTCTTTCAACCTGTCTCCACATTGACTATTGTGATTTTCATAAACTCCATAAAGTATAATGTGACTCCTTTTGTAAGGCATCTCTTGGGAAAAAAAAAAAATGTGTTGCTGTTAAGGTATTGACTAAATGAAGAGAAATAAAGCCCTCTTATTTGAAAGTAGTGAACGTCTTTAATGGAAGGGCACCCTTAAAACTCAACATACAGTGTCCAGAGCAGCAGTTGGCTGCTGGAAACTCTGGCTTTTGAAGGACATGCATGTTCCTAGCTCTCATCAATAAAGGCTAATGTTTTAGAATAAAGACAAACTCATTTCTAACCCTCGGCTGTCTTTCTGCAAATGCCCTTCACCATAGCCAAGTATCCAAAAAATGGAATATAAAATGTATCTGCCATTGAAAGTTAATACGTATCTGAATTAAATACACACACCAAATTTAAATGTCTGGATAGGATGCTTATGTTGTTAGATTAACTTTTTTCTTCAGACAATTATCCAAATGAAAATCTTGCAACTATATGTTATTATTTTTTATTATTAATGATTTCCAGTGGGTGAGGGGAGACAAAAAAGCTTTTGAAGTAACTAATTTTTAAAATTCTATTTGACAATTAAATGGATCAGCATATATTTACTGGCATTTTTTTTTTTTTTTTAGCTTTCTACCTATTTTTGTTTACATGTTTATATGGATTACCTAATAGAAAAGTATAGAGATGACCACATGTGGATAGCAAATCATGCACTGAAACTACATTATTTTTTAGCCAAATACACCCAAATAGGCTAAATATGTGAAGGTTAGAAATACAGTTCCTACTTTAAAATTGGAGTATAAATAAAAATGGAAAAACCTAGGAGCACACTGATACAGTAGGGGGAAAATAGCGCAAAGGATGACTAGGAAATTGTGATGGTGTACAAAAGGGAAAAGAATAAGATACAACTGATAGCCAGCTTTAGCCTTTCAAATGACTGTTGGCGCGTGTTCCACCTACCACTTCCTCGATGCATCCTTTTATTATTTTTTTAGGCAAGAACATTCATGACCAATAACAATGTTATAATGATAGTAAGTGTAGGATTTAAGGTATGTTTTTTAAAAAGCACCTTTAACCAACATTAAAAAGTCACCAAGGGGGGGGGGTGGTAGTTACCTAGCCCTACGTTTTATTTAGTGACGGTTCCACTTTTTCACTCACTGCCTGCAAATCAGCATTTTTAGTGGACAAAGGGCTCAGCAGCGGCCTTATGATTGCTTCTTTTCAAATGGTAATGGCTATCCTAACTCCTCTGCCAGGTTTTTCTTACCAGAGCACAAATTGCAGTTTACAAGGCTCTGAAGGGAAAAAAATCTTAGCTGAATATCTTTTTTTTTATTCGACAAACTGACATGTAAATTACCCTTTAAGTGCTCCACTCTAGGGCTCTGATCATCTCCTAATTGTCACAGTCAATTGTAGCCAACAGTCTCTTCAATCCCAAGCGCTTTGACAACAAGCACAAGGATCAAAGCAGAATGAGCTCCCTTCAATATCCTTCTGTTTAGGATGCTACAAAATGCCTGAAAAAGAAAGGTGTAAGGGCATTGCTGTAGAGGAAACTGAGAGTAGCAAGTATTAACAATAGTCATTTTCTCCATCTCTAAAATCATGCTGTAAAAGATGCCGTGATCCTTAATCACGTGTGTAGAACAAATATGTAAACCTCCCGGGCAATTAATATGCTGCTCTTAAGATTATACTAATATTCGAACTTTACAAACAACACCGTCTCTGTGGCTTAGAAAAGCTATGACACAGATATGGGAGAGCAATCATTTCACAGCAGCTGCAGCACAAAAAACTATTATCAAACATATTCTATATTTGAGCATAAATTCCAAAGCATAGTTCTTATTACTCAGTTTGGTGTCAGGATTCACAGCTCCCCCAAACTAAATAGCCCATTGAAAATTCTAGAGTTTCATTTAATTAACCTAGAGATAGCCAATTGAAAATGTGCCCCCAAATAAATAAAAAATGTGACATAAAAACTAATTTCAGAAGAATACTGTTTCCCTTAGTAGGGGTAAATCTGTCTTATTGCTTTACTGGGACCAAACTAATTAAAAGTCATTACATGATCTACAAACATGAGTTCTAAATAAGATGTACTTACCAGGATCATCACTTAACAAAATACAATTCTTTCTAACTAGTTATATCATACATCACAACTTTCTTAAAAGATTATTAATGTTCTTCTCAAAAGATAAAAAATTCATCCCATCAACTATAACAATATAAATAATTTCATGGAAAGAGAAACTCTAATAATAAATCTGTATAAAACAACCACTTTAAAAATAACCTGAAGGTTGTCAGGAAAAAACGACAAATGGAAAGAAATCAAAGGTGCATGTGTAAAGGGAGTCCTCTACAGCTCGTCTCGTTGTACCCAGGCATTACACACATACAGCATGTAAGGTCACACAGTGATTGACAGTCTTCCTATGCTCAAGAAAAAAATGAAGAAAAGACTCAGCAAGTACCCCAGGTTTTCGCTCAGCCACTTTACTCAAATCCCCCTGTAGGGGTTTCCCATCCTCCCCTCAATTTCACCTTGAATTCTCAGGTTTGATTGAAGAGCTTCACAGAAGGGTCTATTACAGATTGAGGAATGATCCATTTCACATCTGAAGCTCCAAAGAGCTACTTGTGAGGAGTCTTTGAGTGCATTTATCTCACATGTGAAGCTTTCTGCAAAATCAATATGGGTATTTTTCAGTTTGACAAGTCAACATGAAATATCACATAATAATAGAAAAACAGAGTTGTACATTTAAACACACCCAATACAGTTATCTATGAGAAAGCTTATAGTTATTACTCATGTATATCCTTGAGTATGCCTAATCTAAATTCATCGTGATAGCTGGGCTAAAGTGCACAGGAAGAGAAACTGACTGGTCACCATATTTCTGGCTCCTCTGTCTTAATTAATCCAGGTTTTGCAGTGAGGGAAGAGAATGAGCAGGAATCATGACCTTTGTGTCCAATCTGAGAGTGATATGAGAAGAGCGAAGAAAATAACCAGACATAAAAAAGAGGAAGGAAGCAGAACAAAGGAGAACTTTGTAAAGGACTTCAAATTTAACTAATTGGCAATAACTAGGCAAAATGGTCACCCAAAGTACAGCAACCAAGTCTCAAATCCCCACCACCACTGTAGCAGCACTAGCAGGATAACTGACATATTTGTGTTTGGGTCTGGCAATCTTTGGGTGAATCCCAGATCTTTTACCACCTGCATAAGCTTGAGGAACATGATTTAACTTCTCTAAATCTCTGGGGTTTTTTTAATCTCAAAATGGGATTAGTCAGAAGATTTACCTTATAAGGTTTTGTAAAGGTTAAACAAGATGATACATACAGCACCTGGCACATGGAAAACATCCAATTGTTGGTAAATATTGATGAAATTATTATTGTTTCCTTAAACCTATCCACAAGGCCCCTAGGTTTCTAATCTGGTGCCGTTTCTACTTATCCCTGGACACTTTCCATATTGGTTAATGTCCCCAAATTGTAGATGACAGTCTGGCCAGAGTGCACTCACCATATTAACTCTGGTGTAGGTCCTAGCAGAGGAGTGCAGCCACCCATATTCTTTTGTCTTAAAAATGGTCTTCCTCCAACCAGAAAGGGTGTCCCTATCAACAAAGAGAGAGAGAATTAGATGGGGCTTCAAGAAAGGAAAAGAACCCAGGCTTAGAGACCAAATCAGCTCATCAGTACAAGAAATGAACGAGGTAAGAGATGTTATATGCCAATGTTATAATTAATACTGGAGTTATCTCTATATACTCCACCACTGGAAGGATCTTAAAAAACTCTTAGAAGCATATTTCCACCCAGATTCAGTTAAATAGCTCACCAAAACTGCATATTCCTCTCATTCTATTTTCCTGTAGCCCATCACTACCTAAGTAGTACTAATACCACTTGTACTTGATTATCTGTGCTTGGATCAACTAATTTGTAGATTGCTTGAAACACACTTTTACTTTTAGGTTAACTCTCCCTACCACTCAGAATTAGCCAAGAGTAGGAAAAATATGTGAGTTGAGAGATGTAAAACTTCATCTTAACATCAAAATAAGAAAAGCATTGTTAAAAAATTCAGTTTAAAAACTTACCCTATATTTCAAAGTCAAATAACTAAATATAAATGACTTTGTATTTAATTAATTCAAAGAACTTATATGCAATACTGTTCCTTTTTTAGGTATCCTACTGCTCTCCTCCATTATTAAAATTAAGCTATAGCTTTTATTCCAAAACCAAATTAAAATATTTTATTAAATGCTGATATAGAATTACAAGAACAAGTTGAGATAATTTCCTACTTTAAAGGATCGTTTCCTTAAAATTTTTAATTTATTTGTTTTGGACTCAAAATACATTTTTAGCAAGGGAACAAGTTTATAAATGATCATTAAATTCCCAGATTGACTCATAAAAATTTGTTTAATGTAAAACGTACCTGAAACACTCTAGAACCAAGTCTTAAGTGACTCTAGGTCATGAGGTCTATGAATTTAACCTTGTGGAGGCTAAAGGAGTATCATCAAACACAGTTTCCAAACTTTGGAACATTATCAGGCAAGAGATCTGATAGAAGGATGGAACATCCATGAGTCTGAGTGATCACTATTCTCATGATCACCGTCATATCAACACCATCATCATCATTATCTTGCCATATTTCACCCATCATGTTAGTACATGGTAGCTATGAAGGTAGTGATGGTAGATAGCCAGTGAGATGACTTGATCTCATCATCTTGACTTTTTAAGTAAGTGGAGGAGACCTGTACCAGGGTGTCAGGACCTCACTCGTTCTTTCTTTCACTTAAACCTCTTCCATGATGTTCATTTCCCAGCCAGGACCCTGAGAATTATTTAAACACTTTCAATTAAGTAAATGAAGGCTCTGAGATAGCAGTACCCACTAAGAACACTCATGCCTGCCTCTTGTCCATACTTTCAAATAAGCACACAGTACCCTACAGTTTGCAATTCACCTAAATGACCTAATCACAAAACATATACATACCCCACTTCAGAACTGAACTGATCGGGGTTGGGGAGGAGGAGATGGGAAGTAATTATTTAACGGGTCTAGAGTTTTGGTTTTACAAGATGAAAAAGTTCTGGAACTCTGTTGCACAACAGTGTGAATGTGCTTAACACTACAGAACTGTACACTCAAAATGGTTAAGATGGCAAAATTTATCTTCTGTTTTTTAACCACAACTCAAAAGTTTTTAAATAAAAAAATAATGCAGAGAAATTACTTGTAAAAACTAGTGCATTAACTCAATAATCAATAAATAAATATGGAACATCTTTTTAAAACTGAATTAAGGGTATCTTGATTTTTAAGTGCCAGGCAGCCAGAATCCTAGGTTTCAGTTCTAATTTCTTTTCTATGAAAATACTGCCTGCAAAATTATCTATAAACTTTCAAATCCAAATGGACCGGCATGTGACTTGACATAGGAGAGACTGCACATAAAATGAAGGTCAAAATTAAATAAATCAATGAAACTCAGATTATAGAATTTCACTTCTCTTCCGAAAGATTCAAACAGTGATACACAAGAAAACCACCACTCCCAGGTGCTCTGTTCTGAGGCTGTAACTACCACACATTTTTACCACTTAGAATCTCAAAATTTCTCTGAATTTTCAGTGGACCAAGCAAAAGTTAAAGCTCATGGAGACAAAAATACTTGAACCCAAACCAGACTAGTTTTCAGTGGTTTCTCTGTTTTTGTAACAGTAGTACCACAGTCTCTTAACACTCACTTTCTTCTGGGTTAATTTTTTTACCATTTTTAAAGTTACGTTACAAAATAAAGAGTTTTCAGGATTCAGGGCCATAATGCTTTCTTAAAACTAGCTGAGCTAATTTACATTTATCCCACACAAAGGTAGGAGATGAAAGCTTCAAAAGAAGTAGAAAAAATGGGATTATATAGTAGTGGGGGAAGTTCATGGAAACTAGTGTCTTTACTTTATAATCCCAACTTATACACACAGAATGAAATCAACCAAAAGCAAAAGTACATGGTGACCTTTTTTTAAAAAATATTTTTTTAAATTTATTTATTTATTTATTTATTTATTTATTTATTTATTTATGGCTACATGGTGACCTTTTTAAAGTGAGATCCCAGAGACAAAAACTAATGGACATGGTACACTAATTCAAATATTATTAGAATTTTTTTCTCTGCATATGCACTCTACTCCAACAAACCATTGGATCACCTAATGGTTTATTTTTAACATTTATTCTTATAGTGTGTATAGTTTATTAGATTAGGGGTAGAAAAACCTTGAAGTTCAGTGTGAATTTGAGGTTTGTAATAGTACTTATAGTTTTAATAATAATAGTTACCCATGAGTAACATATCTTGGCACTTATATTATCTCTTTAGAACAACCATATGAGGTATCAATATTCTTCTGAGATATGAGGAAACTGAGGCTTTGAGAGATTAAGTAACTTGGTCAAAGCCACACACTAAAGAATTCTGTGCTCTTAACCACAAAGCTCCCCTGCACCTTGAATTGTTAAGAGTGTAGCTTCATTTCAGTGTAGATTATTCTTCTACATTATCTATTACAAACTCTTATTTATCTTCTTGATAAATGAGTTCCCTCTTGCTTTGGAGATCTCCTATTGTCCATTAGTTCCTGAATAGAAACCATATCTTGGACACAGACACTTGTTTTGATTGACTCCATGACTAAACCAAATGTGGTCATTGGCCAACATGGTCATTGACCAGCAACTGTAGCTCCCTTTGTTCCACTGCTACCTCTCCGTGTATTCACCAAATGACTGGTTTACACACCATTTCACTACAGAGAGCAGCATCCATAATGGCATGTATTTTGAAATCCACTTGAATTCAGGACTATAATCACTAGCAATTCATGGTATTCTAGAAGACTCTACTACACTTGCAAATATCATAATCAGCACCAGTGAAAAACATAAAGACCAGCACAATGGACCGTTTTGTTTCCCTGCTTCAGATCTGGATCCCTTTTCCCCAGACATTTCTTTGCCCAGGTGAATATATCCATGCCATTTCTAGGGAGGAGAGAATGGGGGCACACTCTCACAGGTTACTTAGGGCCAGTCTTAGATTCTAAGAATAATAGTAAAGCCAGAACCGTAAGGACTCTCTAAGCCATGCCATAAAATTACATATGATTAAAATGTGGTTCAAAGTAAAATTTATTTGCCCAAAGTCATAAGCTAATGAGTGAAAAAGCAGAGACGTTATATTCCAAGTCCAGTGCACTTTCCACTTATGAGACTGTTTTAAACAAAAGGCTTACCATGTGTCAAATAAGGTACTAGATACTTTACAAACAGTATTTCACATAATCTTCACAACCTTCAGACAAAATAAATATTATTACTCTTCTTACAAATGAAAAAGATTAAATAATTTAGCTAAATTCACATTTCTAGAAAGTAGCAGCTGTAGGGATAAGCTGTTAACATTTTACTTTTAATATAATGGTCAAATTCCTTAAAAACAAAATTCCAGAAGGGATTATGACACTAGACAGTGATGGACTGATGTTGAGATCAGAGGAGGAAAAGGTATGAAATTAAGGCCTGGGGAATTTTTTTAAAAACTGAAAGGTGTTCCATGAACTCACTGGTCTTTATTTTTTTTTTCTTTATACCCTGTTTTTTTTTTTTCTTAAAAGAATTTAAGTTGGTTTATTAAAGAAGCAAACAAACAAAATACAAAGAGACAAAAATGCATTCAATACAATAAGATAAACTAAATTTAAAATAGGTGAATAAGATGAGTCTAAGGAAAAACACAGTGAAAATAAGAGAGACAAAATTCTTGCAAGGAAGCCTACATACTTGCCGGGGGTAGGCTGTAAATTTGAACCTGAGCTTTCAGGCAGGCTACATAAAGAGGGAAACATGACCCATTACATGAATTGCAGTCTCCCTACAACAAAGAAAAAGCCATGCTCAGGAGAGATGCAATTATTCCTGGTTATGAGACCATGGAGAAATTTGTCCCTGTGCCCCTCCTTGAGAAGGCTCGGTAGAGACCAGGGAACAGTAACCTCAGCAACGTGCTCCCAGCATGCAGTGCGAGGCACCGCATGGGGCTGTTTATTGCACCTTCCTTAGGGCAGCAGCACTGCACCCAGCAGAATTCAGCCAAGGCCGTTTTGCGGGGACAGCATGCTAGCTGTCTCCGGGAAAGATCAGAAGGAAGGAGTGGTTGGTGCCGAAGCAGAGGCATGCTGAACCATGCAGATGCGGGGCAGAAGTCCCGCACAGGCACAGCTCTAGGGCTAACGCCCTCTATGCCTTTGCTGTAAGGCCCAGCCCATCGCCACCTGGGAGGCATTTAGCCCCCTTCCACTTACCTCATCCAATCTGAATAGGATTCACGCTTCCTAACCTCTTCTGATGCAGAGGAACAGATCAAAACTTGGTGGCCTCTGCACCAGACCCAGGTCTCAAGATGCCCTGAGGGGAACGAGTGAAGCGGGCAGAGCAGATAAACCCAGGCCAAGAGAGCCATTTTGACGGTGGTGTCCTCACAGGTTGTGCCATGTCATTGGTTAGATAGAGGCCCACTGTTCCTGAGCTTTGCAGAGGGTACCAGGTGCCATTGGCAAACCTCTGTTAGGAGCCTTTACTCCCATTCATTTATTCAATCATTCACTGAGTCAAAAAATGCTTATTAGTCATTATTATGATCTTGTGCCCAGGAAACACGGGTGGACAAAACATTCGGGGCCCCTTCCTAATGGGGATTGTGGGTTAGCTTCTACCTAAAGACGCTTTGAATTGGGCTAACCCAGGGAAGAGCGTGGAGCTGGAGAATTAATCACTAAAACTCTACATCCTGCCTTTTTTCATCAAAGGCTGTGGGAGAATTCCTTTGGAAATCTGGAGAGAGCCCTTCCCTGGGGATTAACTAAAGACTGTGGCTTTGCAACTAGTTTCAATAGTCCATGCCTTCAGTTGCCTCATCTATCAAGAATGAAACTAATACTTGCAACAAATACTTCATAACGTTCTGTGAAAGGAAAAAAGAGTAAGGTGTGAAAGCTAAAAACACTGTAGAAATAGGACATCAAAAACGTGTGCACATTGATAAAATGAAAGTTAAAGCTGTTATTACATAAGTACACCTGAGTGTCTGTCACAGCTAGAAGCATGTGTTAAGAATACAAGACACTGAAATAGGGCTTCCCTGGTGGCGCAGTGGTTGAGAGTCCGCCTGCCGATGCAGGGGACATGGGTTCGTGCCCCGGTCTGGGAAGATCCCACATGCCATGGAGCGGCTGGGCTCGTGAGCCATGGCCGCTGAGCCTGCGCGTCCGGAGCCTGTGCTCCGCAACGGGAGAGGCCACAACAGTGAGAGGCCCACGTACCTCAAAAAATAGTAATAATAATTTTTAAAAAAAGAATACAAGATACTGAAATAAAAAATGAGTAATTTATTCTATCTAAATACTAGACAACTATATTAATTAATAAAATTTAATGGCCTGGGGCTTCCCTGGTGGCGCAGTGGTTGAGAGTCCGCCTGCCGATGCAGGGGACACGGGTTCGTGCCCCGGTCCGGGAGGATCCCACATGCCGTGGAGCGGCTGGGCCCGTGGGCCATGGCCACTGGGCCTGCGCGTCCGGAGCCTGTGCTCCGCAGTGGGAGGGGCCGCAGCGGTGGGAGGCCCGCGTACCGCAAAAAAAAAAAAAAAAAAAAAAATTTAATGGCCTGCACTGAAGGACTCACTGAATTACAAATATAGCCCTTCTAGGATGTTAAGAGCAGTCTGGAATGGAAGCACCCGGGCACTCTTATCTGTTGATGTGCAAACAGTGTGGTTATGTAAGGAATAAAACATACTTTAAAATAGTCATTTCACATTATCAGGCAAAGCTCAGAGCATGCTAAGAAATAACTCTACTCCAGAGAAAGCTGTATATTCACTGACAACTCCTCCAACTGAAACTGGAGTTGTCATCTCCCTTCCCCAACACACAAGCTATGCCAAAGGAGTGTAGTCAACTAGAAAACAATGAGCATTTGTCCTGGCTGTACAGATTAAACCAATTTTAAGCATTTTAACATAAAAGCACACATCACAAGATGCACTACACAGCATTATTTACACGAGGTCAAATTCTCACCTTCTCCTCATCCAGGTTGGCTATCAAGTAGAATAGACTTAAGGATTAGATCCATTGCTTTCAAAGTTATCTGTCTGCATGCCATAAAATATTTCATTGAAAGCAAGGGGCTCATTGGATACTTCACTTTATAAGGAAATATTGCTAGGCATCTATGTAATGTTCTCTTAGCACCCTTTAAAGTATACCTAACCTCATACTTTTTCCCACTCAGTCTCCCAGACTTGAGGCTGCTTAAATGCTCTGCAGACCCCATGTACCATTACTTCTAGAGAGCAGTAATATCAAACAGATTAAAATATACTCACGTTCCACATTAAGTACAATCATTTTGCTGTAAAAATTTTGAAGCAATGTTTATAATTTTATTTCAAGGAATCTTTATAATTTTGTTTCTCAAGTGATACGCCAAATTTATAATCAACTATTTTCAACCCATCATCAAGCACATAGAAGAAGGCTTGCAGAGTGAAAATGTTTAACCTAAAAACTGTTTTCAAATGTAATGATATTTTTACGATACTCTTCGAAGCTGACATAGCGCTGCATTTTGCTTGTATTTATTAGTCTGGATTTTGTATTTCTTGTAATTTGCAACCAATATAATTGTGATCAAGCCTTAAATATTTTCCTAGGCCCATGAAACTTGTAAGCTCTGGAGTGCCTTCAGTTCCTAATGAATGAGATGGCCCCACCCATATCAGCCCCAGATACCATCTTCACCAGAAACCTAGCACAGAAGTCCCTGGAGACTGAGCCACCAAACCCCAACCCAAGGGTTGGGCACTGTGCAATGCTGACTGGCCTTCTCTGGTTGGAATCTGACACTGGCCGGTCCTCTGACAAGTAGTCCACATGCGGTGGAAGGGGTACCTTCTCTGAGCACTCAGAACTCAATGTCTGGTGGCTACACTTGGCTCCTTGCTTGAAGTTTTTTTTACATCTTTCAAATAAAATCCTCTCTTGAGGTCCAGCTGAACGTTAGAAAGAATAATATATAACTGGCCACATTCCCTCTCACCCACAAAAAAAAAAAAAATCACTCAGTGGAAAAACCCTTCAGAAATAGACAAAATGCATACCTCTTAACATCTCCAGAATATTCCATCTTCAGAGGCTTCTTGAAGGCAACCACTGCAGCTAATAGCCCTGGCTCTCCACAAGTAGTGAATTGTGCTGGGGCCAGAAGTCTCCCAGTCCACTACTGCGAATATGACAGCCCCATATCCTTTATACTGTACTGCTTTCAAGGAAAAACGTCTGAGGAAAAAATGGAAACTGTGTAGGTAAATATGGCATATTGTTATCATTTTAAAATTCCAGGGAGATTCTTCAGTAGTTACAATTTTGATTTCCTTGCAGATGTTCTAAAACAATGGCACTGTTAAACCTTAAAATTAATACCTTATTATGTTTTGCATAAGCATCTCCCTAATTCCTTCTTTCTCTTTATTCATCTGATATTAGTTGAGCACCTTCTCTGTGCCAGGCACCGTGCTGAGCCCTGGTGAATAGAGCAGAAGGAGTCCCTGGGAATAAAGAAGGTAGCCATTGCAACCCATTGTGGTGTGTTATGTAAGTGCTTCTGCATGGCTAATTTAAACCCGTCTTACTAAAATTCAATCCCATTTCTCCTTGTTCTGCCCACGGAGTAGGTAAACAACAGCCAACGACAGCCAACATCCTCTCTAACGTAGCCTTCCTGATACTTAAAACGCTCAAGTTTCTTTTTTCTTGTTCAAAATAAACATATTTTTTCCACAAAGAAGACTACAGTTGATGTGTGCAACAAGCCAATATAACTCCTTTGCTGTGTCATCACATTGTCATTGATATGAAAATATAGAATATGAGTTTTCAGTCACATTGAAGGGATAAAGGAAAATATAGTCCCGTGTGATCAACCAGTTTCTCAGGCATTAATCTATACACTATTCCTGATAATGCCATTCTAAGAAAATGCATTATAGTGGAACAAAAATTTTGCATCATTGCACTAGCTGAGAAAAAAATAACTAATAGGTCTCTATCCCTTATGACTCATATCAGAGAACCCTGCCCCCAAAGAAATAAAGACACATTGTCACTGAACCACATTATTGTCCCTTAAGAAGACTATAAAATGAGTACCTCATTCATCCGTTGACATTGAACTTGTGCCAAAACTATTAAGAGCATGTATTAATAGATATCCCTAACGTGTAGGAATGAATATAGAATAAAACACAAAATGAAATTAGTATTCACTATTAATTTGTCTTTTATAAGTGATTAAGTAAAGCATATAAAGGAAATAAAAGGGCAATAAATAGCCTTTTATCACAAACTAGGGGATTTCTCTTACTCTGGGCTTGATTACAACCAGTTTAGAAATATGCATAATCGCCTATGGTCAATATCATATCACTGCCAGATCACACATTCAACAGATAACCACTATTATTATAAAAGCGACTTCCTTGACCTCATATTTTGGTCTGGCTAGGAATTCCTGTACTTTCCCAGATCAGTTGTCACACAGTACAAATCTTGTGCTGTGCATGTCAATTTGTACCAGTATAAGTGACCGGTGCCTTACAGAGCTTACTCTAAAACACACTTCTATGCATATGCATAGCACAAGTTCAAGAAATATGATCATAGTTGTTCTTGCAGTGCTTCTTAAAATCTGAAGTCTATGTGTGTTTTTCTATTATAGCTAAGGTACAGTGTGTGTTATTTGGCAGCTGAATTTGACATGAAAATATAAAAGGTTTGGGCAACCACATATTTGGAAATAGAAATCTTTCCTGAAAACATGGCTTTGGTTTTTAAACACAGCTAAATTTCTGGAAACTTCAATTTGTTAAAGACAGCCAAGACTTCAATCATATTTAACATATTCCTGGGGTTTACATATAGTGTTTCAAAGTAATAAACAACATCTTGTTTGGAGTAGCACGAAGAAAATGAGGCAAGCACTTCTTTAGAGTAAAAGCTCTACTTTTAAAAATAGTTTGGAGACTCATTCTTATGTTGGTGAAATCACAAAACACTATTCAGCAAACAAAACATGATGAGCTCAATTCAAGTTGGTAAACATTTTTAACTGGCTTCATTTGTAGTAAGAATTTTAATGTAACGATAACTTCAAGAATGCATCCCTTATAATGGAAACTTGAGGGTCAAAACTTTTTTTTTAATTGTTAATAAGAACAATGGTGTCAAATTTGCACTGGAAAATCAGAAGAGATGTGATGACAACAGTAAATTGATTGTTTGAACAATTTTAAAAATCACATTACCATGCACTAAAATGCATCTGCATTTACTCATGAGCACTCTCACTGCAGTGACCAAAAGGCCCCCAGGCCTGATTCAGTAGCAGAAAATAGACTCCTTCCATAAGGTAGGATATATATACCTTACTTCCAGCACATAAAACTTGCAATAAAAATGTAAATACTTCACATGCTTTTTCCTCATTGGTCTAAGGATAATAGTGATGTCTAAAAACCCTTAAGTCACTTAGTAAGAATAACAAGCACTTTTCAACAAGCAAGACATGACGAGCCAAAATAATACCATCCAAAGAAAGGAAGGCATAAGGAGCTTTCTCTATACTCTTTATAAGAAGTCAGATCAAATTTCACTTAACCATGCTTTTTCCCTACACAGTGAACAGAACATTTGTTATAAGGATAACTACAGATTCACATCCGATAATCTATGGCAAACCAACTGATAAACATACAAACATCTTGCTCTGTGGTCAATATTCCTTTATTTTGCCTCTATGTTATTCCTAATTTTTTAGATAATAAATATTTTATTTCTTGTGGTTGATAGGTAAACCATGGGAATTCATTTAAAAGTTTAAAAGTCGGTGACATGTTATGCCCCTTTCTCACCACCTGTACTCAAAACCACTATTGGAGCGGACCTCAAGAGTACAAAGACCTTAGATCTGAGTTCGCCTGGGACAGTGCTGATTTGAAGCTCTTTACCTGGAGTAATTATTAGTAACACAACCTTTCAGTCTCAGAAGTATCCCAGTTTGGATGATAAACTATATGGCCACTCTTCTTATAAGATAATGGATGCCATCTACTTGATAGGACTTCTGGATACCAAGCATGTTTGCCTCAAGTATTTCCCCTAACCCAGACAGCACATAGTCGGAATTCTGCCAGCTACACTACAAATTCCTTGAGTCCTGAGATTGGGTTTTTATTTAACTGTGTGCAGCTAGTACGGTGTCAGTACTAGTACAATACAAGTGCTAAATAATTGTTTTTGGGGATGAATGAAGAGTCATTCCTTTAGACAAAACATTGCCTGCTTTGGATATTCTCTTTTAAAATTCCTAGAAGGAGAAGCACATGTATAAAATTGATAATGACCTTCAAAATCTGACCCCTTATCACCACCTCTACTGCTACTACTCTGGTCCAAGCTACTATCATCTCTTGTGTAGATTAATGCAACATCCTCCTCTCTGGTCTCTCTGTTTCTATTATTGCTTCCCTAGGGTATATTCTCAACACAGCAGCAAGTGACCTTGTTAAAGCTAAATCAGATGGTGTTACTCCCCATCTGACCCTGAGTAAAAGCTAGTCATTACAATAGCCTACGAGGAGCAGTCAGATTTAGCAAATAAAAATATAAGGGCCCAGTTAAATGAATAATGTTTAGTACAAGCATGTTTCACACAATATTTGGGACATACTTGTACTTTTAAAGTATTTGTTGTTTAACTGAAATTAAAATTTAACGGAGCATCTATATCTTATCTGGCAAATCTTACAAAGATTTACCTGACTGGGCATATGTGCGCGCATGCACACACACACACACACACACACACACACACCCCTACCTCAGCCCTCCTCTCTGTTATCCTTCCTTTCCCTGGATGCCAGCCCAATGGCACTGACACTGACACCAGGCATACTTCTGCCTTGGGGCTTTGTGCTGGTGGTTTCCTGTCTAGAAATTTCTTTCCTTGGATACTGCTACCACTCACTACCTCACTTTCTTCAAAACTGTCCGCACCTTCTTAGGGAAGCTTTTCCTAGCCACCCTATCTAAAACCCAATCTCTTCCGAATTCCTATCTTCCTTCTGCACTTTGGTTTTTCCATTACTCTTATCATTTCCTAATATATTCTATTTTTTACTCATTTATTTTGTACGTAAGCTCCTTGAGAGGAGGAATTTTTGTCTATTTTTCCCTCTGTTGTATCTCTAATTCCTAGAGTGGGCTCTGGCACAGATGAGGCCACATAAAAATTATCAGATTAATGAATGATCATCCATAGCAGTAGTAGTCATATTATTATTGCTATCAATTTAAATTCTATATTGTCTGCAAAAGACTTGAATAGACATTTCGCCACAGGAGAAATACAAATGGCCAAAAAGCACGTAAAAACGTACTCAACATAACTAAATATTAGGAGAATACAAAGCGAAACCACAATGAGATTCCACTTCAACCCCTTTAGGATAGATACTATCAAAAAAAGAGAAAATAACAAGCATTGAAGAGGTTGTGGAGAGATTGGAACACTTGTGCACCACTAGTGGGAATGTAAAATGGTGCAGTCACTATGGAAAACAGCATGTCAGTTCCTCAAAACATTAAAAATAGAATTTCCATGTGATCCAGCAATTTCACTTCTGGGTGTGTATGCCCAAAAGAATTGAAAGCAGGGTCTTGAAGAGATATTTATACACCCAAGTTCATAGCAGTATTAGTCATAATAGCCAAATGGTGGAGGTAACCCAAGTGTCCAGGGATGAATGAATGATGAACAAAATGTGGTCTATATGTACTTACAATGGAATATTAGTCAGCCTTAAAAACGAAGGAGATTCTGACACATACTATGACATGGATGAACCTTGAAGACATTATTCCATGTGCAATAGGCCAGTCACAAAAAGACAAACACTGTAAGATCCCACTTATATGAGGTGCCTTGACTAGTCAAATTCACAAAGACAGAAAGTAGAATGGTAGTTCCCAGGGCCAGGGGTAGGGGAGAATGGGAAGTTGTAGTTTAATGGGTATCTAGTTTCAGTTTTGCAAGAAGAAAAGAGTTCAGTAGATTGGTTGCACAACAATGTGAATGTATTTAACAATCCTGACCTGTGAACTTAAAAACGGTTAAGATAGCTGATTTTATGTTATGGGTACTTTACCATCAGTAAGTATGTTTAAAAATTGAAATAAGTAAATAAATAAGTCAATGTAGTCTGAAGATCAGGACCAGGCAGGTTGTATCATTTTATCGTTGAATCTTGACAGCAACACAGGCCATGAGTGATGTTATGCCCATGTCACAGACAGAGCAGCTAAAACCAAAAACCTCAGAATTCAGCAAAGATCATACTCCTGGGAAGTGGAGGGCTTGGGAGAGTGATGACTTCAAACCTGTGTTCTGTCCAGGAGCACACTCTGCTTCTCAGGCTAATGTTAACACCTCACTGAAAATCCCTGTGGTTTATTCTAGGGAGTCCAAACAGCAATCGTCATCATCCAATCACCCATATATGGGTTTGTCTTCATTTAACACCCATTGATTCAGAACTAACTAGATGCTGGGTTACAAAGACAAGGTCCCTGCCTTGCATGGTTTACATAGTCCAGCAGAGAGAAACAAGACATGAAAACAAAGGCCCTGGCATGTAACCGGAAATGTAATAGGTTTACAGCCTTCACTTGGAGCCCAAAGGCGGAAAGGAGAATGCCCTAGTTAAGAAAAGGACAAAGGCAAGCTCTACCTTCTATGCAGTTTTACCCAAGACCAACTATGAAGGATTCAAAGGAGCCAAAGAAGTGTTCCTGGAATGTCTGCAGTGATGACCGCCCTTCCTTTACCCTTTCATCCTTGCCTCCCAGATTTGGTCATTAGGAAAATACCCCCATTTTTAGTAGAGGATGGAAGCATCAAAGAGCCAATATTAAATATGTTTTTAAAAGAAGTTTCTGATCTAAAAGAGGGAAGGGTCTGTAAGAATCTCCAACCCTCCACTTAGAGAAAAAGATGGTATGAAGTATTAAGTATTTGACTAAATATCTCACCCCATGGTCTCACAATGGGCAAATATCAGGAGAAAAAAGTCAATATTTTAAAACTATTTGCCTGACTGATTCACAGCTTACAGACTCTGACTCTCAAAATCCTTATAAAAAAAGAAGAAAAATGAGATATTTTACAGTATTTTCCTGAGGAATAAATTTTTATATGTTCCCTATGCAAGCAGAAAGCAATAAGATACAGTAATTTTGGTAATAAACCTCAAGATAAGACTTTGAAAAATTAAAAAGGAAGTATCTATAGAGTCACCTCTAGATATGCCTAGGAGAACTTTGAAAGTATACACACCAAGGAGTGTAAGACCTTGGAAGGATGAGGAAGTCTTTTCAGTTCTTATTTTATATGATTTTATGAATATATGATGTGCTTTTGGCATTTTTCAAATAAAAAAAGAAACCCAGACAAGGCTAATATTAAATGCTTTCATATATGGATATTTCAGTATAAAAGAAGGAAGTCCATTGTCAGTGACTATGTTGATTTACATAACACACAACTTTATCCATCGTTAACAGGAAGTACTACAGCCCAGTGGTTAGAAATGGGGGTTTGTAAGTCAGACAGACTTTGGTTTGAATTTAAGCCTCATTCTCACTAGCTGTGAGACTGAAAAATTATGATTTACTCACTCTAAACTTATGTTCCTATCTGTAAAATGGGGATAATTATACCAATCTTTCAGATTTGTTCTTAAGATTTTAGAAGTTAACATATCTGATACATACCAAGGCCTCGGTTAAACAAAATTATTAGAAGATTTCAGTTAACAAAAGAGACCAGGTGACTCTACAGTATCAGCACTAAATTAGCTGAATGTGGATATAAAAAAACAGGAACAACAAACTGATAATAGACTGTAAGTAAAGCCTGGATTTGATAATAAAGCAGATTAATTACTCAGATATTGATTAGGATAATAATGACACTAAATGTGTATCTTGTTTCTAAAGGCATCGTGTGCGTGCTCACTCTTCTAGTTTCCTAAATAGTCCACAGACTGAAGAAACTGATCTTGAGACTTAACCATGTATGATTAAAAATAATAGATGATATTGAAAGCATCTGGTTCAGCAAATGCTCTCAGCACTGAAAAGTCAAGGTACTAATGCTGCTTTTTAAGATAATATAAAGTGCCCCCAAAATGCTGATTGAATTTCTGAAAGGTAAACTGCTTAACAGAGAGGAATGAGGAGTTAGTTTTTAAAGAGTTAAAGGAAATGCAGATGAAATTTATCACAGTTAAGTACCAAACCAAGACAAGAAAAAAAAAGGTGATACAAATAAAAGTGGTTGAGCGGAGTTGTTTCTTTTTGTTTTTTTTGCGGTACGCGCAGGTTCAGCGGCCATGGCTCACGGGCCCAGCCGCTCCGCGGAATGTGGGATCCTCCCGGACCAGCGCATGAACCCGTGTCCCCTGCATCGGCAGGCAGACTCTCAACCGCTGCGCCACCAGGGAAGCCCCTAGCGGAGATTTTAAAAGCAAGCTGTTTGGATAGTTAGTGGAAATCTTTATGTTTACATAATAAAATCACATAAAATAAACAGAAATAACAAGGTTATGCTAAAAGGAAAATGGCAGGCAATGAACATGAAATCTACAAGATATTTCCAATAGTCCTAAACATCTTTCTATGAATGTTAAACTTAGCCTCCTCATTAAAGAAAAAAAATTTTCTTTTAAGTCAGGGTTGGGTGGGGACAGGGATTTAACAATGGAGAGGCATAGATTTGTCTTGCTGTCTCAGCAAATATGGTCATAAAACAATTTTGCTTTCCAACTTTATAAAAGAGAGCATGTGAGCAGTGTACACATACCAGAAGAAATAATTGTGGGCAGAGAAGTAAAGTTGGCACATTGGCCTTTTACCCCTCTCCTTCTGTTATAGGGATCTCATCATATCTGGGACACATATGCAAAGTTGGCGGACAGGGTAGATATTGACAGGGTAGGAAGCCAACCTTGCAGTGAAATGAGGAGGGTCCTGTCTCCTCCAAGAAAGCTGCACCCACAAACCAGCCAAAGAACAACTTTGTCTTACAGATAAGCGAAGCCAAGGCACTATTTCCAGAGTGTCACTTATGCTACCTGGGAGGAGAGAGAACACTCTAGATGTGTAGATTCTCCTGACCCCGTTTTCTCCTGCTTGTCCATTAGCACAGATTAGTTTACTCTTCACGTTGCCCCCTAGACACTAGGCAGAGAGAGCAAGTGGACTGAAGCAGAAACAAGCCTCAGATGAGAATGGGAAATGGGCTAGGGGTAGAGCATGGTAGAGCAATAGTGTAAGGTATCAGGCCAGAAAAGAACAGGCTCTGATGGACATACGGCATCCATATTTTCCAAACCAAAGCTCATGACACATAGCTTGACAAGTATGATTGTACTTATGGGAACAACAGGACAGAATATTTACAACCCAGGGTTGCCCTGGAAAATCTAGGATATATAAACACCACATCCATAAAGGCATTGAAAGTGGGAAGGCTAACATAACCTACTTGAGAATTCTGCACGTGCTGGTCAGCACATGTAAAAGCAAGTTTGTTAAGTCACCCCAGTCTCTATTTATTTCGATCACAGACATATTACATATTTTAGACACATTTAGGATCTCTATTCCAAAGACTTGCCGTAAGAATAGCAGGTGGTATCTGAATGAAATAGATTTTTACAGTTGAGTAGAAAAGCGTGCATAACATCAGATTAGATTGTTTGCCAAGCTTGCCAAACTTGTCTGCCCAGGCCTTGCAAGGCTACTAAACTTACCCATGTAACCATGTAACGAAAGAGAGGTAATATTCTCAGAAAACCTGTGCACTCTGGCACACAACTTTCAGATTAGGCTTCACAAGTTTTCAGAAAGAAAATTAATTCAAATTTGTGCCACTTTTTTCTTGCCTTACATCCATTTAATTACTTGCATGTGAGAGTCATTGTTTCTTATATGACCACCCCCTCCCCCAAATACTTTAGTGAAAGCTTCTTGTAGAAAGAAAAACAAAGGTCAGTAACCTAATATCCCCAAGCAACCCTACAACAACAAACCAGGAAGGGAAAAAAGTGAAGAAATGCTCTGAATGGGGAAAAGATCTTTGTCTGTTTACTCTTTCAACAGTGAATAAAAGTTATGATTTTGCCTATAACTATGGATTGATAGTGTGCCCAATTTTTAAAGAATATATAAGGAGAGCCCATAAAATATGAGAGGAATGTTCTGTGTGAGGTCAGAAGCTTTTTGAGAACTAGAAATGTATCAAATACAATATATCACCTTTGTCATGGCACATAAAAACTTGAAGTGGGGAAATGCCTGGGGATTATCTAAGAAAGGGAAAGCGCTTCTCTTTCACATGGGGAAACTGAGGCACAGCAGCATGTCCAAGGTTACCCAGCCAGCTGTAACGGAGTCAAGGCAAAACCCCAGCTCCTGCAGAGTTTACAGATGAGCTTACTCATCTGTAAAATGAGGATGCCGAACTTCGAGGTCAATGCCAACTGCAACATCCTGCAATGCTGTATTGATTGATTGCTTTGTAATCTACTTATTTGTGTTTTGGCTCTTAAATAAAGGTAAGGCTGCCAGGTCTGACATATTTCTAGCCCTTAGAAAGCTGACCTGACAGTAAAGCCCTTCCAAAACATTTATAGAGACAATGTTCAGAACAATTTGCAGAATTTAATAAGGTGACATATTTTGAAGCACGGGGCAGTTACAGGCAGCCAACCTGAGTGGATGCAGGCGAGGGAGGTATTATTTTTTTTAATTTTCAAGATGTCACTGACAAGGGAGACATATGCCAAATGGTAACACAGGTCTCTATTGAACTAAAACAAAACAAACAAACAAACAAAAAAAACCTTGAAAAAGGCATGAAGAGAAATGAGGAGCATGACACAAAAAGAATGGGTGAAACATCAAAATAGGATATTGAGAATTTTAATCAATACATTGATTAAAATTATTTGAAGTTTAAAGTCATATGATGCATCTTCTTTTCCACTTATACCTGCCTCCAAAACATGACCATGTAGAGGATTTCCAATATTTAATAATCTACTATAAATCCTGGAAAGATACTCTGAAATTAGAGTATATACATCAGTATAAAATCAGAGTATATTTCTTTAAAATCTTCTCTACTTGTTATAATGTTTTTTATTTATCTTTACCATGAATTCTTACCAGTATTTCACATAGCTCTAAGGTAGAATTTATGCAATAAAAGAAAAAATGACTATGTAGCATATATATTGAATGGATGGATGGATGACCAAATTGTTAAAAGCAGGAGTAGCCAATTTGTTACTATCTAAAAAAAATTGTCAATCAGATGTACTATTCTTTACATATATTATAGGTAAGATGATTTAAAACACAGTAAGTCAGTGAACAGAAGATTCTTTTAGGGTTACAGAGTACTTTTTTCATTATACATAGATTTAGCCAAATATTGACACCACCAAAATCATGATTGGAGGCAATTAAGAAAACCAAGAGTACTTGGAAAAATTTGTTGGGAATTCTGGTTGCCTGGTTACCTGACTGACTTCCCATCCCATCAGATAACCAAGTAAACTTTCAGATCTTTGATGCATTTTTCCCTACATTGATAGAAGTACAAACACTTTACACTTAGACCTAGTTTTGAGCTCATCGCTTATTAGCTGGTGTTTGATCTTGGACAAATTATTTAACTTTTCAGTGACTATTTCACTTGTCTCTAACAATAATAACGTTTGAGTAACTAGATTCTTAAAATGATTAAATTAGATAGTAGCTCAAAAATAGCCGTCATGGTATATGGCACACAGGAAGGATCCAATGAGTGGAGGTAGTCATATAATGGTCCCTATTGTCTTTTTTTTTTTTTTCTATTGTGGCATGTTGTTGTGTAATCAACACAGGTTTTGGATTCAGAGAGCATTGGGTTTGAAGCCAGGCTCTATGCTTGGTGACTGGGTGACAAGATATTTCCTTTTATTTAATTTCTCCTTCTGTAAAATGAAGACCATAACACCTTATTCTTACTAACCTTATAAAAATTAAATGAGATAGTATGTTAGCACTATGCAGTAGTACCTGGCACAACAGCAGTAATCATAAAGAAATGTCAGTTCCCAACACTTCTCTCCCCACAACTCCCTTCATTCCTTTATTCATTCATTCACAAGCATTACCGAGGCCTGTAAATACAAAAGGAGTAAGACTGCCCATCCTGGTTTCAAGAAGAGGGTAAAGGGGCAGAGAAAGAGATTATAGGATGTAGTGGCAAATAATTTAAGGGAGGTGTAAACCGCTGCTTGAGAGCACAAACAAGAAAAGCCTAAAGCTTTCTTGAAAAGTCTTAAAACGATAATAAAAATTAGTTAGGCCACTTAACACCCACTAGAATGGCTACAAACAAACAGCAACAACAACAATAGAAAATAACACATGTGGAGGAGCTTCAAGACGGCAGAAGAGTAAGACGCAGAGATCACCTTCCTCCCCACAGATACATCAGAAATACATCTACACGTGGAACAACTCCTACAGAACACCTACTGAACGCTGGCAGAAGACCTCAGACCTCCCAAAAGGCAAGAAACTCCCCACGTACCTGGGTAGGGTAAAAGAAAAAACAGAGACAAAAGAATAGGGACGGGACCTGCATCTCTGGGAAGGAGCTGTGAAGGAGGAAAGGTTTCCACACACTAGAAGCCCCTTCGCGGGCGGAGACTGCGGGTGGCAGAGGGGGGGCGCTTCGGAGCCGCGGAGGAGAGCTCTGCAACAGGGGTGCGGAGGGCACAGCGGAGAGATTCCCGCACAGAGGATCGGTGCCGACCAGCACTCACCAGCCCGAGAGGCTTGTCTGTTCACCCGCCGGGGCGGACGGGGCTGGGAGCTGAGGCTCGGGCTTCAGTCGGAGCGCAGGGAGAGGACTGGGGTTGGCGGCGTGAACACAGCCCGAAGGGGTTAGTGCGCCACAGCTAGCCGGGAGGGAGTCCGGGAAAAAGTCTGGAGCTGCCGAAGAGGCAAGAGACTTTTTCTTCCCTCTTTGTTTCCTGGTGCGCGAGGAGAGGGGATTAAGAGCGCTGCTTAAACGAGCTCCAGAGACGGGCGCGAGCTGCGGAAAACAGCAAGGACCCCAGAGACGGGCATGAGACGCTAAGGCTGCTGCTGCCGCCACCAAAAAGCCTGTGTGCGAGCACAGGTCACTCTCCACACCTCCCTTCCGGGGAGCCTGTGTAGCCCGCCACTGCCAGGGTCCCGTCATCCAGGGACAACTTCCCCGGGAAAACGCACGGCGCGCCTCAGGCTGGTGCAACCTCATGCCGGCCTCTGCCGCCGCAGGCTCGCCCCGCATCCATACCCCTCCCTCCCACCGGCCTGAGTGAGCCAGAGCCCCTGAATCAGCGGCTCCTTACACCCTGTCCTGTCTGAGTGAAGAACAGACGCCCTCAGGCGACCTACACACAGAGGCGGGTCCAAATCCAAAGCTGAACCCCGGGAGCTGTGCAAACAAAGAAGAGAAAGGGAAATCTCTCCCAGAAGCCTCAGGAGTAGCGGATTAAATCTCCACAATCAACTTGATGTACCCTGCATCTGTGGAATCCCTGAATAGACAATGAATCATCCCAAATTGAGGAGGTGGACTTCGGGAGCAAAGATATATTTTTCCCCCCCTTTTCTCTTTTTGTGAGTGTGTATAATATGCTTCTCTGTGGGATTTTTTTTGTATAGCTTTGCTTTTACCATTTGTCCTAGGGTTCTGTCCATCCATTTTTTTTTTTTTTTTTTACTTAAAAATTTTTTTTCTTCATAATTATTTTTTATTCTTTATTTTTAAAACTTTTTTATTTTATTTTACTTTATTTTATTTTATTTTATCTTCTTTCTTGCTTGCTTGCTTTCCCTTCCTCCATCCCTTCCTTCCTTCCCTCCCTCCCTGCCTCCATTCTTCCTTCCTTCCTTCCTTCCTTTCTTTCTTTCCTCCCTTTTATTCTGAGCTGTGTGGATGAAAGGCTCTTGGTGCTGCAGCCAGGAGTCAGTGCTGTGCCTCTGAGGTGGGAGAGCCAACTTCAGGAGACTGGTCCACAAGAGACCTCCCAGCTCCACATAATATCAAATGGCAAAAATCTCCCTGGAGATCTCCGTCTCAATACTAAGACCCAGCTTCACTCAACGACCAGCAAGCTACAGTGCTGGACACCCTATGACAAACAACTACCAAGACAGGAACACAGCCCCATCCATTAGCAGAGAGGCTGCCTAAAATCATAATAAGGCCACAGACACCCCAAAACACACCACCAGACGTGGACCTGCCCACCAGAAAGACAAGATCCAGCCTCATCCACCAGAACACAGGCACTAGTCCTCTCAACCAGCAAGCCTACACAACCCAATGAACCAACCTTAGCCACTGGGGACAGACAACAAAAACAACGGGAACTACGAAACTGCAGGCTGCAAAAAGGAGACCCCACACACAGTAAGTTAAGCAAAATGAGAACACAGAAAAACACACAGCAAATGAAGGAGCAAGGTAAAAACCCACCAGGCCTAACAAATGAAGAGGAAGTAGGCAGTCTACCTGAAAAAGAATTCAGAATAATGATAGTAAAGATGATCCAAAATCTTGGATATAGAATAGAGAAAATACAAGAAATGTTTAAAAAGGACCTAGAAGAACTAAAGAGCAAACAAACAATGATGAACAACACAATAAATGAAATTACAAATTCTCTAGAAGGAATCAATAGCAGAATAACTGAGGCAGAAGAAAGGATAAGTGACCCGGAAGGTAAAATAGTGGAAATAACTACTGCAGAGCAGAATAAAGAAAAAAGAATGAAAAGAACTAAGGACAGTCTCAGAGACCTCTGGGACAGCATTAAACGCACCAACATTCGAATTATAGGTGTCCCAGAAGAAGAAGATAAAAAGAAAGGGGCTGAGAAAATATTTGAAGAGATTATAGTTGAAAACTTCCCTAATATGGGAAAGGAAATAGTTAATCAAGTCCAGGAAGCACAGAGAGTCCCATACAGGATAAATCCAAGGAGAAACACACCAAGACACATATTAATCAAACTATCAAAAATTAAATACAAAGAAAAAGTATTAAAAGCAGCAAGGGAAAAACAAAAAATAACACACAAGGGAATACCCATCAGGTTAACAGCTGATCTTTCAGCAGAAACTCTGCAAGCCAGACGGGAGTGGCAAGACATATTTAAAGTGATGAAGGAGAAAAACCTACAACCAAGATTACTCTACCCAGCAAGGATCTCATTCAGATTTGATGGAGAAATTAAAACCTTTACAGACAAGCAAAAGCTAAGAGAGTTCAGCACCAACAAACCAGCTTTACACCAAATTATAAAGGAACTTCTCTAGGCAGGAAACACAAGAGAAGGAAAAGACCTACAATAACAAACCTAAACAATTAAGAAAATGGGAATAGGAACATACATATAGATAATTACCTTAAATGTAAATGGATTAAATGCTCCAACCAAAAGACATAGACTGGCTGAATGGATACAAAATCAAGACCCGTATATATGCTGTCAACGAGAGACCCACTTCAGACCTAGGGACACATACAGA
This sequence comes from Hyperoodon ampullatus, assembly GCF_949752795.1. NCBI lineage: Eukaryota > Metazoa > Chordata > Mammalia > Artiodactyla > Ziphiidae > Hyperoodon > Hyperoodon ampullatus. Next base: position 61,953,076 of record NC_136921.1, on the reverse strand, counting down.
CTGAAAGTGAGGGGATGGAAAAAGATATTCCATGCAAATGGAAATCAAAAGAAAGCTGGAGTAGCAATTCTCATATCAGACAAAAGAGACTTTAAAATAAAGACTATCATAAGAGACAAAGAAGGACACTACATAATGATCAAGGGATTGATCCAAGAAGAAGATAGAACAATTGTAAATATTTATGCACCCAATATAGGAGCACCTCAATACATAAGGTAAATACTAACAGCCATAAAAGGGAAAATCTACAGTAACATAATCATAGTAGGGGACTTTAACAACTCACTTTCACCAATGGACAGATCATCCCAAATGAAAATAAATAAGGAAACACAAGCTTTAAATGACACATTAAACAAGATGAACTTAATTGACATTTATAGGACATTCCATCCAAAAACAACAGAATAAACATTCTTCTCAAGTGCTCATGGAACATTCTCCAGGATAGATCACATCTTGGGTCACAAATCAAGCCTTGGTAAATTTAAGAAAATTGAAATCGTATCAAGTATCTTTTCCGACCACAACACGATGAGACTAGATATCAATTACAGGAAAAAATCTGTAAAAAATACAAACACATGGAGGCTAAACAATACACTACTTAATAACCAAGGGATCACTGAATAAATCCAAGAGGAAATCAAAAAATTCCTAGAAACAAATGACAATCAAAACACAATGACCCAAAACCTATGGGATGCAGCAAAAGCAGTTCTAAGGGGGAAGTTTATAGCAATACAATCCCACCTTAAAAAACAAGAAACAACTCAAATAAACAACCTAACCTTACACCTAAAGCAATTAGAGAAAGAAGAACAAAAAAACCCCAATGTTAGCAGAAGGAAAGACATCAAAAAGATCAGATCAGAAATAAATGAAAAAGAAATGAAGGAAATGATAGCAAAGATCAATAAAACTAAAAGCTGGTTCTTTGAGAAGATAAACAAAATAGATAAACCATTAGCCAGACTCATCAAGAAAAAAAGGGAGAAGACTCAAATCAATAGAATTAGAAATGAAAAAGGAGAAGGAACAACTGACACTGCAGAAATACAAAGTATCATGAGAGATTACTACAAGCAACACTATGTCAATAAAATAGACAACCTGAAAGAAATGGACAAGTTCTTAGAAATGCACAACCTTCCAAGACTGAACCAGGAAGAAATAGAAAATATGAACAGACCAATCACAAGCACTGAAATTGAAACTGTGAGTAAAAATCTTCCAACGAACAAAAGCCCAGGACCAGATGGCTTCACAGGCGAATTCTATCAAATATTTAGAGAAGAGCTAACACCTATCCTTCTCAAACTCTTGCAAAATATAGCAGAGGGAGGAACACTCCCAAACTCATTCTACGAGGCCACCATCACCCTGATACCAAAACCAGACAAAGATGTTACAAACAAAGAAAACTACAGGCCAATATCACTGATCAACATAGATGCAAAAATTCTCAACAAAATACTAGCAAACAGAATCCAATAGCACATTAAAAGGATTATACACCATGATCAAGTGGGGTTTATCCCAGGAATGCAAGCATTCTTCAATATACACAAATCAATCAATGTGATACACCATATTAACAAATTGAAGGAGAAAAACCATATGAACATCTCAATAGATGCAGAAAAAGCTTTCAACAAAATTCAACACCCATTTATGATAAAAACCCTGCAGAAAGTAGGCATAGAGAGAACTTTCCTCAACATAATAAAGGCCATATATGACAAACTCACAGCCAACATCCTCCTCAATGGTGAAAAACTGAAACCATTTCCACTAAGATCAGGAACAAAACAAGGTTGCTCACTCTCACCACTATTATTCAACACTGTTTTGGAAGTTTTAGCCACAGCAATCAGAGAAGAAAAAGAAATAAAAATATTCCAAATCAGAAAAGAAGAAGTAAAGCTGTCACTGATGGCAGATGACATGATACTATACATAGAGAATCCTAAAGATGCTACCAGAAAAATACTAGAGCTAATCAATGAATTTGGTAAAGTAGCAGGATACAAAATTAATGCACAGAAATCTCTGGCATTCCTATACACTAATGATGAAAAATCTGAAAGTGAAATTAAGAAAACACTCTCATTTACCACTGCAACAAAAAGAATAAAATATCTAGGAATAAACCAACCTAAGGAGACAAAAAACCTGTATGCAGAACATTATAAGACACTGATGAAAGAAATTAAAGATGATACAAATAGATGGAGACATATAACATGTTCTTGGATTGGAAGAATCAACATTGTGAAAATGACTATACTACCCAAAGCAATCTACAGATTCCATGCAATCCCTATCAAACTACCACTGGCATTTTTCACAGAACTAGAACAAAAAATTTCACAATTTGTATGGAAACACAAAAGACCCTGAATAGCCAAAGCAATCTTGAGAACGAAAAATGGAGCTGGAGGAATCAGGCTCCCTGACTTCAGACTATACTACAAAGCTACAGTAATCAAGACAGTATGGTACTGGCACAAAAACAGACATATAGGTCAATGGAACAGGACAGAAAGCCCAGAGATAAACCCACGTACATATGGTCACCTTATCTTTGATAAAGGAGGCAAGAATATACAGTGAAGAAAAGACAGCCTCTTCAAGAAGTGGTGCTGGGAAAACTGGACAGGTACATGCAAAAGTATGAAATTAGAACACCCCCTAACACCATACACAAAAATAAACTCAAAATGGATTAAAGACCTAAATGTAAGGCCAGAAACTATCAAACTCTTAAAGGAAAGTATAGGCAGAAAACTCTATGACATACATCACAGCAAGATCCTTTTTGACCCACCTCCTAGAGAAATGGAAATAAAACCAAAAATAAACAAATGGGACCTAATGAAATTTAAAAGCTTTTGCACAGCAAAGGAAACCATAAACAAGACCAAAAGACAACCCTCAGAATGGGAGAAAATAGTTGCAAATGAAGCAACTGACAGAGGATTAATCTCCAAAATTTACAAGCAGCTCATGCAGCTCAATAGCAAAAAAACAAACAACCCAATCCAAAAATGGGCAGAAGACCTAAATAGACATTTCTCCAAAGAAGATATACAGATTGCCAACAAACACATGAAAGAATGCTCAACATCATTAATCATTAGAAAAATGCAAATCAAAACTACAATGAGGTATCATCTCACACCAGTCAGAATGGCCATCATCAAAAAATCTATAAACAATAAATGCTGGAGAGGGTGTGGAGAAAAGGGAACCCTCTTGCACTGTTGGTGGGAATGTAAATTGATACAGCCACTATGGAGAACATTATGGAGGTTCCTTAAAATACTAAAAATAGAACGACGATAACACCCAGCAATCCCACTACTGGGCATATACCCTGAGAAAACCATAATTCAAAAAGAGTCATGTACCAAAATGTTCATTGTAGCTCTATTTACAATAGCCAGGATATGTAAGCAATCTAAGTGTCCACTGACAGATGAATGGATAAAGAAGATGGGGCACATATATGCAATGGAATATTACTCAGCCATAAAAAGAAATGAAATTGAGCTATTTGTAGTGAGGTGGATGGACCTAGAGTCTGTCATACAGAGTGAAGTAAGTCAGAAAGGGAAAAACAAATACCATATGCTAACACATATATATGGAATCTAAGAAAAAAAAACAGTCATGAAGAACCTAGGGGCAAGATGGGAATAAAGACACAGACCTACTAGAGAATGGACTTGAGGATATGGTGAGGGGGAAGGGTAAGCTGTGACAAAGTGAGAGAGTGGCATGGACATATATACACTACCAAACGTAAAATAGATAGCTAGTGGGAAGCAGCTGCATAGCACAGGGAGATCAGCTCGGTGCTTTGTGACCACCTAGAGGGGTGGGATAGGGAGGGTGGGAGGGAGGGAGATGCAGGAGGGCAGAGATATGGGAACATATGTATATGTAGAACTGATTCACTTTGTTATAAAGCAGAAACTAACACACCATTGTAAAGCAATTATACTCCAATAAAGATGTTAAAAAAAAAAAAGAAAAGAACATGTGGTTGGCAAGGAGGTTGAGAAATTGGAACCATCATGCATTGCTCATGGGAATATAAAACAATACAGCTATGGAAAACAGTTTGCCAGTTCCTCAAAAAGTGAGACATAGAATTGAGACCCAGCCATTTCACTCGTAGGTATATCCCCAAAAGAGCAGAAAACAGGTCTTCGAACAAAAACTTGTATACACAAATGTTCATAGCAGCACTATTCACAGTCACCAAAAGGTGGAAACAACCTAAGTGTCCATCAATAGATGAATGGATAAGCCAAAGGTGGTCTATCCACATAATGGAATATTATTCAGCCATGGTAAGGAATGAAGTACTGATGCATGCTACAACAGGGATGAACTGTGAAAACATTATGTTACGTGAAAGAAGCCAGTGACAAAAGACCATGTATGATGTGATTCCATTTATATAAAATGTCCAGAAGAGGAAAATCCAAGGAGACAGAAAGTAGATTTGTGGTTGATTAGGGCTGAGGGAAATGGAGGGGTGGGTGGAAAGGGATGATAGCTAAAGGGTACAAGATTTCTCTTTGTAGTGATGAAAAGATTCTAAATTGACTTGGGTGATGGCTGCACATATCTGTGAATATACTAAAAACCATTGAATTGTAGGCTTGGCTTTAAATGGGTCAATTATATGTTATGTGAATTATACCTCAATAAGGCTGTTTTAAAAAGAGAGAGAGAAGCTAAAAATTTAAATATTAAAACACACACACGCTGTCCTAGGTGTTTGGACAGACTCTGCCAGATCCATTATGGATAGTCTCAATTAGTGACCATTCCAATGCTGGAGCTGATTTAGAAAAACATAAACAAAATTAAGAGTGTGTCAGGCAGGGGCTTCCCTGGTGGCGCAGTTGTTGAGAGTCTGCCTGCCAATGCAGGGGACACGGGTTCGAGCCCTGGTCTGGGAGGATCCCACATGTCACGGAGCAACTGGGCCCGTGAGCCACAACTACTGAGCCTGCGCGTCTGGAGCCTGTGCTCTGCATCCAGAGGCCGCGACAGTGAGAGGCCCGCGCACCGCGATGAAGAGTGGCCCCCGCTCACCGCAACTGGAGAAAGCCCTTGCACAGAAACGAAGACCCAACACAGCCAAAAATAAAAAAAAAATTTAAAAAAAAAGCGTGTGTCAGGCAGAAAAGGTAAGAATGGAACAACACATCCAAAGCCTGAAGCAGTGAATGGTGCTAGCATGTTCTGAAGCACTGAGATGTTGAGCGGGAGCTGGGACATGAGGACAGTGGCAGGAGAGCAACACTGTGGAGTTGAGAGTAGTTGACCCAGAATATAGCAGTGGCCTGGAAAGCAGGCTTCAGAATGATTCCATCACTCACTGGGTATGTGTGCAGGCAAATTTGTGATCTTTCTTAAGCATCCATTTCCTGTAAATTGGAAATAAACACCATGCCCCCCTCACAAGATACTGTACTTTGAGGATTTAATGAAGCAAGATAGGTAAAGCATATAGTCAAAGCCTGGCAAACAGTATGCAGTCAGTAAGTGTTAGTGCCCTGAGCTTTTGGGAAGCTAAAAGAGTTCAAAATGAGAAATTTCCAGTTATCAACAAAATGTTACAGCTAATGATAAAGGTTTCAAGCTTTTTGAGTTTTGACTAACTTATACACATTGCCACTAATTTAACTTCCTCTGATCCATCAAGAAAAATACATGTTTAAAAAAAAAATCTCTAGGGCCTCCCTGGTGGCGCAGTGGTTGAGAGTCCGCCTGCCGATGCAGGGGATACGGGTTCGTGCCCCGGTCTGGGAGGATCCCATATGCCGCGGAGCGGCTGGGCCCGTGAGCCATGGCTGCTGAGCCTGCGCATCCGGAGCCTGTGCTCCGCAACGGGAGAGGCCACAACAGTGAGAGGCCCGCGTACCACAAAAAAAAAAAAAAAAAAAAAAAAAAAAAATCTCTAGAGAATTATGGTAAATGTCTCCTAGACTAATGGTACTGATCTGGCCTCAGTAGCTCAAGCTTAGCCATAAAAATAACAAGTTCCTATTACGATGATATTCTAATTAAATATCCCAAACTTTATTCCAGGTATACACAATCCAATATTGGCAGAGCTAATCCAAGGAAGAACATTCTAGACAGTAAATAATAAATTCTCAGAAGCCAAAATTTCCATTTACACCTGTAAATAGAAAATTCAATTTAATGCAAATTGTTAAATAATAAGACCAGTGGGCAATGAACCATACTAAACACATCATATGAAATGGATCAGTCATGCAGCACGGTGACCAGGAAAGAAATCTGTGACATGTTCTGTAGCTAAATGCTATGTGTTTACACATGCAAGCACACGCATGCAGATGCACACAACAAGATGCTACCACAGAGACACAGCATGCAGGTGAAAGATGGAGAAATTCTGAACGAGTAGCTGGTTGCATTCCTCTGTGCTTAAAATCTTTTGCTCACCTTCCATAGGATCATCTAACCATGAAGAATGCTATTTTATACAATGCTTGGCAGAGCAGTTGTTAGGAAGGGGGATCCAGTAAATGGCTTTGCTGAAGCTAAAAATCATTAAGACGGGGATTCGGGCATGTTCTTTACTGAGACCTCCTTCTTGAGAAAGTTCAAAAGTCACCATCCACAAATTTAAAATCAGCAACATACTTACACAAATTACTTACAGAATTCCTCTGTTTGAGGCACAGAAGATCAAAATAAGTCAACATAGATCATTTTTTCCTACCTTAATCTGGACAATAGGACATGGCTTAGGCATCAGAGATTTTGGAGATCATTCAACATGCTAGGTGCAGGATGTATCTTATAGCGCATCTGGAGAGCAAGGGACTTGGAAGAGAAAAGTTTGGAAGAAAATAGGTTTGATTTTTAAATATTTTCCAGCTCTTTTTTTTTTAAATAAGCTATCATGCATCTGAGCTTGGAAACAATTTAAAAGAAACAATCAAGTGGATCATCTTTCACCATAGTCACCAAGGTGCTGACACCCTAACGTAGGCTGTTTTAACAAGAGAGCAAAATCCTTAATGCTAATGTAGCACTTTGCTTTTTGAGTTCCCAGAGTCTGAAGAGTATGCAGACCAAAAAGCTTAGCAAATCTTGGGAGCAAATTATTTTTATTTTTTTCATATGTGTTTGTGAATTACCTGTTTGCTTGGTGCTGAGAAATTTCACAGGAAGTGGGACTTTCAGGGCTAAAACCAGAAAATGCCAGGGCAAACCGGGGCAAGATGGCTACCTTATGTGTTTATCAACAAAAGACTAAAACCGACATATAATCTCTACACACACATCAATACACCTATGTTGAAATAATTTTAAAATAATGGCATTCAAAAATGAAAATGTAAAATATTCAGCTAAACCATTAATCATTCATTCTCCTCAGCACCCTTTAGTTATTTCCACTTCCTTGCCCTCCGATCAAATCTTAAAGGAAGTTTTCAAAGATATTTTCCAATCAGAAGGTCCCACAGTCAACCGAAGAACTTGCCCCAAGCTCATTGGTCTTTAGGCATGTAGAAAGTTTGCGGGAAAAAAAGTTTTTGATGTAAAATCATTTCTACACTGATTCAGAGAACCGATTCAATGTTTTGAATAGTTCAAGTCAAATTTATGCCTGAAATATTGATATAATTAAGGAAGTAAAAATATTATCTGGAATATGGCTTTAACCCAACCAAAATAAAGCATCAGGTCCTTTTCTTTGTTAGATCATTTGAGCCTAGCATTTTCTTCTTGCTAAGAAATCTGTTAATGAGGCTAATACAGCAAAAGAAAGTGTTTATGTTTGCCCACCTTAATCACTCTCCACTTTCGTCTTCACATCTTTAAGATTAAAACGTAGATTAGCAAAAGAACAGTTGTTTCTTTCTAAATGCATTGTAAGTTTGTTTTTTCAGTTGATTTCTTCCAAATTTCCAGTGCTATCTGCTGAAAATATTTTACTCTTGAATATTTTATGTAATTAATTGAGAAGTAGTGATAATGTAAGACTATTTCATACAGCGATCCCCCAGCATATGGAGAATACTGCAAATTACCAAGTAAGTCCATTGAGTGAAACATAAAGAAAAAATGAGTTTAAGAGACAGCGGGACATGTTTATGTAGGCAAAAGGGGTTGGAAGATTTGCTGACAACACGGAGAGGTGTGTTGCAATAAACTTGAAGGAGACAGGCCATTGGGCCAACCAGCCCTTTTCTATCCAGGAATTCCTTATGTTCTCATTAGTGTCTCACATCCAGACAGCTGTGTTATTAAAATTTGGCCGTAAACTTGAGTCAATGAAAGAGTTTCATGTCTTGATTTCATTCTTCCTTTACATATTAAATACACAAACACACATACACACACACACACACACGCACACACAAATTTCAACTTTGGTTCAAGGAAGCATTTCATTTCATGTCCAGACATCAGATTTTTGTGACTCATGGCCAAGGACAGGGAATGGCTTTGTGAACAAGCTTGTTCTGATCATGTCCACCTCTGTCTGATAAGAGTACATGTTCATGGCACCTCACTTTCATTAATACAACATTCTAAACAGTCCTCTGAATGGCCACCTTTAGTACTGAGTTAGGTTCAAGCTTCTATAACTGAGTTTCTTAGGAAGAAAAAATGTTTTAAGGGTTAGAGAAAAAGGGCAGTTCTCTTCATTCCTTTATCTTTCCTCATCTTTTAAAATATGTGGTTAGGAAAGATTTTGTACAGGATTGGTTAGAAGCCAAGAGTTTCACTGACCCTTTTAGTCGTTGCCATTTCACATTTCTTGACTCAGGAACTGGTGGAGTTTTAGAACAAATTTTAATTTATAGGATGCAAGCATAACCTGCATATACCAAACACATGCATTAGCGCTTTGCAGTTAACAAGCACTTGGATCCCCACTGCCTTGTTTGCTCTAATTCATGATCCTATTAGCTTGGTGATATCATCTGATATTTATCAATGTAGAAACTAAGGCCCAAAGAAGTTAAGTGACTTGGCCAAAATCACTTGCCCAAGTGGTAAGTAGTTGACTTAAAACAGAGGTTAAAGAAAGAACTTAAATTCAAACAGAAAATAAAGCTCCATTTTTAATGTAATTTTTTAAAAAATAAAGTTGAGCAAAAACATAAACAAATGATGAGCTTATGTCTACTTGGGTCCATTTCTAAAGACCTATTCCATTACATGGTATCAGCATATGTATGTGTGCTACTTAGTTATCTTAAGTAAAGAGTAAAGACGCTTAAGGAAGCAAATTCATATATTCACTAAAGACTTCTTTATAGTTTTGTTAGCTTTTTTCTGTTTTAGGTTAAAAAATGTAAAACCATGAAAATCAATTCGTAAATCAAAATATTAATGTTATTTGTTTATATTCGTTTTAACTTCAAGCATCATACTTTTCAAAGCAAAAATCCAAAGCCTTACCTATATTCTAGTGAACTGACAATTACTGAAAATAATATTCTCCTAATAAAAGCCAAATCCACATTCAAAAGCTATTAACTGTTGTTGCAAACAGAAGCCTTAGTCAACATTTGAGCATAACAGATATAGTACTGGAATATAAACAAATAGATGATGAAGAGGGGGCAGTGGGGGCAGGAAGAGAGTATTGAGGAAAGAGAGAGGGAGACTGCTGCACAGAGCCTTACCCCTAGGGAGGATCCAAGAACCCGAAAGCCCCCTAAGGAGCAGCCTCCAAACGCCCAGTTCCTTCTGACGTGGTCCCTGTATTTGGTTCTCTCCTGAAACAAGTGCCCTGGTCTGATTGCCAGTTTGAGGCCACTCCCCTGATAACCTGTCTAGCCCTTGCTATAATGTCTTCTTGTCAGGGGCCAGAGCTGGTCCATGAGACTCAACATGGGTCTGATTGGGGTCCAATTACAACCGAAGCAGAACCCCCAGAAAGGAAGAGACACTACCTCATACTTGGCAAGAAGAGTACCACCCCACCAGAATTAACCCCGGATGCTGAGGTCAGTCTCCTGAGAGCTTTGGGCACCAAAGAGCTCTAGCTATTGTCATTGGAACGTCGGTCTCCTTCCCTGAAACTCTGACACTAGGCTTTATCCCCTCTTCCTCCCAGCCTGCTCCAAGGTCCCAAGATACATTTAGCCCAGCCTGGAAGGGTTAAAACAGTTCACAGGTGATTTAAACTAATTTCAGTGGTAGCTGATGGATTTTAAAGACCTGACCTTTTGTGCATTAGGAAGATCTACTCTCGCCTTCACTTTATTTTGTAGCCATCGTTTGGTTAGATGGGTCTGACTTCTATACTCCCAGTAGCATTCATCACACACAGTCTGTCCTCCCCGCCAGCCTGCAAGGATTCTGTCTTTTTTTTTCTTTATTATTATTACTATTATTTTTATTTTTTATTTTTTTGGCCATGCTGTGTGGCATGTGGGATCTCAGTTCCCCGACCAGGGATGGAACCTGTGCCCCCTGCATCGGGAGTGCAGAGTCTTAACCACTGGACCACCAAGGAAGTCCCAGATTAGGTCTGTCTTGATCACTGTTGTACCCTTATTCCTAGCACGGTGCCCAGCACACAGCAGAAATTAATAAGCATTTGCAATGAACACATATATGATACATGTATGCAACTGTCAAGCAATCCATTAGCTTAGGAAATGAGGTGATTCATCACATATTTGAATTTATTAGTTGGCTAATAATACTGATGCATTAGACAGCACATTTACATTATTTCATACTTATATTGTAGAGCACAAATATATCAAATAATATGTTTTTATCTACCATTTTAACTTCTGAGAAATTTTTTTCCCTTCAAAAGAATATCTGCTAAATTTGCTTTATAAAATCCTGAGTGAAGAGAAGTGAAAGACAGCCTCTCACTGGAAGCAGCCCTTCATTCAACAACAGAACTCTAAGAAATATACATTTTCTTAGAACTCACATTTATCAGAAAAAAAATCCGGAAAATTGCAGGTAACATATATTCGGATAGCTTCATTATGTTTACTTAAAACTAAGAACTTTATGACTTTAAGGCAAAGGGAACAAATTATTTTTTAAATGTTCAGTCTCTATATGGTCCCTGCTGCCCCTACTCTCCTATCTCAAATAAGCCAAATTAATTTTCCAATTTCACTTCCAAACTACTCTCCTGAAGGACTGTGTTTATGATTTGGTGTCTTTGTGTGCTAAAGACAAGTAACAGACCAGTTATGGAAAAGAGGAGAAAAAAATTCCTTCCAGTGCTCTCTTAAGACCATGGCTTCCTTTCTAATACATATATATATATATGTATGTATCAGGACCAAACAGAGTCACAGGACACTGGGTTCAATTTTTACTTTGACAGGAGTCCCATGTGACTCTGAGCCAGTCCTTTCAACACCGTATTTCCTCATCTGTCACATAAGAATAATAAGATTTGCCCTTTACCAGTTTCCAAAGATGTTTCCATATCTGAAACATACTTGGGACTCCCAAAATAGGTTTGATTATTTTGTCTTACTCCATCAAAATCTTAATTTCCTGCTTTTCCAAATTAGGGATAAAAATATTTGCCAACCTTGAAAGTTTATTATAAGAATCAAGTAAAATAATGCACATGTAAAAGCTTTGAAATTTGAACATGTTTACATGTGAAAGGTCTTGTTATTTTAATACTTTTGCAAATGCATGTTTAAACTAATGCAAGTTATTCAAAAATGCAGTGAGAAATTTCCATCTTTTGGGTCTCCTCTTAATATGAAGCATGGAAGGTCTTCTGGTGGCTAAACGCACTATCAATAAAACATGCATGTGAAAAAAAAACAAAAACGCATGTGCTTGGAGTTCTTCGTTCAGTAATAAAAATTAGTTTGTACCATGACATTCATGTTCAGTTTAAAAAGTACTCTTAAGTGTTCAGTATGTGCCAGATACTTACTAAGAGTTGGGGATACTTAGCTAAGGCTGCTATAACAAAATACCATAGACTGGGTGACTTAAACAATAGATACTTATTTCTCACGGGTTTGAAAGCTGGGAAGTCTAAGATCAAGGTGCCAGCAGATTCAGTTCCTAGTGAGAACTGGCTTCCTGGCTTGTGGACAGCCACCTTCTTGCTGTGTGCTCACATAACCTTTCTTCAGTGCATGCCCAAGGAGAGAGCATGATCTCTGTGTTCCTCTTCTTATAAGAACATTAATCCCATCATGGGCACTCCACCATCATGACCTCATCTAAACCTAATTTCCTCCCAAAGGCCCCACCTCCAATTACCATCACATTGGGGGTTAGGGCTTTAATAAATTAATTTTGGGGGACACAACATTCAGCCCATCATAGGGTATAAAGTCAAAGATGACAGTGTCCCTGACCTCACGGAGGCCTTATTCCAGTTGAAAGAAGACATAAAGGAAGGACCTCAGTGCAGAGTGTTAAATGCTATGAGGACACAGAAGGGCCAGGAGGAGATGACATGTGTGCTGAGTTAAAGGATGAACAGAGAAGTCAGCCAAATAAATGGAGCAGGAAGGAATATTCCTGGTAGCGTAAACGGTATAGGCAAAGGCCCTAACATTGGAAACAGCATGGTTTGTTCAGGGGAAAATGCAAACAATATTATAAAAGTGTAATGTGCCATTTGAAGAGTGGTGGGAGAAGACGATGAGGAAAGAAAACATTCCATCTAAGAGGACCACATGTGCTTTTCTAAAGAACTTGTGGTTTATCGCATTGGCACTGTACTTCTCACACTAGGGTACTCAAACCCTGGGGACAGGCAAGATTAACATGGCCCAGCTTCTTGGCTCCTCAATTTTACCCAAAACTATGGGAAAGCAACAACGTTGAAGCTGAAGTAGTATTATCTCAAAACACTCTTTGTAAATATTAAAACGCCCATCCTTAGGGTTACATCCTTAGGGTTACCTGAGTTGGAGGTTCACAGCTGGTATGTAATGGGGAATCGCTGATGGCTTTTATGCTCAGCAGTGACACAGTCAGATTTATGTTCTAGATCAATCCCTCACTCTGGTAATGGTATGAAGAACAGACATGAGGGAAGAAAGACTACAAATGGGAAAGTCCGTTAGGAGCTGGGCATTTCCTCTTTCAGGAAAGAGATGCTGAGTAGCTGAAACAGGGTAGGGATGTAAGTGGGGAGGATTTGAGCACATTTGAGGAACTTGTGGAAGTAAGGTCGTTAGCACTTAGTGATTCACTATGGAAGTTAAGAGAAAGACAGGAGTCAAAGGTCAACCCAGGGTTTGGGCTCAGGAGACTGGATGGGCAGTGATGCCCTTCAGCAAGCTGGCGAACATGGGAGAAAGTGAAGTTAGGAGAAGATTACAGCTTCAGTTTTGAACATGTACAGTTCTACATACCCATGGATCTCCCGGTGAAGATGCTCAGAATTCACGCCGATAGTCTTCTCTGATTCTCCTCGTGAAGGTGGTTCAAAATTAGTGGGGCATTTTGCTTTATCTCCTTCACAACTTTCAGTGGCTGCCTCTAGAGTTCATACATGACCTCGTCTCAGCTCGTAAACTGTTTTCTTTGATGCCTCTCGACCCCTACGACAGAGTAGTAACTGCCTGGGCATTTTCTTAGGGTAGCATCAACCCGCCAGTTCTGTGCAGTTCCCCAATTTTCTGATCTTTTCAATGGAACAGCATGTGTGACTGACATGATGACTGCTGGTAAATAAGTAAACTAGAAGAAAATCCATTATCATATCATGCACCAATCCTTTAGCTCCTAAGTCCCTATTTCTGAACTTTAGTTCACCTCCACAACATCTTCATCTTTTCCAATCTAGTTCCTGGCCTCCCAATTGTAATAAAATAGATACTGATCTCAGGTGGGGAATAAGCATCAGAAACAGATGAACTCATAAGACACAAATCTTATGTCCCTATCCCCCTGTTTTCATGCAAATGTCCCCAGTAATTAAATCAGGAAAAGAAAATGTAGCAAAAACATACCAGCCAAATGGTTTCAAAATTTCAGAAGAAGCTGTAAATATGGTCCTTTTTAGAAGATCAGGTTCTCACTAGAGTATGAGAAAGGGTAACAGTTGTTCTGATGAAGCAGTTTTTAAATTCTTGTCAGTGATTTGAAGAGAGATAACTGATGTATGTTGAAGAAGCTGGCAAAATTTTTAAATAGTTCGGACGCTACAGGGAGCATTTTTTTTTAAAGCAATGTACTCAGAAGTGTTGGCAAGATTTTATTTGAACGTAGCAGTGCTTATGTGAGGAAGTTATTTTGAATTACCCTAGTATAAATATGTATGATTTTATTTGTATTGAAAATTTCCTTTGCAAGTGAGTGACTGAGGGACTGTTATATCTCTATTGCTTGGTAAATGATTTAGGTATTTCATTTTGGAAGTAAAATATTATACTCAGAATTCAAAAATAATATCAAAACCCTGTTTGTGACCACAGTGCTTTTTGCACCTACATTAAAGCCTTTTAACTCTTATTTGCCATGTAGAACAAATGGCATCTGTTGTTTTAAGTCTGGCTTTTTTACATGACATTCATGCATGCATGCATTCATTCATCCAAAAGACATTATTCAATGCCTCTCATGTTCCAAGCTCTATGTTAGGCAGTGGGCAGACAGTAACAGTATTGAACTGTCCTTCCTCATAACGAATTTCAGGTAAACATTCTGTTTCCTCCAGGTAATTTTCTGCAGCACAGTGGAAATCTCAAATCCTAGGGTCATATCTTATTATTTAAAAGCTAAGCCTTTTGAAGGTTGCGAACAAGGTTATCTTTAAAAGGTAGTTTTTCCTCTGAATAGAAAGCATGGAAAGAAAGATAAGAAGAGGTAAGGGCCCTGAGTGAGAACTAGGATGTGAAGCAGAGGGAAGAAGAGAGAGAGGAAGGGGGAAAGTATTATAATCAGGACTTAATACTTTTTGCCTCAGTATCCTTGGGCAACCAGTTACTGGTCTACATGAAAATGAAGTTGCTGGCGGGAAAAACACCCAGCCCACTGGCTGATGGAGCCTGTCCATTTGAAGAAGGAGATGGAATTCCCTGGCGGTCTAGTGGTTAGGACTCAGCACTTTCACTGCCGAGGGCCCAGGTTCAATACCTGGTCGAGGAACTAAGATCCCACAAGCCACGAGGCATGGCCAAAAAACATGGAAAAACAAAACAAAATTCCCCATCTTCTCTGTTTTCTTTATTTACCTATTGTGTGGTATTAGAGGGTCAGGGGATCATTTATGTTAAATTACAACTACACACCTGCCTTCTTAAGCAAACCATACTTTTACTAATCTACTCCATTTTTTCTTTATGATTTCTTTCCTTTTTCAGAGAAAACCTCTTATTAAATTTTAATATATTTACTTAAAAATAAACCATGAAAAGACTCATCAGAGCCATTTAAAGAGAAAGACAAATATATACACACAATTCTGCATTTGCTCCTTCATTTTTTTTTCAGAACGTGTGTAAAATTGACACACAAGAAAGGGAATAAAACAGTTTGTGTTAATCATGTAATCTGGTACATAACTTGACAAAAAGGAGGCTGTGCCGGTCTAAGTGTTCCATGGTCCCTGCCTGCTAGGCTCATCTATCCTCACATCTTTTTCAGCCGGGCAGCTTGACTTTCGGGATCTTAGTTCCCCGACCAGGGATTGAACCCACACCCTCTGCAGTGAAAGCACCACTGGACTGCCAGGGAATTCCCACTATCCTCATTCTTATCTCAGGCCTTTACAAGTGCGAAATAGGAGATCAGTTTACATCCCTTTAAAGCTTCTTAATGAATGGCAGACTCCACACACAACAACAAATATTTCCTATATAATAGGTACTAGTCCAGGGGACTGGGAAAGAGACATTGGTGAGAGGTCACCTTCCTTCATCAAATAAATTACTATTTAGAGATCCTAAATGAGGCAATGGTTTAAAATTTTCCAAATGATGTCACTTTTCTTTAATATCGTAAAAAGCATTACTTTGCCCCCAATTCAAAGACCAATGTGATTTCAAATGACCTTCGCAAGCATATTTCACCTAGCCTTGAACTCCACAACTACACGAGAATCCTCACCAACGGAAGCAAAACTTCAACAGAGATCAGCTCTACAGAACTATGATAGCAAATTATTGTAAATAAGTTTTCAATATCCCAGATAAATGCTAAATGATGGTAGGTAATAATATAGCTCAGGATCATGCTGATTTCTCTAAAATGAAATTCCAAATACACAGTAGATAGATAGACTAAACTTTAGAAGAACAAGGTTTTAGTTTTTCGTTCCTGTTTTAAAAGGCCACGTATTGTCTGTGAACTTTCAGCTTTCTTCTGTGTCTCTTGTCTAGAAGGGTGCTAGCCATGATCCAGGAACAATAGGTAAGCCAGCTTCCCTCAACCCAGAAAAATTACCCCATTTCACAGGAGCCGTACCTATGGTTCCACAGTGGCCAAGGAAAAACCTAATAGGAATCGATTTTTTTTTTTTTTTTTTTTTTTTTGCGTGTAGCAAAGTTACTTCCAGAGAGAGAAAAAGAAGCCTGGTTTGCACTGTAGCAGAACCATTGGAACAATGTGCTCCCTGTGTCCACCACCCAGTCCTCCCCTGACACCCTCCTTTCTAGGGCATAGGGTAGAAAAGTCACATACACAGTAGATCATGCCAGGGCCTGCTGACACAACCCTACTCCTGAATCTGCAGGCGGCAGAGTGTAGCAATGTCTTTAGTATACACATATTCTTACCTTTTTTTTTTTTTAAGCAGATGTTTCAGCACTCTACTGGGGGGGGTGGGAAGAAGATCCTGCAGGCAAACTTTCTCAGTGCTATTCCTTCCCTTCTACCTCCCCATTCCCAGTTCCTTCAAACTTCAGACGTTTGAGTTAAGAGTAGGTATAGAGCTTTGGACAGTATTAAGGGTCTCTTCTTTTTACCTTGAATGAGTGATCTTTGACACTTCTTGGCCACACTAAACTGGCTGCCAGAGTGCTTCCTCTTATGCCAGGTCATATAGGGAGAATTAGGTGGAAAGATATTTTTTCTTACAATCGTAAACAGAAGTGTGAAATACATAATGAAATTGTAAAGTATATTTATTTACTCAGAGGTTAGAATCGTGATGCTTATAATCATGAGCACTCCACCTTTTCTACTACAAGTTAAGAAATTCCATATTACTCTTCCAACTTTGTTCTCAGTAAGCATTGATTTCTGTAAAATGCAAGAACCAGTTAAACAATTCCTAATAAAATCATAAAGTAATTAAAATAATTAAATAAATGGCACTAAAATAACTAAAAATGATGAAATAAGTATCATCTAAGATACATGCTACATTCACTCTGGTTTTCTGTAATTTAACTTCAGGTATTTTCCAGGTAATTCATGAGAAGGAATTCCTATTTTATTGGTATGCCTACCCTGTAGCATTTTACATATATTGTCATATTTTTTCACCACAGCCAGCTTAAATTTAAGTCCTCTTTTACTCATTTTAAAAATGAAGTTCTCAGGGGCTTAATATCTTGTCCTCAATACACAATTAGCACTCACAAAGCAGGGAGTCAAATCCAGTTCATCTAATTTCAAAGCCTGTATCTTTGCCACTATAATATGCTGTAATTGAGGAGAATATAAAGAATCTGGTGTCAAATACATTGAGGTCCAGCTCCCAGTCAACAAGCAATTTAAAAATTATACAAGAAAAAAAACAATTTCCAGATATGCCTGTATCATGATCTCTCCTTCATCACTAACTTGTCCTGTGCTTAGGCCCAGTACTGGGGCCAATGTGAGCGAGCAGGAACTTGCCCACGGGAGTGTCCCTAAGTCAAGGGTCCTGGTGAGAAGACTGAACTAGGAACTAGGAAAGACACTTTATCTGGGAAGCCAGAAGCAACAAAGGCAGAGAAACCATTCTACCTGAGCCAATACTGTAACTGGAAAAATGAGCCTAAGTGCTAGATCCAAAAGGCAAAATAAGCCACACATGGAAAAACAAGTACTAACCAAGTCATCCAGGAGGTTCGGAAGTGGGTCACAATGCAGTGTGCAAAGTGGGTGGGCACAAGCGGTTCAGAAGGATGTCTGCGAAAGGTGAGAAGACATTGGATGTCACCTGTATGTGGCGTCTGCCGGGAGGATGGATCTGGCAGATTCAAAGGTCCGTGAAGAACCAGACACTTGAATTCTGGAGAAAGTCGTTGATTCTCTCTAGGTCACATCTACACTGCCAGGCCTAGAAAAGCAGGTTTTTTTCTTAGCTATTATTATTTCATAGTTGTGATTATCATGAAAAGAATAATTTCTGAGAGTAAGGTTTTTATATTTAAGTACCTGAAACATGACTGCAAAAATAAAAATAAAAATCACTTTTAGAAAGGTGCAAAATTAGAACTAACATCCCAGATTTATAATTTGACCTTTTAACAGAATAAGGACTGTTAAAGAAGACCACAAAGCAGCATGAAGTTATTTCCAGGTCACTAAACAATCTATAGGTGCAAACAGTTTTTGGTCCCATTGCCCTTTACAAAGGAAAAACAGAAAAAGGTACAGGTCACTCTGAGCCCCTAGGCTGATGTCCAAATGGCCCTTTTGGTAGTTTCAACGTGAAAGAAGCATGGAATGGATCCTTTGAGAAAGGAAACAATTAAGGGACCCTTTAAGTGTTTTGAGGAGTCTTAAGGAAAACAACAAGGAAAAGAAGTCAGTATTGGGATTAAATATTGCAATAGTTTTTTTCCCATAAGCATTTGCATTGACTTTTCAGCTTTTGCATCAAAAAGAAAATCTGGCCTTCTGGATGTTTAAGAGACTAAGGAATTTCATTTTCCATTAGTAAACTGATTTTCTCCCCCACTATAGGTACTTAGAATTAGCGCAAACCCCAGGATAACTACAATTCCAAAAGGAAATGCTCACTCAGCTCATTATGAATGGTCTTACAACAAATACTGTTCTGACAGCCAAATTCCTGGTCTCCAAATTTGTAAGTTTGCCCTTTTTTTTTTCTCACAAGTCTTACTCAAGACCGCTTCTGAGCTTCTGCGCATTTAACCCTTACAGTCAAAGACAATATGTTACTAAAGAACATGAGAAACTTCAAGTTCATACATTTGGACTAAAAGAAATCTGATATTTATAACCAAATTATGACCATATTGAATACAATAAATTAACTCCTTAACCAACAGAATAAAAAAAAACACTATTTATTTTCATGTCTGTGGCTACGAATTCTTTGAAGAGGTCTAAAGAACTGTAAACCAGCCAAAAATCCTATGATGCTTTCCATTTTATTTCTTCACTTTAATAACAGCACTCACTTCTCAACAGAAAAATGACGAATGATACTAAGAGGTAAATAGCTGTTTTTAACTAGTCAAAATTAATTAAATTGTCCTCAATTGATCCGTATATTCCATGTTATTTTTTCAACCTTTCATTACAATAATAAAGCTACACTATAGTGAAGTTTCAGGCACTACTTTATTTAGTTCTCAAGAAAACTCAAAAGAATGGGCACTATTAGTGTACCCACAACATAGCTAAGCAAACAAATTTAGAGTAGATTGTCGGTAATCACACAGGTAGTAACCTGCAGGGTTAGTATTCAAAATAGATTCTTTGGACGTCAACTGACACAGGGGTATACAAATATCAGGGATAGGCTTGCTTGATCATTTAAAAATAACTTTAAATCAGCCCATATATTAATAAGTAAAAGTAAAATATTAGCTTAAATTCAGGTATGAATTATTTGTCAATTACCTCAATTTTCACTTTTTGACATGTGTAAACAGACATAACGAAAAAGTTCAATGATCAAATTCCAATAAGAAAAAATGGTGCATAATTAGTGCACACCTCTGCATTTGGGGAGGAGAGTGACTGGATTTTACATAGGGTATTGTTTTTCCTCATTAACTGTAGTTCTGTCACATATTTGTACCTGACTGCTGCATAAATGATTCACAAATTGTTAAGAAGTTTTATGGATATCTGGAAAGAATATTACAACTCAATAAATAAACTTTTACAAGTGCCAGAGAGAAATTTTACATTAAAATGTTACTTTGTTTCTTCGTCGAGAATGAATTTAAAAAAAAAACCCACAGTTAAAATCAAGCATTAGATATGCAAATATGTGTTCAGATCAGAGATACCAAAATTATTCAAATGATTAATTATTCATCATAAAATGTCAATTAATAATCATGAAGCATAAAAAGCATCTTTCTAATGCATCTTTATTTTTCTTGGCCTAAAAAGGGCTTAATATACATGTTCAATTGACTTCTAACAAATTTTAAAAATCCAACAAAGTAAACAAATTGCAAACAAGTGCAAACTCTGAATTTTAATAGGAGAACAACATGCTCAAAATGAATGAAAGACAGAAAAAAAAATAAGGAAAACTAAATCCATAGCCACATTCATGACATATGCAGCTCCGTGTTCACTCACCTGCTAGGCAATAGGGCAACCTGGCGAAGAAAACAACCCAGCAACTCAAGCTGTGAATTTGCTTAGCATGTACAAAACACAGGGCATGATGTTTCTCTCTGAATTGATTCGTGTGGGGCAGGGGTGCTTTAGGAATTTTTTACACTTTCCAAATAGTCATTAAAAGAAAAAGCACAGTTTAAGTTTCTTTAAATTACCTATTGTAATTTCTAAAGTCTGTTAAGCCCTGCTAAAATATTACCATAAATGAGAAAAATTTTTCACATTCCTTTAATTCTAAAGAATTTCCCTACAACAAGTATTATTCGTTTTTCTTCCAGGAAGATTATATCTTTTAAGAAAAAAGGAAGTCAATTTGAGCTGATATGATAATTCAGAATAGGGAGCCACTATGATTACTGAGATATAGATTTATATTTATTTTATTACTATTATTATTATTATTTTACTTTTCACTGACACCTGGCGAACTTGTCCTCTGATGACCCAAAGGAGTTACTTGAGTCAGGGTGTCCCTGACCTCCTGCTGGTAGATTAATTACATATGAAACATTGTGTTTTCAAAACGAAATGATAAATCTGGACACATAAAGGTGGCAGAAAAGAATCAGGGCGAGAGAGAAGAGGAGATGTTAGGAAACAAAATAAGGGCTTGCAAAAGCGAGATATCAGATAGAAAGAAAGGACAATGTAGGAAAGGCAATTGAGAAAGAATTTCAAGAAAATAAGGATAAAGGTCAGGGAGGGCTGAAAGGAGGGCAAGAGGGAGGAAAGGAGGGAAGGAAGGATTTGGGGTTTTCAATCCCCTGGCGAGGCTGCTGGCGTCCGCGCCCTTAACGCCACAGCCTTCCAAGTTGAGGCGAAAGCCACCTCCTCGGGCCTGCGTCGCATCCAACTTACTCCAAGTTTTCTGGTGACTCCTACAGGGCCCCTTTCCGTCCCCCCCATCCCACCCCTTAGTGAGATTGACAGTCGCGTGGAGGAGGCTTTTCCAGGCACAGCCTTTCTCATGGTAATCAGCCCCCAGCATCACCTCGCGGCCGCGGCCGCTCCCGCTCCGTGCGCAGCTCGCGGACCCCGGGGACCGGAAACAAGGCGGCGGGCGGGGAGCCGGCGAGCGAGCCAGGTCAGCTGACCCGGCCGCGGGGCGGGGGTCGCGGTGTTCCCGGGCGGGTATAGGTCTGGGGGAGGGGGGGGTGGGCGGGGGCCGAACCCCTCCCCCCACAACGTGTTCCTCCGCCTGTGCTGCGGGGGCCTTACCCTGAGATCAAATGAAGGGACCGAAGCTGGGGGCGTGGGGGACAGAGCGCGCCGAGAACTGGGGGCGACAAGCAGACCTGTTTTGCATCAATAAATTAAGACGCTCATTTGAGTCCTGAAGTTTGCTGGTTCCTGTCAGTGGAGACGTTGCCAAAAAGCACTGAAGCCGAGATTCAGCCTTAACTTCAAAAAATAAAATAAAAATAAAATAAAATGAACCTCTCAGCTGGCTGCCCTGCTGGGGCCAGGTGACGTGCGAGATTCCACAGCCCGCGGGCCTCGCAGTAGGGATATTAGAGACGGTCTGAGATTCTCTGGTCCTGTTTTGATTTTGTTTGAAAGGGCTTCTCAGAGAGATGCTTCTGATTTTTTTTTTTTTTAATAGACTTTCCCCTCCTATCCTAGGCTCAACTCCGAATGGATTGGATTGCGAGTTTGCACGTGAGAAAACCGTTTGGCTTGACTTGGACCCCTGCCGCCCCCCACCCCGTCCACACACCCCGCCAATGCAGGGGTCCCCCTTATCACCCTTTGCTTGCAACTCTAAAAGAAGTTTCCCACCTTCTGTGTAACAACACAGGGTCGAAATAATTCCTCTAGATGAAAGATCAATTCCGTTTCAAAAAGAGAATAGGTTCCTTTTTTAAATTTTCTCCACATGGTAGAGAATAAACAGAATAAACAGAATTTACTTTAAAAAAATTAGCTGTGGCCAAATTCGAATTCCTTCTACAGGCTGTGTGTTCAGGGCAGAAACATTGTATCTCTTCTGGCATCTGGGCCAGCAAGCGGAGCTGGGGGCAGGGGAGAAAGGGGGAGCGGCTGTGAAAGTTAAGGAAATTGACAGACTGAGAGGTGAATGGGGGGACAGGCACCAGGTCCTGGCTGGAGGGAACTGGAAAACAAAAGTGCATCTTCACACGCTGCCTGGGTGGAGGGAATCCTGAGGGAGGCAGTTTGTTTTACTCAAAGAAACCCTAAAGAATTATTTTTCTCCCTTCAATGTCGATTGCAATATTATTTCACATTTGCATGTATCTGTTGTTTTAATTCCCTTGGTCTGCGCTAATCTCGAAATGGATTACTAATGGGGAAGAAGGACCGGGAAGGAGAGATTCATTTGCAAGGACTTGCTTTGCTGTGTGAGGAGCCGAAAGCTAGCAGCTCCTAGTCCTCTCTCGACTTTTCCCTGCGTCCTGCGCTCGTGCATCCCGCTGACCCCACGATCCCCATTGTCCCCGACCTGGCCTTCGGACTAAGAGAGTGTTCGGTACAAATTTATATTCCGGCTTCCTCCGATCCCACCGCCTCTGCTTTGGTGTGAACTCTCTCGGTCTAATGGGGAGGGGAGTGCCAGGGGCGTGCCAGGCAGGGGCGGAGGGCAACCCACCTGCGCGCTCACCCCTCGCGGGGACGCTTCGCGTGCCACCCTCCAAATATCCACCTTGATGGGACCCTGAAAGATTGCTTTTTACCCCAATTCAAATACTTGCACGTCGGCACTCTCAGTGCTAAGTGTTGAGGCTGTCTCCTGACACTTGAACAATTACTGAGCCCAGAGTAATCAGATGATTAGGTGTTTTTCATGGAAATACTTGTCTTTTTTTTTTTTTTTTAAGTCAGATCCTAAGTAACCAGACAATAATATACATAATAAAGAGAAGTGATTTGTCAGCCGTTTGATTGGATCCTTTGACCTGAGGTTTTGCCAGTGAGTGTGTGTCTGGACTGTAAGCTCCAGTGGTTACCTGGGGTCCTGAGGTGGGGTCTTGCCTGGAATTACTCCATGCAAGGGACACCTTTGTCCTGGAAATGGGAGAGGAAATGCTGAAAAGCAAACTTCTAGAGAAAGCTGGACTCGAATTTTTTTTTTAATAAAAAAGTGGGAAAAAGAAGGAAGAGAAAAAAAAGGATATTAATAATAGAAATAAATCTCAGAGAAGGAACTTGATAAGTCATATATTTATAGAGATAGAAATATTAAAGCAATGTAAAGAATAAAACTGAGAATGTGCCTGATCCATGGTGGAAATCTTTAATTTTCTTTTTTTATTATTAAATTTTAGACTGATGGTCTTGAATGCTCCTCTATAGGTAATTTATCTGAATGGGATGGGGGAGGAGATTCTCACTGTAATAAATACTTAAGGTAGGAAAGAGGTGAGTCTGTACCAAGAGTGAAAATTTACTTCCTTGCGTCCTAAAGGAAGAATTGGTTGTGGTCATGCTGGGTGGCTACTGCTCCCCCCCCCCCAATAAACATACAAAACACAAAGCCATGCACCTCTGGGAGGGTGGATGTGGTAACCCATGGGTGGCTTTTCCCTCCTCTGAGTGCAATTGCCAATGACTCTTGCATTCAAAGTCTTGCTTTAGGCACACATTCAAAGCACAGTTCAAAGCAGTTTATCTTCATATAAGTAAAATTCTAATGTTGGATCAGGGTTTTATTTGTTTCAGATTTCATCAGACTGAAAACAGGGGGCTGTTACATATTAACAATATTAAAGCAGAAAAAAATGGCACGAGGCTGTTCTTTAGTCCTCTTGACACCTCCACCTTTACCTTTGCAAGGAAGCCCAAAGGCTGTGGGACTGAAAGTTTATTTGTGCTCTGAGGTTCTCAAGTACTTTCACTCTTAAAGAAAAAAAAAAAAAAAAAGAAGAAGAAGAAAAAGCCTCACAGTTCTCTAAGAAATTGAGCCTGAACCTTTGGAGGCTAAGAGATTTCTTCCTTTTCCGATAAATGTCTGTGCTCAGCATCCTCAAATTTGGCTGTCTTTATTTACTTCTATATTAGTTCCAATTATGTGCAGTGTAAACCAGCTTTTTGATTAACAAAACAGCAGAGCATTGGTTAAGAACACTTAAACTTCAAAAAAAATTCCCCTGGGAAGTGGGCTCTGAATTGGTTAATAATGTGCAGTACTTGCTAAATTGCTGACTTCCAGATGTGGAAAATATCTTTCTTGTTTAGGACCTATGTAACCTGATTGGATTACGACAGAAGCGTCACGTTGGAAGCTTTTGAGTGATTATTTAATTAACCATACAGTAGAAAGCTGTATTCTCCAGGAAATCCCTTCCATATTTACATAACCAATCCCTTCAGAGCAAAGGTGGAGTCTTTTCTTTTTAATTTTACTTTAATTGCAATATCAAAAAATATATACTCCAAAACTTAGACCCCATGCCGTTTAATATGGTGATCTTCCTTCGCTGCTAAGTTCCTCTATGGCCTTTCTCCTTTTCCTCCTGTCTCCCTACACCCACTCCCTCACTTTGTAGTGAGGTCTCCGTGAGATGTGGAGAGATTCAGAGATCGGTCAACTCAGCAACTCAGCGCTCTATGTTAATTTACTTAAGAGACCCTTTTAAAAAATGCCAAACCACTTTTTAGTATTGGGATCCAATCCAGAAATTCATCACACACACACACACCGCAACACACACGCCCTAAAATGCAGTTCACATGAACCTTTTTTTTTTTTTTTTTTTTTCCTGGCTCTGGCATCTTAAAAGATTAAAAAAAAAAAATAAGAAAAAGGGCAAAAAATTTAGTTCCAGAAGCCGTGCTGAGAAATCCACACAATTTAATGTGCATCTCAAATCCGGTCATTAGAGACATCTGTATAAGAAGAGGCGATCTGGATTGAGGAACCGGGATCTTTCCCTTTAACTTTCGCCCCTTAGAGTTCTCCAGTTCTGTGAATGGTGTGCACCGTTTTCCGCCCTGTACTCTGTAGGATTTAGTGATGAGGATAATGATGCCAAAGGCTTGACGGGGGGGGGGGGGGGGGGGGCGTGGAGAAGGGAGGGAGGGAGGCGAGAGGGAGGGAGAGAGGAAGGGAGGGAGGTGGAATTTCATTTCTTCCACTAAAGCGTTTGCGGAGACTTCAAGGTATAATCTATCCCAGATCCTTTCCCAGAGAGAAACTTGGCGATCACGTTTTCACATGATGCTCACGCTCAGGGCGCTTCAATTATCCCTCCCCACAAAGATAGGTGGCGCGTGTTTCAGGGTCTCTCTCTCTCCTACAGAAAAGAAAAAGAAAAAAATGTCATTAGAAGAGGCGTAACACGTCAGTCCGTCCCCAGGTTTGTGTTTCCTGGAGTGGCCGAAAGAGATCAGTTCTAACCTGCTCCGCAGGAATAACGGTCCTGCCTCCCGACACTCTTGGCGAGGTTTTGTACAGTTTGCTCCGGGAGCTGTTTCTTCGCTTCCACCTTTTTCTCCCCCACACTTCGCGGCTTCTTCATGCTTTTTCTTCTCACCATTTCTGGCCAAAACTACAAACAAGACTTCGCAGGTAGGTTTTTTTTTTTCCCCCTTTTCTCTCTTTTTATTCCTTTTCGGCATGGTCATCCCCCACCCTCCTTTTACGATTTTCTCCTTTTAAGTGGGGATGTGAGTCTAAAGTGAGGAGGAGTGTCTGTGGGTAGGAATTTCAGGTGGGTTTAGCTCCTTTATGGAAAGCTTTTCCCAAGAGTGACTTCTTCGATTTCTCTTGCACTCCCTCTCTCTCTCCTTCCTTTTCTCTCCTTTTTTCCTCCCCCAAATAATTTGCCCTGTACCTGCCCATTCAGGTAACCAAAGGTGCCTTTTACTACCCAGCCTGGGAAAAGTTTTGTTGAGAACTATGTGGTTGGAATAAAAACTCTTCAAGGGGAGAGATTCTGCTCTATTTTCATGTCTAATTCCAATTCATTGTATTCAGCAATTAGAACTTGGCGAATACCTGTTAATAATTACAAAACTTGATGGATACAAACCTACCAAATTCGGGAGCAAGTCTTTCTCTTAGATATGGCAGTCCAACCTTTCCCACTGAAGAAGGCTGTTTTCTAAGTAGAAAGTTGCCTGTTTTTGTCTGCTTAGCGAGTTTCATTTCTTTATTTCATTCTTTGTGTGTGTATGTATGTGAAGTAACACCTCACTTCTGTGATGATAAATAAAGAAGTGAAAGTCCTCATGGAACTTGAGTCGTTTACCAAAGTGGGGAGGGGGGCAGTCACTACAGCTGGGAAGAAAACTGCCGTCAGGATATTAGGGTTGTAAATGAAGGATAACTTTTGAAATTGTATTTCAAATGGCAAAGTATTAATGATATAGACATGGATTTCACAGGAGACATAGACACACGAAAATATCCCTTTCCACACTTTGGCACTGAAAAGTCGAGAAAGAGAGCAGGAGTTCCCAGGAGCAGTGGTGAGCCCGGCTAACATGAATGTGTTTATCTCCCACCTTCTTATATATTTTAATTGCTCCCCCTATAATGATGAAGGCAAGATTACTAACTCCAGAGTTAGAAATAACAGGCAAAGCTAAAGTTTACAGCACAAATGCCCTGTCTGTTCCTCACACACACACATGCTCATAAAACTAGCAGCTTACTTTATTAAACATGTATTTATATGCAATCGTGTGTAAGTCTCAGCATGAATACAGACAGGCCAGCTGCTTCCTCCCAGACACTTGTGTGACCACTGCTTTATTTCAGGATTTTCCCCAACAATTTCAAATCCATAGGAAAGCCAAGAAATAACAAAATGTGTCAAACTTAAAAGTCTCCCACTATGCCTAGGTTAAATTCAAGGTGCTTTCTAAATCATCCACTTCCCCTTCTCTCTGCCGCCCCCCAGCCCCACCCCTCTCAGCAAATGTGTGGAAACTGATACTCACTTTCCAGGTTTTCCGCAAAGCTTCTAGCACAGGAGACAATAGGTGCGGGGCGTGGGGACTGAGTGTGTTCGGCAGAGAAGGGGTTAATGGCCCTTGTGTTACAGTTTGCATCTGTTACATCTCTTATAGCCCCCTGTTTAAACTAATCCTCGAGGCACAGCATCTTCCCAACCTCCACCGAGTTGCAGGATTCTCCTCCTCTCCTGCCTGCCTCCGAGGTTCCCCTTCTCCAAGTTTTGACAGTTTCAGCTGAAAAAATGCAGCGCCTCTCTCGATTTTTAGGTACAAAAGTTTCGAAGCCAGAAAAGGATACGATCATTTAGTCGAGCTTAAAAGTATTGCCGTATAGCGGTTGGACTTTCTCTTTCCTTTCTTGAGGGGAGAAAATTTTCTCCTGGAACTCTTTAAGGGAACTAGGGCGGGGGAGCATGGGTGTGAGTGAGGTGGGGGGAAATAAGTAAATATTGTCAAAGCGGCGAAGGTGGCGGCGGCGGCGGCGGCGGGGGGGGGGGTTGCTGGGGGGAGGGACAGTGTCCGAAGAGGCTTATAATTATATTTCTTATTGCGGCGTGAAACGGGAAATCCTAATTTGGGGGCGGGGGTGTGAGGGGGAGGAAGAGACAGTGCCTCGATCAACTCCGACAGGGGAGGGGAGGGGACGCGGGGCGAGTGGGCTTCCTATAATTACTATTATCAATTTGACCGAGTGTGCTTCATCCGGGAGTTGTTTCGCGTTGTTTGTTTGTTTGTTTGTTTGCTTCCTCGGGGGAATGGGGAGGGGGGGTGAGTGGGGGGGGGGAGACAAGATGAGAGCTACAGAGAGCCTCGCCTCACCCCAAGTTCCCGAGCCGGGCTGAGGACTTTTCGGAGGAAAAGGTCCGCCTAGCCCTGAGCCAAGCAGCCTTACTGTACCGCCGTGTGCATTCCCTCATACGGTCAGGAGTTATGACTCATTTTGAAGATGTAATTCTTGTCTCTCTGATCCCCTCGCGGGTGCAACACACCAAACAGTAACAAACACAAAGCGCCTCGGGGCCAAGGCTGGGGGTGGGAGGCGGGGAGGGGGGCCGCCGGAGTTTCGCTTTGGCGTTGGGGGGGCCGCGGATGGGTGCTCGCCGGGGCCCTGGCCCGGCTCCCCTGGGCGGCCCGCGCGCGTCTCAATGGGCGCGGGCGATGCCCACATTGTCGCTGTGTTTGGTTGCTAGATCGAGCCTGCGTGCTGCCGAAGCAGGGCGCCGAGTCCATGCGAACTGCCATCTGATCCGCTCTTATCAATGAAGCAGCCGATCATGGCGGATGGCCCCCGGTGCAAGAGGCGCAAACAAGCCAATCCCAGGAGGAAAAACGGTAAGAAGCGGCCCGAACCAAACTTTTCCGGGCCGCTCCGCGGCTCCAGACCCGGGGAGAAGGAGGGGGAAAGGGAAAAGCAACCGAGGCGGCGGCGGCGGCGGCGGGCGCCCAGGGCTCGCGGGCGAGCCTCTCTCCGCGGCGGGCGCCGGAGCTCGGCGCGCGCGGCGACTGGACGGGGGGTGGGGGGGGGAGTTGGGGAAGTGCCGGGCAAAGTGAGCGCCGGGGGGCTGCGAGCGCTGGGGTCCGGCCGGGGCCCAGCGCCCCCACCCTCGCCGCCCTCTGCGCCCCCGCCCGCCCTCCGCCTCCGCCTCCGCCTCCGCCTCCAGCTCCACCAGCGCCCGGCCCGCCGGCTCTCCGGCCGGGCTGCGTGAGCGTCCGGCGAGGGCAGGGCGGGGGCCCGGGCGACTGGTCGCGCGGGATCCCCGGGGCGGGGGCGGGGCGGGGGTGGCAGAGGGACTGCGAGAGCGGGAGAGGGGGCCCGGGGCTGTGCCTCCGGCAAGGCTTAAAGTTTCTTTGCCGGAGTCGCCCGGCCGCCTCTCGGTACGCCAAGTAACGGTCCGCGGGCAGCGGGGCCCGGCCGGGCGCGCCGGGACCCCGGGGTGGGAGGGACTCGGCCGGCCCCGCGCGGGGTCCGGCGAGGTCCACGCGGGCTCAGGGGCGGGTGGTTCCTCTCCAGCGGGCGCTGGCCCCGCGCCGGGGGCTGGCGGAGTCGCAGAGCGCAGGGAGACTTTTCTGGGCAGTTTCGACATGGTCAGGAGTCCGTTATCCAGGCTGAGTCAAGAAGGAGGAAGGAGGTGCGGGGTGCGAGGGGGACACGCAGAGCGGAGATGGGAGATCAAAGGCGTGACAGCTTAGTAGGTCCACCTTAGAAAGAGTCAGAAAAGGAACAGAGTGAGAGAGGGAGACAGACACACACAGAGAGAGAGATACCCCCTAGGTAATACCCCCAAACAAAATCGTGGGAATAAAAGAGAAAAGTGATTGGCAAGAGCGCAGAAGGCGCCTGGGGGAGGGGAGAGAGCTGGGGACCGGAGAGGGTGCCGGGGATAGCTGACGGAGGATACTGAGTTTTTTTTTTTTTTTTTAAACCAACCCCCCAAAACAAACAAGAGAACTAGCGCCAGCTCAGACTGGGAAAGGAAACTTCTCGCTCCCCTCGCTCTCAGCCTGATCACCCGGCGCGGGGCCGCGTTGACGCTCCCGAACTGGACGCGGGGACGCGGCGCCGGCCCGGCCTCCGGCCTCCCGCAAGCCCAGCCCGCGCCTCGCGGGGACCACCGGGGCCCCCTTGGAGCAACTTTCCTCTAGGGAAGACAATTGTGTGCGCCCCCGGCCTGCCCCTGAGCTGCGCGGCCCGGGAGGGGGCTGCTGGGGGCGCAGTGAGGGGCGCTGGAAGGAGAAAACACAAAGACGAGAGAATTTTGATTAGAGACAAATGATGCTTCTCTCTGTCTCTCTCTAGGTTTCGTGTGTGTGTGTGTGTGTGCGCGCGTGTACGTGTGCGCGTGTGTGTGTCTTTTGCTTGTTGTGGTAGAGGTGTCGAGCCATATGGGGGAGTGATAGAGGAATTTTAGTCAGAAACTGTTCGTTATGTTATCCTGCCTTTTCCCTTTGTGCTGCCTTTGATCTATTTGCTTGGCTTAGTATTACAAAAAAACAAGTACAATAATATATTCCGAGCTGCTTCCCCAAGATCCAGTTCAGGCTGCCTCTTTTTAAGTCTCTTTCTCTCTCTCTCTCTCTCTCTCTCTCTCTCTCCCTCCCTCCCTCTCTCTCTTAATTTAATTTTTCTTCACTCTAGTGTCTGGCATTATTTAAGGTGGTCCTTACACTGGAGACCTCCCCTTCCCCATCTCTGGGTAATTTAGTAGACACTAAAATTACACCTAGTGCGCCCCTCTCTCTTGTGTTTCCTCTGTTCCTTTTATTAAATGTTGGTTATTGATTTTCTAAAATCAATGTCTATTGTGGGGCTTTTTCCCCCCTTACAAGTATCTAAAGCACATTGCTGATCAACTGGATAACAAAAGCTTCGTGTCAAGGAGGCTTTTTTTCTTTTTCTTATGTTAAACAGTCATTTGTTGAGAGAAAGGAAAATAAGACTTAAAGCAAGGTTCCCAGAAGTGTTCTTTTGCAGGAGAGACTATTTAGAATGTTTGTTTCTTCTTGTCTGCCTCCTCCAGCCCCCTTCGGGATTTTGCCACTGTTGACCAGCCTGGCCTCTGCAGTGAAGTCGGGCCAGAGCCCAGGTCTGGAAAAACAGAATGCTCCAGGCTTCCTGGGAGCCCTGGGGTGGGGGCTGGCAGAGGGGGAAGCCTGCTGGGGGCTTCGCAGGTGGAACAGAGTGCCAGGGAGGTGCTCAGCCGTGGACACTGCTTGGTGCTCAGAAATGGACACCATTTCCCCTCCGCCCAGCCACTAACTTGGGAGAAGCCTCAGCACTCCGAAGTGGAAAGTTGAATTGCACATTTTAAAGGCATTTAGCCCAGACCCTGCACATTTAACAGCAATAATTATTTCCCAATAGTCTGTGGGAAAACATGCTGTGTATTGGTTACTTGTCAGTGTTTTGTTTTGGGATTAATCTGACTGAGCAATGTCCTGGTTTTGAGAAGCAGGTAGAAGAGTTTTTTCCCCTCTTTTTTCATTTTCTTTCTCATCAAGCACGTATCCAATGCCTTTCCCTTTGGGAATTGCTAGGATTTATCTGAACTGAGTGGATTTTTCTTCTTTCCTGGATTCATGGAAAAGATGTCACTTTTGAGCTTGTGTCTTTGCTGATAACACTAAATATAATGATACTTATCAAAATCATATAGAAATTCCTGGAAAGGAATAATGGTGCTACTAATCATAGAAGTAGAAGCTGCGTGGGGAAAAAAGAGAGAGAGAGATGGTCATCCAGGAAACTAGAATGGCACTTTATATAATTTTAATGAAGTCAACAGTGTATATATAGACTAAGGCGACAAGGAGATAAAACGTGTAAAGCAGTATGTGTGTGTTTGAAAGGCTGGTCAAGAACGTGGGTTAGAAGACGATGCTGTATGCAATTATTAAAAAGCAAAGGAGAAGGAAGCAGTTCAAGGAAAACAAATATACAAAGAGAGAAACAAGAATCTAAAATCCAGCCTTCAAGATTCTCAGGCTAGCAAGATGCCTGGCAAAGACAGTGCCAGCGCCAAGTTAATCCATAGCGGACAGTCTCCTTTCCCCCACATGGAAAGGATGAAATCTCTTCCCAGAAAATAAGATGTGCAGGAGGCAAGGGGGAGAGGGGTGAGGGGGAAGGAGGCAAAAAGCAAGTTGCCCGAAGACAAGAATGTGTGTCGGTTTCAAGAAAGTTCAGTCAGATGATCTTCGGTCGCCTGACTCACTTTGTAATACTTTCACTGAAGCTGGAGAGGAGGGGGAAAACCCAGCCCCCCTTTTCACTCCCCTGATTATACCCCACTATCTCCACACAGCCTTCGAGGCAGAAATGAGCACTTAGGAGCGGGAGATGCCTGGCGGCTGCCTGCCACTGGGGCGGCCCGGTTGTAACTTGCAAAGTTTGTTGCTTTAGCCCCTGATTCGGGCTTGGGCTCCTGGGGATGCTCCGGCTACCCTCCTGCCTCCTGTGGAGCCTGGGAAGATGGGCCTTCCTCCCCAGTCCATCACCTCCCAGCATCAGCCTCTGAAAAAAAACTCACACAGACACATTGCACGTTTTCACAAAAATCAAACCCGGAAACTGCTTGTTTCAGAAAAGGGAATGAAGTTGCCTTTTAAATGAACACTGAATTAGGAGTGGTGGGGAAGAGGAAATGGCAGAAAGAAAGAAAAGTTAAATTTGATTTTTCTTCAAAGTTTCAGCTAAAGGGTTAGGCATTGTATGGTAGAGTGGGGGAGGTTTTTACCAACACCTTTGGTCTCTGATTTTCAGTGGGAAAGAAAAGGGATAAAGTTGGATGTTTTCAGGGCTTTAGATCCTAGAGGAGAAACAATCAGATGAGCAGAAATGATTATCCCTGTTTAAGATAAGCCCTCACTCCCTTAACCACTTCCTGAAAGGGAGTGGAAGCGCTGGTGGTGATGCTTAGAGGCAGTGGAGGACTGAAAAGTTGTTCCCTTTTCAGAGATGCTTAAAGGAAAAGGGAAAGAAATGCAAGCAGCCCCTTCTTCAGGATGTGGCTCCTGTCTCTCCTTTCTGAGAGGTGAAGTTGGCATGGGGCGGCCGTGAGTCAGAGCCCCTCAGTACACTCTGAGGCAGGGAAGTTTCCTTCGAATTGCAGTCGGTTCAGACTTGGTGTTCCTTGCGAGTGTGGAAATCTTTTGCAAGTAGCTTTCTTATAAAGTTGATGAGGTTATAAGGAGGCTGTTTTGCTGACTCTCAAAGCACTCAGAGGCAGTTTATGTGGCAGGTACCAGCTCTGAGGGTGCTCCAAAGATATCGGTCTCCATCCTTTTCTCTCTGTGAAGAGCATCTGCAAGTTTTGTCATGCTGCACACACACTAGGCTGGGGGCTATGTATCCAGACTGATCTATTTGTTTTATTTTGGTTTGTAAAAATTCAGGCAATTGGGGTAGAAACATGCCTTCCTTCGTAACAGAGCCAGCAGCCTGCTGGCATCCAAAGCGTGATTCTCCACCCGGGGTAAGGGTGGGCTAAGGATTTTAAACTTTACATTATTTCTCTGTTGCCACATAAAGATAAATTCACATCTTCAAGCATTTATTTCCAAATACGAATAAAGCCAAGGTTAATGTTCCCCAGTAAACTGCTATGTCATGTTTCAGGTGCTTCCTCTCTTGCTTGCTTAATTTACTCAAAGTAAAGAAAATTCCAAGAGGTTATCAAAGACCCTAATGCCGTATTAAGAATCTTTCCTGGGAAAAATGTGTGTCTACCCTGAAGGTAGGAAGGGAGGGTGTTGCTAGCTCTCTAAGCAGTGCCGCGTTTATTCCAAGATGTGGGAGATTCTCTTCCTTACAACAGTTTTTGTCATCTGCATTCTTCCAAGGCTTTTAAAGGTGCATTTTCTTCCGTGTGAAAGAGAACTCTTTGTCCTTTTCCTCTCCAGCACCGTGGCTTCCCAAGGTAGACACTATTTTGTGCCTGTCACAGAGAGAGGGAGTGCAGGTTTGCAATGCTCACAGACAATTGATTGTCTGCCCTAATGTGTTTCATTTACATGTTTATAACGTCAATGGTGCTGGGGTGTCCACTGTACCATTCATTCCCGCATTCCCACAAGGGGGCAATTGTCTGAATGGCCAAGTCAGACACCTTTTTGATTGCTCTTTGGTTGTCTTTTTAGAGCAAAGAGATAAAGGGGGAAAATCTGTGATGCAGAAACACTAGTTGAAAATATACAGAATTAAATGTCACCACAAAAGCAGATGTTAACATAAGCCCAAATATGCTTTTTAGGCAAGATGTGAAGGTTGAGAAAAATAATTCAGAGCAGAGGGAAGGATGATTTAAAACCAATAAATATAGTCCTATTCCCCCTCCCTCTTTCTTTTCTTTCTTTAGCAATCAGAAGATGAAATGTGATTTTCCTTTTCATTTTTAAGCCTTGAAACATCTAGGCACCTCTTCCTTGTATGTTTGCTGTGATTTGTGAATTTGTATACATTTACATAGCTCTGTTTATGCCAACAACATCAGCTTACCAGTTGGAAAAAATCTATTGAATGACTATTTGGGCTGTGGGGAGTGTAAACTTTTAAAAAGTAAGATCCAAGTATTTCTTCATCAAGCCTTTTCTAAAAGGCAAGCACTAATAATCAGTAGACTCTGTGGAAGTCTTTGCCTTAATAGCTGCGTGCCGAATACTTTCATCTTGGGTGACAGTCGTGTCAGAGTGAGAGCTCTCAGGAAAAGTGTAACTCCTAGTTACAAAGTAAATAAAGAATTTCGTTTTAAGGTGTTCTGTACTGTTTTTATACTGTGTGTGTGTGTGTGTGTCTTATGTTTCCTCTGAGGGAGGTGAGAGGAAAAACCATCCACGCGTGTGTGTTTTGGCTTTTCTCTTCACGCAGTTCTCCCCTACATATTATGCATGTATGTAGCACACAGGAATACACCTGCTTAAAAAAAAAAAAAAAAGATTTCACAGTTCAGATGGTGCCTGGCTGGTTCATTTAGGTAATACAGCTATTAGAAGTTGGTCTGATTTCGCGTGTGGTCCATAAGGAGAGAAAATACTAACTCTTGTGGCATCTGGTGGGAGGTAAACACGGCGGGGGGGGCGGAGGACTTTTATAATTTTGAAGGAAATTGGGGAGGAAAAAAAAATCGCCAGTCTGTGAAAAGATTTTTGCCTCTCCGGGAAGACACACACAGTAGCTGCACCGTTAGCTGAACCCCTGACACGGCGGTCTTTTGAATGCCTTAGGTATGATTTCACTTTCGCTCACATCAATGCTGACCTGAATGCCTTTCATATCTGATCCGCTGTGTCTCTCCCAGTAAACATCCCCTGAGGGGAGAACAAAGAAAGGAGCTCTTCTTCTTCTTAATCACAATTCAGCCCTTTCACCGCCGGCAGGCTCCATTTGCATTCTGCCACAGAAAGCCAAGATGAAAAGAAAGAGAGAGAGAGAGAGAGAGAGAGAGAGAAAGAGAGGGTAGTAGCTGAGTAAAATAAGTGAGGTGTTTGTGGCTGTTTGTTGGGCTTTCCCTAGTTACCAGCCTTATATAGTTGATGCTTAACCAGGCCCTGTCCCTCCTGACAGGCATATAGTGTTACAAGATGGCATGTCTGTACTATTCATGGCCACCCGCTCAACACTTGAGGTAAAAAGTGTCAGGGAAGGATCAGATTCTCCCCCAGAAGCCTGTTAGACTTGGGTCAGGTGTGTGGACTTCCCACTCTGGAGTGCTGCCTAGTATTTGGCTCTTATTGTTTACCTTCAGGCCAGGGGGGCGCGGGCCCTGGGGGTGGAGGGGGAGCTGGAGAGCTCAGGAGGGGAGAAGGGAGGAGCGTCTCCAGAGGCCCTGGTCTGCTTTCAGTGATGGGTGTCTGGCCCAGAGAAAAAGGGAGAAGTTGCTTACACCCAGCCTGAACGCACTGATACATCTTCGGGAAAACTGGAAAAGACTTTCCCATTTTTCCCCCTGACTTTTTATGATAATTCATATTTTCAAATGAAAGGGGAAAAAAGCCAAGAAAGAAACTCTCAAATGAGCCAAAAAGGAAAAAAAAAAAATCTCTGAAAAGAATTTTAGGGGGAAAAGTTGGTCTATTTTAAAAAGCTTTGAGGGCTGTAAAGTGCCACGTTTTTCACACCTTCTTCATACTTTTTTTTCAGATTTTTTTAGTATGTTTAACATTTGTGAGATGACAGCCTTTTTGTATCTCAAACTGGATGCTTCAAGATTTGTAGGGAGGGGTTGGTGGTATTCACGTTCTCTTGAGAGAGAAAGTTTATGCCTAAAGGGCTCCTTCTTACTGGGAACTGTTTAAACCCTTGCAGGCGAACCTGTCAGGTTTTACTCTGCTATTTGCCTCCATTTGCAACATGCAAAAGTAACATGCAGTTAATGGTATTTGAATGAGACCACAGCAAGAGCAGAAACCTCTCGTGACAACTTTTCAGCTACATTATCTTGCTCCTAAACTGTCTTGTCTGTTGTTTTTTTTTTTTTTTCCTTTCTGAAACCACTTTTAAGATACCAACAGTTTTTTCTTCAACAATTAGATTAAGCATATAATGTGGGCACACACGCACACACACGCAACTTTGGAAGTGCGGTCGCTTCAAACAGCAGAGTGAATAATTGGAAAGTGTGGGGGGGCTTTTGCGATAGTCATTGTGACAGATTTCACTTATAAGAGCAAAACTAGCAGAGATATTAGAAGTTGTACACGAGCATGTGATACAGATTCCTGGGGTTTTTTTTCTTTTTCCCAGAAGATTTACAGAATTTACAAAAAGAGATTATCCCTACACCTTCCACCCCTCCTATCCACCCCCATGACCCAAGCAATGAAGGATTTAGGCAGATTTACTTCAGTAAACACCTTTGGACACTTGGGGGAAAAGTGGGAGTCTGTTTGCAAAAGGAGGCTTTTGTTAAGTGAGGTACCGGGATAATGCTTTACCAGGCAGCTGTGATATGAACCTACCCAGCAATGCAGGAACACTCTTTAACTCTTTGAGTGCCTGGCCTTTTGCGCTCAGCAGAGAAAATCCTGGCTTTCCAAAGGCACTCAGAATTCTGGCTCTAGCAGTTTGTTATTCAGGCAAGTCTTGTAGACATGAAAACTGTTCAAGCTTTTAAGACAATGTGGTTTAATTAGATGAGGTGGACTTACATTGCTCATAAGCCCTCCAAATGGTGGTTTATAATTGGCGAGGGAAAAGAAAAAAAGAAAGGAATCAAGGCAACACATTAAAAATTCCAGGAAATACTTTAGAAAAGTTATTTTCATTTCCAGCTTTTAAGATATTAGACTACGGTAGCTAGAGGGAATGAAGCAGCTGGGGCCTCTCTCCTCACTGTAAAAGACACCAGAAGTTTGTGATGAAGAAAGGGGTTTCAGCTGGAAAAGGTGTAAGAGACCAGCTCGGACAGTGACATTAACGCAACCCTCGCATCTTTTCAAGGTGGAAGTGTTGCCTGTCTTTAGGAGCTTGGGAGGTCATGTGAACCTCAAGATTCAGGGCCCCAGGAAGGCTGTTACCAACTTGAGACTTTTCAGAGCAAGCAGAGAGACATTTCCAAGAGGAAGGAGTTAATGGTTATTTTTTGCTGGGCATAAGAATAACTTTTCAGGTGTTGCATTTGGGCTTAAATAAGATTGCCTTATTTAGTTTCGAAAAAGAGTGGAGGTGTCAATGTTCGAGCAGCCACGAATGTGTGAGAAAGTAAAGGGTATGAGACATGACAGAATTAAAGGTGTTTGCTATGTTGTTACACCGTGTGTCAGGCTGCAAGCTCCCTTTGTCACAGCCTCCTGGTGATTTGACAGCGCAGATCTACTTCCCTTCTAGGTGAGACAGCATTTTTTAACTGGAGTTATAAATATGGTACCCCCTTCGCATTGCACCCAGTCTCCCAGATCCGTGAATCCTATTGGAAAGCATCTTGCCCTGAGACACAATGAACAAGTGCTGTATACAGGGGGCTGTGCGCTCAGGGGCCGGGCATCGCCAGCATCACAGTAGCTGGCATTGACTGTTGTTTGGCAGGAAGGTCTTTTGCCAAATCATTCAATAATTAAGTTTTATGTTTTTTGTATGAATGACCAAGCATGCAGTATTCCTTCTCAAATCAAAGGGAGGCTTAAAATTACTTTTTGAACACTTTCAGACCATGGTCAGGTCACAGTTTGGGGGCTGAATTAAAATGATCTCATTCATGATCTAATTGAGGTTGGCAAAACCTAAGCAGTAGCAGGAGTACATAAATATAAATCAAAGACCAAAATTTAGCAAATCATATCATTTGCTAGAAATCTGCTCATGAATTATTCTCCGATTGCCAACCCAGAAGTTAAACTTTGTCTCCCCTCCACAATGGTAACTGCGCATATTTTTTCAGGCTCCTGACAGGAAAGTTAGAGAGGCTGAAAAGAGAAATGAGAAGGAAGATGATCAACGTCTCATCAGATATTGTGTGTTTGTGACCCAAGAAAGTATGAGAGCTAATAAAGCCATGTACATTACCATGGAGGCTGCAGTCTGTGTTAGAAGTTATTTGGGGCTTCTGAAAACCAGACTTTGGAAGAGCAAGCAGCACATAAAGGCATGGGAGGGGAGCAAACATTTGAGAAAGATCTGATTGAACTTTGCTTTCTTTTTTCAATTGAGGAATGTAATCATCATAGTGATTCCTGATTTTTTTCAAACAAATTTAGTTCTATTACTGAGCCGAGTCGAGAGGATGAGATTTGAAGTAGTCGTTAGAATTAAAAGACAGTACACAAATGTTGGCGTACATATTTAAGGTGCTTTTCATTCTTTTTTATTTTTTTGAACATTACTATAAAATTAAAACTCCAGATAATTTTCCTTATAATCCATGGGATTAAATGCCATGTTCTGTTATATGTAATCCATTTTTAGTTGTTCTTCATTTTTCTTGGTTGCCGTGTGTTATTTCAGCCTAAACCCACACACAGTCTAAACTGGAGGAGACCTGATTCTGAACTTCAGTATTTTGAAGTTAACATTTTTAAGTCCCACTTAAATGAAGATATTCTTTCAAGCAAACAGTAAACACAGCACTGGTCAGTTTAGCAAACTTTATCACAAGAGCAAATACATGAAGTTGTGTTTTTAAATCATGATGATAAAGGAGAAACATTTTAAAATAATCTCAGATGATGGAGGTGAATAACTGCATTCTTTTGGGAACAGGTAATTGACATTAATGAGTTCCTGTGACAAAAAGGCAAAACATATCCTAACATAAAAAATTATAATGGATTCCTCCTTAACATTGCTAATATAGCAATATAGTGATTTTTGTTCTTTATATACTGTTTCATATTTCCTTTTATAATCAACTCTGGGAAAGAAAGGTACTCCTGACAAGGTGATAGACACCCCTTCCCCAAAATAAGTAATCAATAACAGATCGACAGATTAAGATATCATGCTATTTAAGATCTGAGATTTTTTTTGCTCTCTTAAATGAATGAATAAGTTTAAAGGAATATAGTGTCCAAGTGATCTACAAATGTAGTAGATAACTTTCACTGTTTTTAATTTTAAATTGTATTTCTATTGTTTTATATATCTAAGTAACTGTAATCAAGGAAACTTTGCATTTTGCCTATTCTTGGAGGTACCTAAGTTTCTATTTTAGACACAAAGCACATCAGTGGAAGTGTTTCACATCATGAGATTTCTCAGTTTTAAGAGGTGAGGTTTATATATAAAGAACTCAGTAAACTGTTTTCATAATAAATAAACCCATTAAAAGGGGAAAATCTCTAAGCAAAATGGTTGTCCTCTAAAGATTTTCCATCACCTTTGCTCTGCTGATGGGAATTTGAAAACTAAATAAAGCCTATGTGCACACACACACAGATGCACCCTAGGGCCCCAACTCTGGGACTTTTTAACTACAATTTTATAGCTTGTGAGTGAGATACATTTAAGCAAAAATAGTAGAGGTGAAGACTTAATGTAGACTCCTGTTTAGTAGGATTTATTGTAAGAAAAGTGTTCCCTACGCCACATGACTCTTACAAAACTTACTTGCCCCTATTAATCTAAGCTTTAAGTGTATTATTTAGGATAAATTACAAGCTTTGTGCTTTTAAACTGTTTTCCTTTAATATTATCAACCTTAACACAGATTATGCTAAATTGATTGCAAATTATTATGGCTTTTAAAACAGCATTCAGGAGTTCTGAATAAAGATGGTATTTTAAAGTAGCGTTGACAGTATTTAAAAGAAAGAAAAGAGAAGGGGATTAAACTATACTGAACACTCAGAAACGTGTAGAGTTTTATACTTGTGCAGATAAAATGTAAGGTAGCCTTGCCCTGTGAAACCAAGACCACAAATGATATGTGTCAGTAGGTTCTTTGATAGGGCTTCTGGCCACAGTGTTTTTGTGCTGTCAGACTGCTATGTTGAACAAACACCTCCTCTGGGACAAAGTGATAAATGCAGAGACAGGCTGGCTTCAACCAGCCTCAGCGACCTCCTCCACCATGTCCCCACCCCCTGGCCCACCTCCCATAGGCCGGCCACCCCTCCACCCTGCTTTGCCCCTTTACCTGAAATTGACATTTAGAGAGAGATGCCCAGGTCTTTTCAAGGTGTCAGTGGTGAGTAATTATTGATACTCCCCAAATCTTTTGAATCAGTTCTCCGAAACTGCAGGCAAAGTCCTTTTTCTGGCAGGCTTTATCTAGTCTTTTTTTAAATGGAAATGGACTGAGCGTCTCAACTTTTGCCAACTTGAACTTTTTCCACTTTTGCTTAATCATTTGAAAACCACTTGCTTTCCTCTTGTCTTTCCCCCAGTCACCGGCGTTTTATTTTCTAGTGTTCGAGCAATTATGTTGTGCAACAGAAAACAAAATTTTGCCTTAAAAAGTCCAAACACTATTACCTCCTACTTTTCACTTTCCAGCATTCTTTTCGGGCTAACACTTCAAATGTATAGCCAACTGATTTTTTTCCTCCTCTCTCTTGGAGCCATTATTCTCTGACTAAAACCTGTTTACTGGTGCCTTTATGTGTGCGTTTTTTTCTCCTTGACATTAAATGAATTTCCATCTTCTACTTCTGCAATCTCTAAGAAATAGATAAACCATTATATTTTTTCCCAGCTCGCATTTTAAAGCGGTGATCCTGACAGCAGGACGATTATTGCACTTTATGTTTTAGTGGATGTTTGCTGTTGCTAGTTACAGCAACACTTATCATAAGACGGCAAGAAAAGAGTAGTCCCTGGTAATTAAAGTAATGAAATATTCATTTACTCTACCTTTTCTGTAGTCTCACAAATTAGGCTGCTACATTTAATGCCTGCACTGCCTCTGTTTTTATTATAATGGCAGCTTTCGCATCTGCAATTAGGACTAATTCTGACAGTTACAATTTCTGAGGGATGGTAAACAGTGAAGGAGATGTGCAGCAGAGGTATTACACGTGAAAAGCCCTTGTCTCTTTAACCTTGTTGTTTTTTTTCTCGCAGAGGTTACCTTTTCCCGATGGTGCAAAATCGACTTGACATAACTGTTCATCAGTTTCAGGGTTTTCCCTGGAGGTATTTGCATCAAATCAGCCCAGTCAAGCTTCAAGTTGAAATTGGCAGGCCAGAAACTGACAGGGTAGAGACTGGAAAAGAGACAGCTAAAGTACAGGCAGCAAACTGACAGTAGCAGAGTGAAAGACAGAGAGAGAGAGGGGGAGAGGGGTTGAGAGCGAGAGCTTTTCAACTTTAGTGTAAGGGAAACCTCAACTCCTGTATGGATCTCAGTAGCAACGTATCCTGGAGGAACTTGAAAGGTGGAGAGATTCAGAACACCTTCAGCTAATTCTTACCACTAGGGCTCACCAGCCCTGCTCCCGGGGTTCACTCTCACTTAATCTGATTGGATGCCTGAAGAGGAGTGGGCACACTTAATTAAACCGGAGGAGAGTTCTGAGGCACTTCCTTAGCACTTATTATAGCTTGAAAGCCAAATCTCATGATCAGTGTTATAGGAGGGAAATAAGGCGGTTTGGGGTTTTTCCCTGATTGTTAACTTGTAAGAAAGTTAACAATCCTTCTCTTTACCAGGTTTGTTTCCCCAGGTCTCTACTCTGAAGCAGATTAAATGTTCCCAGAGACCAGAGCTCAGGAGACTGTCAGATCAAAAGTTAGTGCATTTTTGTCAACAAAAATAGCCACATAGCAAAAATTACATTTAAAGAGATACTCCTTTGAATAACACGGGGTTGCAAGTTCTCTTTGTCAAATAACGCCCTCCTATCCTGATAACGGAAGAACATTTATTCGGTCGTTTAAAGGCTAAAAAACCGTGGCAAAAACCTTAAGATAGCAATGACATTAAACTTTTATTTCACTATCGGGAACGTCACTTTGAGAAAAATTCTATGATTGCAAAACTTTTGTAATTGCTTTGACAAAGAAAACAAATATGAAAAGCGCTCCCTTTGCCCGAGTGCATTTTTTTTCTCCTTTACGTCCTTTTTTTAAAACCAATATTTTTTTTGTCATTCTTCCTTATTTCTTCTAACTTTGGAGGGGGGGAGGTTGGTGTCTTTACTAGATGATTTAAAATCCTCACCACTTTCCAACTAGACTTGGGGGTCGAATAAGCCCTTGCTTTCAAAGCGTCTTCAGGCTCTGTGTATGACAGGCATTGGCTGATCTGCTGATGCCCATTCGACAGGCACTGTTGAACTAAAGTGGTGTGACGGCACAGTTTTGTTAAGCTGTGAACAAAGAGCTGAAGATGCCTTCCTGGCATCGTCCATGTGCATATTGGCCTTGTCACAGTTTTGCTCGATTTAATGCTCAGTTTATTCCTAGATATTAAAACTTAAATTCCGAACAGTATGTTTTCAAATACTACATACCAACTTTATTTTAAAAGCTTCAACTTCAAAGATCCCAGGGTTCATTTGCTCCTCCAATTTCTATGTAGCCAACATTAAAACACAGCTTTGGAAATAAATAGATTGCCAGTAGCCTCTTAGCTGTTATCCATTTAAAAATGGGATTCCAGTCTTAAAAAGTCTTATTAGGGGGAAAGATTTATTTTTCTTTGATCATTGGTTGAAAGTCATCATTTATTTCCAACAGCGGATCCTCGCATAAATTCCTGAGGAAAAGTTACCTTGTGTGCACACGGTCTGGGTAGACTTTTAAAAAGATATGCTATTTAAAAGATATTCAGTTATAAAAGAAACCATTTACAAATACCTGTCAGGGTAGGCACATGGCTACCGTCAGGAAAAAGAGAAATCAAGGGAGTTTTTGTTAAAGTGAGCCCTATTTCGGAGACAGCAACAGAATTAGGATTGAGTCTTAAAAATAAAATAGTTGTTATAAAAGTCCCTGTTCCACAGACAACAGCTAGCTCTTCAAAAGAAAACTGAAGTTTAGTACTAAATTTAGACTCCCGTGTCCGGTTGAATGTGCCTTGAGCTTTATCTCTGCCGGGTTTTTTGTTTCCTCTCTGCCTCTTTTCCTCCCTTCAGGTTGGCTTCAAGTGTTTGCTAAGAGATTAGTTAGCAAGTTTATATTGAGGAGGTAGCCATGGGAAGCAGCTCTCTGCTCCAAGGAACGCGCAGTGGGTCAGAGTGTGAAGATACAGGGAGCTAAGACTGACTAAGGCCCCGATCAGGTACTTTATTTTCTCTTAAAGACACACCCACTCATAGAAAGGGTTGTGGGGTGACTTCTCATCCCAACAGGAGCACAGATGTTACCACTTTTAGAAACTTCTAAACAAGCATGATGGCTGGAACAACTTCATGAAAAAAAAAATTTAAGTCTGTTGCCACAACACTCCCTTTTCATCATGCAAAGAGGTTATAATTTGAGATATTC
This sequence comes from Hyperoodon ampullatus, assembly GCF_949752795.1. Taxonomy (NCBI): domain Eukaryota; kingdom Metazoa; phylum Chordata; class Mammalia; order Artiodactyla; family Ziphiidae; genus Hyperoodon; species Hyperoodon ampullatus. Next base: position 61,909,269 of record NC_136921.1, on the reverse strand, counting down.
AAGGTTATTTTCACCTCCATTCATAAGACAACATCTTCTGTGTTCTGAGGAAGGTGGCAAAGGAGAGAAAAATATGCAGCAGCATGAAAGGATTGCTGCTAATAACCAGTGAGACTGCACTAAAAATCTGAAATTGAATCTCTAGAGTAAAACACATACAAATTTCCACCTGCCCTAAGCATGCTTTCTTAGCAACGACAGTTTCACGAACTGAAATAAATTGCCTTTTCTTCCAGTAGTAGTAGTAGTTTACTCAATATCATTTATACCAAATAATTTTCACAGCCAAAAACAGTGATACAGGTAGGGGTAACTAGGCAAGAAAATATTTTATTGTTAGTTTTGTGTAATATTATACATGAAAAAGACACCCCTGCTAGCAACACAGAGAAGATACCCTGGCCTGTTCTTTTAATTTCATGAGAGATTTTTGTGTCCATCGCCATTGGCGTGAACAAGAGTTAGACATGCAAATCTCCCACCTGGCAAGAGAATAAACCTTTTAATATATTAATGGGGCAGATTCTTACTTCATATATGAAGTAAATTCTGGCATTGGTTTGGTGCTTCCTACGAAAACTTTGTTAGCAACTGTTTATAAAGGAGGCAAATAGAAGTTGGTCTGAGTAGCCCTCCTGCTCCAACCCCCAGCTCAACATGATCTGCTGTGTTGTGCTAACTCATAACATTCTATCTGTAAATTGCTCTAAAGGAAGCCATAATCCTCGCCATGTTTTATAACAGATGCATGTCTAGGACCAACATGACTTCTCACCTTTTAATGAACTGTCCTAGTTTAGGATCTTCTAAGGAATGGAGTGTAAAGAGAAGCAAAGTAGAAGATGAAGAGATCTCGTAAATAGTTTCCTTTGAACATCCACAACTGCTTACATGGCCTTTTCCCCTTTTTTCCAGGCTAGCAGAAATGGCATGCCCAGGGCTCATGCAAGCAAGCACATTTTAGAACTATTCATTGGATGATTTGAAAGAGACACCAGCCCTGTGATACCAATGAAGGGCACTGACCGAGAACTTAGTCCTGGGATGGAGAGTAGGTGTGACGTTAGTATAAGGAGTTCCTGAAGGAATTTGTGATTCGTGTGAAAACAGGAAACGTAGATCTTCTACCCATTGGTCGGCATCAGGTTTCAAATAAACAGAGATTGATGGCTGCTTTTTTTCTCCCACCCCATTCCTAGCTGAGTGAGGAAGTTCTGCTTCATGTAAATAAGATCTGTGAATTTATCTGCAATGAGGTAGGGCTTTAATGATCAGTATCTGCAAGCCAGGAGCATGAATGTGATCTCACTGTATCGCAGTGTAGAGATGAGATAGTCTAGAGCTACAGCACACCAGTGCATTGTGCCCGGGTGCCGGGAACAATTCTTCCATTTCCAAAGCAGCGACTCTTTCTTTTTCATCATTGTTTCCTTACCTCACTTGTACGCTTCTTCTGATACAGATCTGAGTGAGTTGTGCAAGCTTCAGACTTGCCAGCCCCCAGCTCCCAGGCCTAGTAGAGTAATTCATAAATTTACCATATTAGACTATCAGATTGAAACCAAGGGTTTCTACTAGTGGTGGAATTGGAAAGCCCATTGTTTTGATTATCATTTCATCAGCCCCAACTGATACTAGTGTGCTCAAGGAAAACATACTTCAGTTACAGTTGATTTTCAGATTCCAAAATGGTGCTGCAAAGCCTGTGCATCTCTAATTATATTTTATGCTAGGCTGTGCAATACCAAAATATACGCTGCAGCAATCAGTGAGTGAACAGTATCAATCAATTTGTAAACAGATGAAGTCACTCATTCCCAAACTGGTTTTCCAAAAACAATTACTAAATTACAATAGAAAAAAATTGTACAGTTACTGTATTTGTGTGCTGTGTTACAATCAACATACCAGAGAAACAAAACAATTTAATGCAGAAAAATCATCATTCATCTACATTATAATTGCTTCTTTTTCACATCTACAGGGCGGTTAATTAAAATTGTGATTAAATGCGGTCGCGCTGCCTAAGATGTCTTGCCCAAAACAGGTGGTACAGAATTTAAAAGTAAAAAAAATGTAATTAGCATTGGAAATTGAGAAATTGCCTGTAAGAATCAGTGTTAATTTCAGTCAGTGATGAGGTAATTTATAAATGAATGCAGTGGAGGCTGTGCAAATGCACATTGCCTTCCTTGCCATTCTTAGCATTCTCAGCATGCAGGTGAAAATGTTTTCAAAATATTGAGGTAATTTGAAAATCAATCCATGCATTCTGTATCTTTTTTCCTCCCATTTGTACCAAATGCTGAACAAATGCTGCCATAGATGGCACGATCCACCAGTTTTTTTACTTTCTAAAAGCAATGCTGCATATATTTTAGACCTAGATTAAGAAACGTCACAACACCAATTGCAAGTCTAAAATTGTTACAAGGGTCTGAATCGTCCACCTGAAGTTCTGACTAACGTGGATTTGGTTTGCTGCATATTATTCCCGTCGGTGAGATGGAGACCTGGAAATTTTTTCACGGAACAGGTAGTACAGACGTAAGGACTCTTAACCAATCCAATAAATACTTGAGGTTCTATTTCTTAAGTTTAAGGAAGAACTAGAGAGTTATAAACATCTGCTTTTAATGGAAGAAATTTAACTTTCATGTGTTTATCCTCATCAGCTGAGCAATATGAATTTAAGATATTTTAATCATTAATCGAAAAGAATATGGGGTTATAGTATCTGGCTTCTTAAAGAGACTTCTTGGGACTTTTTAAGCGTTCTCTTCCTGTATTTGGCACTCTGCAAAATGATCACTCCATATAAAGCTTATCCTAAGAATATGCTTAGTTAATTGTTATAGATCAATCTGATAATCAGATTCTCTCATGTAAAATATTCTGCCTGGTTCTTTGCTGTTCGAGGCAGAAATCAGTGATTTCACTCTGAAGATATTCCTTGGGTAATCCTGACATTTTTGGGAGAGAGACAAAAACTAAGGACCAGTCTGTTTCTCTGACGGTATCTTACCATCCTCTGATTTTAGGCCTGTTATCGGGTCTACCCCCCTCAGTTTTAGGATACAGATGAACTGTGCAGTTTAGACTGAGTGAATGGCATGCCGTCATTTCTCCCGTATTTAAATCGTTTAATATTTAGTTTCCCATTTAATGTTACACGTAAAAATAAAATGAGACCTATAAATGGAGGAAACTGAAAGGTTACCAGTTAACTTCAAGATCCTGCTCTCCCCACTAACTGTGATTAGGGCGATTTCATCTTCCTGCAGTCAGTTCACCTTCAGTGAGGAAGAGTGCATATTTCGTCAAAGAATGGCTTCCTGGATTCCCTTCAGGACCTGTGAGCATAAGATCTGCAGCCACATGGGACTTGGCTCAAGTTTCAGGAGAGTGGTGGGACAGGGGAGGGACTGTGACGTGCTCCGGGCTGTGCTGGTTCTGAGTTTACAAGGGGTCACAAAGGTTAGAGAATCACAGATGTCAAGAGAGCTTCAGGCCCTACCCCTTGAAAAATTTGCAGTAGAAATCTTCTTACCTCTTTACGTTTAGTTCGTAGTCCTCTGTAAGCTCGCAGGGCAGCGTGGAGTTCTTTACATGGGAATTTTCACCTGTGTTACATCAGACCATTGACAAGGACAATGTCTTTTATAGCTCATCTCCCAAGTATCGTCTCCATTCTCTTACAGAGTCATCGGGATCCTCAGAAAAGGTCTGAACTATAGGGCTATGCCAGCACTAGATTGGCCAGAAATTGTTTTTTTTTAAGTCCTTTTTCTTTTCAAAGTTTGCCATATGAGCTTACGGGCTTCATTCTGCCATTGCTAGAAGCAGTACCTCTTCGAAGCTGATGTGAGGCTCATGGAAGAAAAACGCACATTTTCTTTTTCCACTCAGGGCTTCTTTCCGCCTTCATTCCTAAGGGTGATCTGAGCTTTGCATTATAAGAAAAAAAATTTTTTCTTGTTTCAAAAATAATTGAAATGTGTGCCACTGGGTCCTTTTTTAGGCTTCTGGTATTTCAGTAAAAAATGGCAGCATTTATTCATCCTGCATTAATTGAGCATCTACTATGTATAGGCACTGAACTTGAGGCTGCAAATCAAAAAATGAACGATGGAGCCTGGACCCCTGAGGAGCTCACTGTCTAGTGAGAAAGGGGGTCCTCCAGAAGTGAGGAAAATGTGGAACTTTGTATCCAGTGAGTAGAGAGCGCAGATGATGGCTTAACTAGATCTGAGAGCAGGTGGTGAGGGCAGGCTTCCTGGGGGAGGCGGCTTTTTGAAGGGAGGATGGTCACATGACTCGGATTTCCCCGGTGGAGTTGGAGAAGGGCATCCTGGGCTGAGAGGACGGCAAGTACAGGCCTTGGAGGAGGGAAAGGGAGACCAGCTCAGGTGCTGTCAGGCAATTGACTTGTCTGGAACAGAGCACCAGTGCAAGGGGATAAGCTTGAATTGAGTCTGCAAAGGTGACTTGTGAGCAGAAGGATCTCCCGTCACATATTTCTGGCTCTTATCCAATAAATAGGTGATGGTGAGCTCGTGAAATGTTTTTTAAAGAAGAATGCCATAATCATATTTGTATTTCAGTGAAATGTCCCTGGCAACTGTAAGAAAGCTAATATTATCTAACATTTATTGAGTACTTATAATGCGCTGAGACCTGTGCTAAGAATTTTGCCTGTGTCATCTGATGTTGCCCTGACAACCATTCTATCAAAGAGATGCTATTATTTCAATACATTTTTTACCCATGAGGAAATGAAGGCTTAGAAAGGGCATGAGTCCAGAGTCAGAAAGAAAGTTTATGGTTAAGTGTTACTGGAATCATAGAATTTCCAGAATTACAAGTAATTCTGGAAAAACATTTGGAAAAAGAAACCTAGCGTTCGAAAAAGAGTTAAAGTGAGGCAATTTGATTTTCTTTTCTCTAGGTGAATAATGAGACTAAGTTGGGTGTATGGATTTTTTTCATCCTCAAAATTCTTCCTTTCATTTATCGCTAGGCCAGTTTGAAAAATATAAAATGAAAAATGATTCTTAATCCTCAAGAAACTGATCCTAGAATGTGTTACATCTCTGGGAGTTTGAAAAGAGATGGTTAACAGACAGCCCTTCAAAACAGTAGAGTTTAGTAAACCCTGGAACACTGGCCTTGCTGATTTAATTCATGACATTAAGGCCTTCTGAGGAAGCAAATGAAAATAATCCCTTTGCGATGACTCTTTTCCCCCTTTTCTGAATTAACTCTTCCATTGCCTAAGACTTACCAATCCTTAAACTACCGAATTCTCCACACTGCCTTATCTCCGCCATCCCATGGCAGGCCCTAAAGCTGCTAACATTTTGTAACAACTATGTGACAAATTGTTGTGCTTTTATTCATGTCGGACATCTTTGCCAGGCTTGCTTGTTGTGTTTTCTGTTTGGCTGTGTCATGGGACCAAAGGTGGCTGCCTTTGTACAGCATGTCAAATCTGGTTAACATGCAGCCATTTATCTTTAAAACCACTCCCGCACAATGGCAGCAGTGGGCCAGGCCACAAGGCTCCCAGCACAACCTGATTTTTCAGACCATCTTCTCTGCATAGGGGGGAGCACATTGGACAGCAGACAAGATGTTTTGTGATTTGGGGAATCTCTTAAAGACAAATTGTAGAGTGCAAGTGCAGTGTCGCTGGACTGCTGGGTGCCCAGCGAAGTGAGGAAAATCAGAGACAGCACAGGCTGAAAGAATGAGGCGAGAATGCATATCTCTGTGCACAGTACTCTGCTCACACAGAGAGTTCACACATTGACAAAAGCATGTTTGCTTGGTGGTTATTTGCAGGAGATTCTATAGGCACAGTCTGTGCCTATATTGGCACATAAGCCTTCTTTCTGTGTTTGTACTGGTGAGGGTGTCCACACGTGAACATGGAAATGGGCTGGTGGGGGAAGACAATTTGCTGTTACAGATTTAAGACATGGGAAAGACCTAGTTCACTGAGGCGTTTCTCTCCTAATGTAGTAGAAGCAGAATCTTTGTGTTTTCTACGGTTGTTTCAATAAAGGACTCTCTGTGTGTTTAAGGAAGACTCAGAGCCGGTGAGTGTCAAGTGCTACAGTGAAAGATACTGAGGACTTTCCTCACTATAAAATGACTGCAAACTTTATAACCTAATTCACTTTGGGTTTTCATTTCTCAATTTCTTCAAGGTGTCTTGGGGATGATTTGCCCTTAAATAACTAATTATCAGCAAAGGAGAAAAGATAGCAATAAAAAAAATGTGATAAACCTTCATGAACTAGTTTAACTAAAATGAAAAATTTACTTCCTTGGATCAGTGAAAGGACTGAGCACAGCAAAACCATATGATTTAAATGAATTGTTAGGGATTGTAAGTAGTTAATAGTGTGTATATAATATATATATACTGAGGTTGCTTGAAGAAACAGGCACCCAGTTTTTCTTTTTCTCTTTCTTTCTCTCTCTCTCTTTTTTTTTTTTTTTTTTTTGTGAGTAAAGGACCCAAGAGATTGCCTTTCACTTTGAAAACAATCTCTAATATCAGGAAAATGCGCTGTTTGTTTATGCGTACATAATGCAAGTTTGTCCGCCTGGGAACTGCAGCAAATGGGAGAAGTATGCATGGATTTCACAGGTAACAGGATTACGTGGGCACATAATTGATCCATTTGGAGAAAAAAAATGACAGTGCTCTAAAGATGCCTAGGCTTTGGAGATGGAGTTTATGAAACAGGCATTTGTAAATTCAAAGGAATCAATATGTCAATTTTATTACATCTCAGAACCAGCTGGGCATTAAAGGAACAGTAGCCTTTTAAAAAAAATTACAGCTGTGGTATTCCCACATTGTCTACCTTTCTTAAAGGGCTTAGAATTTAAGGACATGAACTTAAAGATTTCTACCTTTCCAGAAATTAATTTACGTTGTCAAAAAAACAATAATTTAGCTTTTTCTCAGTTTTCAACCTAACCAGTCCATTAAAATGTCTGACTTATTATTACAATTAAAGTATAATAATAGATATAGTTAATAAGCAGAATAGTGACTCTCACATTGCTTGCATAGAGTCAGGGATTCATTAGAATTCATGTCTGCATTGTGCTTTTCAATAAAGTGTAGATTTTACCTCTTCACTGATCTAAGAACATAATTTAAGAGCTAAGCTTTGGATGTCCCACAGAATTTGGTCTGTGCAAGTATGAAATATTCCTGTTTTATTAGAGTTTTTGACAATTCAAAAAGACCAAGCTATTTTAAATTAAGTTCCCAGATAATAGGATTTGGACAACAGCCATAAGAGACGTGCATGGGATGTGAATTCAAGATATTTTTTTAAGGTCCCAAAGAGCTTACACAACTAAGGATGAAATTTAGAAGCTATTAACTGGTCCACTTGTAGGTGAAGCAATACTTGCTTTCACATACCTACTGTGTGCTGCCTACTCCTACCTCGAAAGAGAACTGCTCTGCTATTTCATACTCACATCTCCCCTCCCCAGACTCCTGCTCCAAGAACATCCTTAGGTCCATTCACTTACAAGGAATGGCGTCCAGCTCTCCTCTCTCCCTAGGGAATGAGGAATTCAATACCATGAAAAGAATGGAGCATTCAGACACAAACAAATTCTGCCACTTACTCTCATGTGGCCCTGAGTATATTTCTTAACCTCTCTGAGCTTCAATTCATAATGTTTAAAATGGGGTCCAATATTTATTTTATAGGAACATTGGAGTCTTGAACAAAAATGGAAGGGCAGTATCTGAAGCCTAGAAGACACTCAATACATTCTGCTTCTGACTATTTCAAGGTGTGACTAATCAGGCTGCCAGGAATTCTATGATAGAGGTACCTCAGTTTCTGGGTCATGCCAAAACATTCTTGAAAAGAGGAAACAATAACCTTAAGCTGAGTTATTCATTCCTCTTCAATTCTTTAGGGAGTGTTAAAAAACAAAAAAGGGGGCTTCCCTGGTGGCGCAGTGGTTGAGAGTCCGCCTGCCGATGCAGGGGACGCGGGTTCGTGCCCCGGTCTGGGAGGATCCCACATGCCGCGGAGCGGCTGGGCCCGTGAGCCATGGCCGCTGGGCCTGCGCGTCCGGAGCCTGTGCTCCGCAACGGGAGAGGCCACAACAGTGAGAGGCCCGCGTACCGCAAAAAAAAAAAAAAAAAAAAAGGAAAAGAAATAGTCACAGTGGTTGGCATGGCCTTGTACCTCTGCATTTCCAGGAAATAGACATGGCACTTTTTCTCTATAGGAACAATGCCCTCTTTAAAAATTTTCTCAAAGAATATATTCTGAGCTGACCTTTATCACAACACTTACAATATCTGATTCCTGTTTGTCTTCTCACAAATGTATAAATGCCTTGAGGACCGTCTTGTTCATCTCTCTGTCACCAGTGACTAGCTCAGCTCATGGAATGCAAAAATCATTTTGTTAAAGGGAGGCTGTACTTAATACAGAGACGAATCCATTCTACTCAACTATCTTCTGATAATGAATACGGCAGGTACATTAAACATTTAGTGTATATTATAATATCTAGAAAAAAGCTTTTGATAACTTACATTAGACTCCCTACCACCCAGTTAACAATGCCTTGAACTTCACTTAGTGACAGCTATGCCATTTTGAATACTTGGGATTTTTTTCTTTTCTTTTCATTTAGTTTATATTTAAGTCAACTGGCTTTCCGCCTTTCGCAATGACACCTTTAAGAGTGAGTCAGGGAGGCAGACAGAGAGGCAGTGTGGGTGCCCGGTAGAGGCGAGGCTTTGAACATCTGGCCTCAAATTGGTTTCTACTTCATACCAGCCATGCAGCCAGAAGCAAGTCGCTCAACCTAACTGTGTCTCCATTTCTCATAATACTTACGTTACAGGATTGTTGGGAAGAATTATGGGTAATAGGTAGAAGTATCAAACACATAATAGGTATTTGATGATCTGTCCTCACCCTCCGCTCTTCAGTGTGTTTCTTGAGTATCTACTTTGGGTTAGCGTTTAGTGAGTTTCCCCCCTTGCTCTTCTGTCAGGCATTACGTCAGTCAACATTTAATACACACCAGTGGTGGACATCTTACCTCACTTCCAAAAATCATTATGAGAATTGGACTGTTTTCTATTCAAGGAAATGAGCATGTAGAAGTACCTTCTGTACTTAGAATCACAATCATTCTAACTATTCTCTGCCTAATCTGACTGTTTCTTTGTTCCCACCATCCTTTTTAGTGAACCACTTTGGTATTTCTGCAAGGCTTGGCCACCCTTCTGTGCCTGAGTATCTTAGATCTCTCTTCTTCTGTGATCCTTTTAAGACAGCAGAAAAAAAGATGTGCTAAGGTCTCTTGACTTTATATGTTTGCCATGCAACTATGGGGATTGGTTAGTTAATAGAACAGATTAAAACACGTTGTTTGCTTCTGCTTAAGCATACCAGAAATACATTCAAATCTACAGCTACAAAATGTAAAGAAGGTAGTCCAAATATAGTACTACATAATGAGGCTCCCTGTTGGTAGTATATAAAGCAGTTTAGAGTATAGCTTCAAATTCTAATGAAGATCATTTTAAATTTTGCACTGAATTGTGAATTTAAAATTCCCATGTTCTCCATAAGTATCTGAAGAGGGGCATGTAAATACCATAAGTGAATTAATTACTGCCTTAAGTTGGTAAAGCATGTGTGAATCCAAACTTTATTCTTGAACTTGCACTTCTCTTCCCAAGGTTTTTTGAACCATTTCCTATATGCCGAGTTCTGAGTACCTATTCAACTGCTGAGGACATATAAAAAGGTATTTTTCTTTGCATGGATTAAATATTTCAATCTCAGAAAATCACCACCACCACAGAAAGTCTGCCCAGTACCATGTCCATGTATGACATGAAATTCATAAAGCAGAAAAGTGAGATTTATAATCGAAAACTTAGGAAACGATGAAAAATTTTACCTTAACTTTTACCCCTCCTTTTGCTGTGAACAGTTATCAGTTTCTTTCTCTGGAAAGAAACTTAAGGCTAAATGGCAAGAATATCGTTAACTCTTTTTTCTGTTTTGGTGATGTAACGTGGGACCACAGAAGTTATTGGACAACTTTTCCAAGCTGACTTTTTGGCAGTAAACCCCAGAGGGAGGGAAAATGGAGCTGTCATGAGCTCGCCGATGTCGCCCACATGGTGCCCACACTGGTTCCTTCAGAGACTTCATCATTTCCACGGAAGGGCCAGAGGCCCTGCCAATATCTGCACATCATTGGCATGATAGACCATAACAGCTTCTTCTGAGCCGTTCCGGTCTGTGGTGTCAATGCGTACTCAGGGAGTCCTCAATGCACGGATCATTGACACGGCATTACATAACGGCTCCTTAGCAGCCATTATTGGGTATCAAGTCAATGCATACTCAGGGAGCCTTTAACGCACAGGCCTGCACAAGCAGACACATTCCGAATACTAAAATTCCTTAGGAAAATTAGTCATTGCCCATGTGTGATCGCTGTTTTCCATTTTGAATTTTAACCATTTTGGGGAAAAGGCGAGAAGGGAAAATACCAGAGTCCTCTGAAAAGTCCTTCAAAGACTGATACAAAAGTTGTCAGGGTGGGCTGAGCACGTGAAGATGATGAGCATCTGACTTTTTCCTTTCCATAGCTTCATTCTACTGTGTTGAAGTTCTAGAAAGCACTTTGCTTTCACGAAGGCTCTTTTCAGTCAGGGTACAGCCCAGAAAAGCTCTCTTATGGTTCAGAAATAAATCCCAGAAAATGTTGTGGAAATGATGACAGGCTATCTAACTATAAAATAACGGTAGTAGGTATCATTATAATAATCTTACAGAACTATACACATCAAAAATATAGTTTATGATGATCTCTGCAAGAGATTTCAGTTGGCTGTCATTCCAGACTCTTAATAAATAACATGTTGGGTAGGAAAGGTTCTGCAAGGATCAAAATAAAATAATGATAATGAAGATGAGAGTAATAATAATAATATAGCCACCATTTAGTATATCCTCACTATGTGGCAGGCATTTTGTATACATTATCTCATTTAGTTTTCTCAATAGACGTTACAAATCAGGAAACCGTATGTAGCAAGGTTAAATAACTTGACTGATGTCACACAATTGCTGAGTGACAGTGGTGGGATTTGAACTGGGTCTGGTGAGAGCCATGCTGTCACCATTATATTGCTTCTAACGACAAACACCTTCAAGGAACTAGGTTTTTATATAGAATATCCAACCCCTTGTATGCTTATTGATCAGGAAACTGAGGCAGGGTAGTTTTAGTAATTCCCCCAAATAATACAGAGAGTCAGAGTCAGTACCGGAACGCAACAAGAGAGCAAATGCCCTTTCTCTCTGACCACATGTTAACCACAGACAAGACTTGGGAATTTCAGAGACTCTGTTTGTGTTTTAGAAGGAATGTCCACTGCTGCCATCACTTCTGAAAAGATATCCCCACACCAAGTCAAAATGGTGCAAGTTTGCTCTTGTTGATATTTTTTCCTTTTGTGTTCTGCTTACTGACTGACATCTGCTATCATGCTAAGCAGGTGTTCCTATGTAAACGAACGTGCCCTGTTTGTGTTTCGCCATCCTCGCTGCTGCGCACCCAAATGAGCAGCGTGATTAAGAATCCTGTAAATTTTTGAAAGGAAACGGATGGCTACCCTACTAGAACATAATTACACCGTTCCAACATCCGCAGCTCACTGCTGCAGCAGAGTTGGAGAACAGCAGAAATTAATAATATATAATAGCATCATTCTCGTAATTTATAAATGAAATAAAGTAGAGAGGAGATTCCGCTGATACGCATTTTCTCCTTAATTCTAAAAGACAAAGTATAGATTAGAATTTTAGTGGGGTGAAACCTGGCCAGCAGTCTCCCACTAAGTTGCCTGATTCATGATAGGAGTGTTTTTGCTTAGGGAAAGGAGCTAATATCTTTTATTAGGCCAGGGGGAAAAAATGAATAAACAAGGCCCTCTAAAGGCAATACTAGATAAAGGGGGGTGAAAAACATCGCTGCAGATTGTGTGCCCACTGTATTTTAAAAAGGTATTATTACTTTAAGACTTCATTGTGTGCTGCATTTTTTCTTTTATTATAATAACATACCACTGTAGGTCAAACCCTCTGAGAAAAGAGAGACCTGATCAGTTAAAGATGTGGTCCTACATAAATTTTATGTTAGAAAGCACTTGTGTAAGTACAACAATACACACAGAGTGAACAATCCTGTACTGTACAACAAAAAATTTGTCAATAGGGTAGATGACGTGTTACATGTTTTTTACCACAAAAGGATGCCTTTATGTCTTTTAAAACATTATTTTGAGCACCCTGAATGTGCCAATGAGCCTCTTATTACACATCACCATTAAGGTAAGGGGGTTGATTCTTTTAATCATGCGTTTCAACCATGCTGGAGAGATAATAGAACTTTCCAAAGAGGCAAATAAATTATCTGTTAAAAGTAGCTGGTCCATTTCTCTGTGACATAGGATTGTGGGAGGCGGTTAGAAATTTAACATATTTTTCTGTCTTTACTTGCCATAGATAAGCTGCTGGAGAAATGAACACAGTCAATTGTTTCAAGGGTCTGTCCCATGTGAGCCCAATGCCCACAACAGACAGAGACAGGCAGAGACACACACACACACACATACACACACACACACACACATACACACGAGCAATTAACCTTGAGAAAAATAATATTTATATTATTTAAATAATGTTATTTAAGCAATTTTTTGTGCTTAATTTCAAAAAATGACAGTATGTCCCAAAAAAAGTCAACATGGATCTTCTTGCTTTAATGAACCTTAGAGAACATGAAAATCCTATTTGCCTTTCCAGAGAGGCACGTCCATTTAAGATGCTTATTCATTTAAGCAGTATTCATTTAAAGGTTCCCTTGAGTATTACTCTATGTGTTTTGATTTGGTTCAGAGAAAATAAATTCATTTAATAGATTTACTTCATTAACAGGTATTTATTTAAGTGGGTTCCACTGTATTTAAATCTCCAAACAGTTTCCATTACTTCCTTGCTTACTTGCTTCATGTTGACTCATTTTAATAAGCCTCAGGTGCCTAGGGTCTTATTGAGTGTTCGGTTTGATCAATATGGGTAAATTAAAATTGTGCAAAATATAAGCAAATGTACTCTAACAACGCAGTGAAAAATGTGCTGTGCGCTAAGCATTGATTGGTGCTGCGGACATGGATGTGTTGTGGTGGATAGGCCTCTAAGCCACCTGGAAACTACAACCTCCGCCCCCTCCACACAGCCCTATGGTCAAGTAAGGGCTCCGGCACGCCCACTGAAGTAGGGGAGAAAGGAGCTGCATGTCAGGTGTTTTGCTTTTTGATTTAATGGAAAGCAGAATGTAAGACTCACAGTGAAATCCTTTGTAAAGAGAAAAAAGCTAAGATCATATAAAAGTTAAGCTCTGACTATTGCTGAAATGCTTTAGGCAATGTCAGTTTAGGAATGAGGAGCCTGATTCTTTTCCACAGAGTAACTTTTTATTTAGTTGTAATTATTCAGAAATCTTAATCATTTGGTAGCTTGTATCCTTTTTCAAACTTCTTGCTTGTCAGGTTTGATTTGGCAAGTTATCAAAAAAAAAAAACCCCTAATTTCTAAAATATACCAAAAATCAGCCTTCCCATTAGCACTGCATTTGCAAAACCTATATAACTTAATAGCTTTCTAACAAATTCATTGCTTTCTGTGTAATCATAAAGCTAAATAGATAACTAAATATGCTTTAGTAGGCTTCTTTTAGCATGAAAATGTTTTTTATCTTCTATTCCTAAATCAGTTTCTTAACCTTTCTTTTTTTCCTTCTCTGTATTTCCCTTTCTTGCCTGTTATATGAAATGCAATAGGAAAATTAAGTAGCCTTAATATTCAATGTCAATCTTTTTAAGCTTTTCAAAAACAAGCACAATTACTTAGCACTCATAATTACATATCATTCAAAATTGTTCCTAATATGTGTTGGCTATTAGGACAGTTTTTTCCTACCTGTTGTGTGATCTTGCATCTATCTTTAATCTTCTTGTTAAGTGATAGCTACCATCACAGCTCTGGCTTTCTTTGATATTATCTCTTCCTACATGTCCAAAGCATGTGTTCACATGAGCAGAAGTTGATCTTATCAAAGGTAAATCAGAAGTTAAAAAAATAAAAGGAGACAGAAACATCAAAAATACATATCTTGCAAGCAATGATTGTGTTTAGGAAAGTATGATCTGTTGAGATGGAAATCATTCTCTAGTTTAAAAGCTAAATAGGTAACCAAATATGTTTTAGTAGGCTTGACCATGTAGTTTTAAAAGAATAATATGAATTTGAAGTTTCCTTTGGAATTAAATCTAATGCTTGAGCTTCCTAACCCTTAGCAGTACAGTCACCAAGAAGCCTGCAAAATGATACTAGAGTCTCAAAAACCATCAGAAATAAGTCGACCAGTACAGGGTCAGAAAAAATGACTTTATTTGTGTAGCAGGGCCAAGAAAAATACTTAGGTTTTTGTTTAGTTTTGTGCATGTTACTCTTGATTTTTCTCAGTGTTTTGAGTTTTTAATATCAAAGGTAGTGCTCTTTGTAAACAAGTGTTAAGTTTACCCAGGCAGCTTCACTTACACCCTTCCCTTGTAATCAGATGTGAAAATTACACCCTCCCTTTTGGATACATGATAATTACACATTTCAACATGCAAGGAATTGTCTCTGTTTCAGTTGTTGGAATGAAAAAGCTGAGACATTCAGTAAAATATATTATTATATTAAAGATCATTTCCATAATTGTTTTCAGGATTCGTAATCAAAACCATGATCAAGGTAGATTTAGTTTTAAAAAGAATACACGTGGAAATGAGTGGGTAGAGTGAATTGCCAAGTTCCACTTGAATGGCCATTCTCTTATAAAAATGTAATTGAGAAAAATACAGTCTTTCTTTCAAAAAAATCTTTTAATATCTTATTTGACGTGTTCTTTCTCCATGCTTATTGAAATACCTATTTTTCCTGTAGACCAAAAAGAGGTAAAAAATCTACACTTTTGTGATCAATATGAAAGGTTTAGTCAGAGGGGAGGTATGAATACAAGAAAGGAATCCTTTCAAGAATAGGTCTCTTAATTGTGGGTTTTTTTCGAGTCCTTTTGAGCCAATTGAGCCAACTGTAAAAGTTTTGTAAACTCAGATGGGGTACCTCAATGAGACTCTAGGTTCATCTGAAGTACCCCTTACATCATAAGGTAAAGATAGATGTCAGTGAGGGGCAAATTAAAGCCTAAAAAACTCAGAGGTTTTGGAAAACAACACTGACTCAAAAATATTTTTCTCCTCTTTGGGAGGGTGACAGCTTAAATTATTGATTTCATTTTTACTTTCTTAAGCTGAGAAGAAAAGGAAAATAAGAGAGAAGGCAATGCTAGATAACTGATTTTATGGTTTCTTGAAACAATTTACATCATAAAGGAATACCCCAATTGATTAGTTCTCTATGTATTTAATTTTTTTCTATTTATCCAAACACTGGCATAGGTAAGTGAGAATACGTAGTCATATGGTCCAAATCTATCAATTTTTTTAAAAAAGGATCCTACCAGATTTTTTGGTTCCGAAATTGCCAAACCCAGTGTTCCAGTATTTGGAATTAAATGATAATACTAATTAGCGTATATGTATATACATATTTTTCTGTTTTAAAATCATTGTATAATCTGACATATGTGTTTAATTTTCCAAAATATTTTCCCTAGAGAGCATTCACATATTTTTCGAACTTGGAAGAAACCAGAGAATTCAACTATCCTTACCCATAGGCTTTCTTCATTGGGTAGAAATGGAAACAGAGCTGGCAGAGCAGGATTTGAACCCTAGTCTTCTGACTCCAAATCAGGGACAGGATGCTGTTTTGAATGTAAATTTTGTTGTTGTTGTTGATGATAGCTTTCTCCCAAGATCCAATCTGAGATGATGTCTTATTTTTAAGCTAAATGATTCTCTCTTCTGGAGTGTCAGGTTACAGTGGTTGTATATGCCAAGAGTGAAATGGGCTAGAATCAGAAAATTCAGTGTGCCTACCCGGTGAGTTATTGGACAATGGAGCCATATGTGCTGAACTCAGGACTCTTTGGTTTTACTGCTTCTATGTGTTTTTAGAAAGATTGGAGAGTTGCTTTTCAGGTGAGGTATTTTCATAATTCCTGTACAGAGAGCTCAGAAGATGTTTCACCTGGTATTGACATAAGCTTGTCAGGAAGTGGGTTCCCACTGCAGTCCCATTGTGAAGTAAGCCGTCCTCGCCCAGTCGAGGGGGTGGTGAGAAGAAAGAGACGGTGGTAGAGAGTCTGTGGAGGAGATGGCAGGAGAATTGCCAGGAAGGAATTGAAAAGTCTATCCTAGAAGCTAACGCACCATTGGAGAGCAATTATACTCCAATAAGGATGCTGAGAAAAAAAAAAAAAAGTCTATCCTCCTGGCCCCTTTGTCAACATCTACCTTCAGCACATTTACCTTCACAAGCAGCAGCAGTTGCAATCAGGAAGAGTTTGGGGTGGGAAAAGTAGAGAAGGAGCCATTCCTGATGAGGCCACATGTCTTCCATTAGTTTCCATTCCAGCAAGCTGCTTGCTCTTTGGAGTTCTGGGATCACAACCCTATATAACGAGAAGAGTCCTAGACTTGATTCAGGAAACTCAGGTTTCTGGCCCCCCAGCCCTGCCATCCAATCACAGCCTGGCCATGGCACATCCCTTAGCCTCTCTGGGCCTCATGTCCCTGGTTGTAAAATGTAGGGATTGGATGGAGGTTGCAAACTGGTGGCTGACAGATGTGTTTGCTTTGGCTCACAAAGTATTTTAAACACATTTGAATTGGTTGTCAATATTTTAAAATAGGGCAATGTCACTCAAAGAGTCAGATTTCCAGCACCTCTGGAGAACTCAAGAGATGTGACATCTCTGGCTCACACGGATGCATGGAAAGACCATGAGGGAATTACTCTGGATCCCCTTTGGAAGAACCAGCCCCCCTCCCTCACCTGCTTGGTCTGTGTAGATATTTGGTGTGTGACCCTGATCCTTTCTAAAACTCCATACCACCTTGACTTCTATTATTCCACATCAGATTCACTTCACTATACAAAAAATACTGAATCCTTAGTGGTTTCTGCACCCACAGCAGAATGCTAAGGGATTTGTCTATACAATAAGTATCACATAAAGGTTGGAAATGTTTTAGGTCAAACAAATCAGCCCCATTTGGGACAAACACTTACTTTGAAATCTGATGATGGGAGGAAGGTTTAGCTCAGAAAAGGTGGCCTTTAAGATAGACACAGGAAGGGTTTGGCTTCTGACTACTGTCTACCCAGAAAACTATGAGTATTTTATAAATTAACCCAAAGCAAATAATATAGACCTTCCTTCAGTTAACATGGCATTTTTTCACATCTCCCACTAAACTAGCATCTCCAATCTTCTACTCGAATATTAGATTTACGAACTTTTTCTGTTCATGTTATTGCAAGCAAATTATGTTGGCCTACATTAAGTCTTCTTCTAAAGTAACGAAATTACATCCGTTTAGAGCGTCATACTTTTATAAACCCTATTTCCGGATACATCCAGTTTGAACACAAAGGATAACATTTAAAACTAATGATTTTCGAGTGTTTAACATTGTACAAATGCCTTGACAGAAGTATCTCATTTGATCTTCACAGTAATTCTAGGAGGTAGATAGAGAAGGTACTTAACGCAAACAAGGAGTCCAAGACTCAGAAAAATTAGAAAGCTATTGGCTAATATTAGCCTACTTAATATGTAAAAGAGCCAGGATTCAAACCTACAGCTTCTGGTTTCCAGTGTCTTAGAAAATAGATAGATAGGTAGTTATCTTACCTGAACAATGATTTTTTTTTCTCTCATAAATAAGCAGAATTCTCTCAATACTGTCCAAGTTAAATGAAGAATCTTTTTGGTAGGTATTCTTTTTTTTTTTTTTTTTTTTAATAATGGTGGTTCCTTATTTATTTATTTATTTATTTATTTATTTATTTATTTATATTTGGCTGAGTTGGGTCTTCGTTGCTGCACGCGGGCTTTCTCTAGATGTGCCTAGCGGGGGCTGCACACACTTCGTTGCAGTGCATGGGCTTCTCATCGCGGTGGCTTCTCTTGCTGTGGCACGTGGGCTCTAGGACATGCGGGCTTCAGTAGTTGTGGCTGGCGGGCTCAGTAGTTGTGGCACACGGGCCCAGCTGCTCCACGGCATGTGGGATCTTCCCGGACCAGGGATCGAACCCGTATCCCCTGCATTGGCAGGCGGATCCTTAACCACCAGGGAAGTCTGGTATTCTTAAGTGAGTGCTGGATTTGTATTAAGGAAAGCTAACACATATATAAAAACACAATGTATGGATAGTGTAGGAAATAATTTAAGAGTAAAGTTTTACAATGAAATAATAATACAGAGAGATGGGGTAGGGGCAAAAAAAAATCATGAACTAGGCAGGTAGAAGTTCATGGAAAAATAAGGTGCTAAGGAGAGTTTAACCTTAAAGAAGTAGAAGATAGAACAATTGAAAAAAGAGATTATAGGGAGATGAGAAGAAATATAGCATAAATAAAAGAAGACTGCCTAGTAAATTAAGAAGTGAATCCCTTTAGGACAGAGGTAGGAGAGCAATGGGAAATACTAAAGAGGAAGCAACAATTAGGAAGTGTGGAAGAAAAACCTCTAGGCCAGAAATCTGAGCAGACTGGAGGAGAGGGGAAGGTGATAAATATGGAAACAGAGAGAGGGATGTTTTTAGGAATTCACAAGCTGAAAGGAAAATAAATTCTAATCAGAAAACTCTGTGAAGTTCAACAAATTTGGATTACAAGAAAGGCAATTAACACAGTTAAGAGGAAAGAATGGAAATTAGAGAAATCTTTAGATTTCAAGAGGTAGGAAGAGAAATGATATAAAAGGGCAAGATGGCATGTGTGGAAAGTAGAATGAGGTGAGAAGCCATGGTAGGCGGAGGTGGAAAGTGAAATGAGTCAGGAAAGGCATGCCAGGGACCAGAGAAGACTGCCGGGCTGCAGAAAAGGAAGCCATTTGTGAAGGAAGCTGCAAAGAAAAAGAAGTCTCAAGCTGTGCTGGGAGGGGACCGAGCCCCCAGGGTGGCAGAGGAAGAGGTTCAGCTCAAAGAAAAATAAGTGAACAAGGAGAAAGTGGGAAACGGGGGGAAAGAGAAAAGAGTGACTGCAAATTATGAAGTTAAAAGCATTGAAAGTAGGAATGAGCCACTGTGTTTAAATTATTCACTTAGGCATAGGTGTATAGGTTTCTCTTTTCCATAACTGGGTACCTTACCTTATTTCACATATTCATATGACAAGATTACACTATTATCTCAATTCACATGGAAAAGAACTTTACAAGAATGAGCAACTTTTTACTTTTTAAAGTTTCCCAAAAGGTGAGGTAACCCTGATGATTCTCTCTCTATCTGAAGGTTACAAGCACAGGAGGGGAGTGTGAGAGTGGGGCTAGAGGTCATGATCGTTTTTGAAACTGTTCTTTCAATAAATTCATAATTCATATAAAATGGGAGTTATGTCCAAACATGGAAAAACATATGCTAGATATTCATTTACATTGCTTACACTAAATATGTCCTGAATTTTTAGTTTGATGTACAGATTTTTTTATATCAAAGGTCTTTATGTAGATTGTATTTTATTATCAAATTATGTAGATCCCTCAACAATCCTTTTCCTTGATGCTATATACTTATTTATCTGGATTCAAATATTTTCTTGCTCAGGATGGTCTAAACGCATACCCACAGGGCTCTAGAATTTAGAACCTCCTCTCCGCCAGCAATTGCTAGTCTCCTTTAATTGAATTAATGTAAAGCCTTTGGCAATACAGTTTCCATGTCTCTATAAAAATGGGGTTGGGCTTCCCTGGTGGTGCAGTGGTTGAGAGTCCGCCTGCCGATGCAGGGGACACGGGTTCGTGCCCCGGTCCGGGAAGATCCCACATGCCGCGGAGCGGCTGGGCCCATGAGCCGTGGCTGCTGAGCCTGCGCGTCCAGAGCCTGTGCTCCGCAACGGGAGAGGCCACAACAGTGAGAGGCCCGCGTACCGCAAAAAAAAAAAAAAAAAAAAAAAAAAAATGGGGTTAAAAATCATAACAGACGTAAGAAATAGAAGAAAATTAATACTGTGTTCTTCCAGTCACACCCTGGACCATGTGCTCAGGCCACGTGCAGTGTGTGCCCCTCAAGAGTGGGCTGTGTAGCCGGGGAGCGGGGGACCATGCAGATACAAGAGGTAAGGCCCACGTAGAGGACTAGTTTAACTGAGGGTCGGTAGACAGTCCCTCCACCATAAATGCAAAAATCTTTTGAAAGGACCTAAAGCAATTCCCTTCAATACAAAATTTAATCTAATCTCTTTTCCCTCCTTCCTTTCCTTCTTCCCTCTTCCTTTCTCTTTCTTCTTCAGTTTCTCTCCATCACCCCTGACTCCCTTCTAAGATCCTCGCCTCAAACATATGTACCTGAAAGGAAAAACAAAACCAATGTGTTGCAACACTAACAAGTAATTTTATATGTATCAGAAACCAGTTTGAAATAAGATACAAATTCTCAAAAGTCACTCTCTGTGTGAAAAACTTTTTTAGTTCTAGATAGGATATGAATGGACATACCGTTCATATCAAAGGATATGAACTGACATATCATTCATATCAAGGAAGCAAATGCTTATATACAACCACCTGGAGAAAAGAAAAGTAACACCACAGTAGTGGCAATACCTATTTTTCAGTAGTAGAAAAAATAGCCAAGTGGCTTTCGGAACATTTGTTGGACTTTTTTTTTTAATTATTCATTTATTTTTTAACTTTAGCATATAGACATGACAGGTAAGTAGCTAAGTAAGATGACAGGATGGCAGACAGAATTCCCGACTATCAGGGCAGAAGGAATTTATGAGACATGTAGCATAGTACAGTTAAGTTCAGAATTTCAGACAGAGTTGGGGGAGAGGCAATGTTTCAAGAATAATTATTGTCCTTAAACATTCTGTTAATGCCAAGTCATTTATCTTTTTTTTTTCTCCCTTGCTTCCTAGAATTAAGAAAAGTTCTTCCTTAACTTGGGTTGCTATGCAAAGATGTGAAATTTCATTGGCTCCAAATGCTTTTCTGTCTAGTAGGGGCTACTGGGAACCCTGCTAATGTGCATATTGATGTACCCTGTAGCTTCAGAGATGATGAAAGAGCATATTACTTATTTCCACAACAACAAAGCTAAAAGAAATTTGAAAGCAGCCAGTTATTTTACCTGGGGACTTTCTCCCAGGTGACAGGGCTATATAGAGCCATGGAATTTAAATACGGGGGCAGTCTCATTTTCTAAAAAGTTTTTCTGGGGAGCTAGAATATCACTCCCAACCAAAAAAAAAACCAAACAAAAAAAAAAACCTGCACACACACACAGAGACAAAAATTAAAAGACTGTTGCTTTCATTTGCATTCATTTATCATTTAGTCATCTATACCTAGAATATGGAAAAGACATTATTATGCTCATTGAGAGTGTATTTTAGTCGTTGTTTACTAGGCTGGACTGACATGATATGATTTGTGCTTGCGGGGTCACAACAAGCTACTAGCAGGACAATTTGCTGAATCAAGAGGATGATTGTGTCTGGTGCCAGTCAGTCGCAATTAGGACCAGGATCAGGGAGGCCCAGGGCTTGTGCATCGTCTTGGGCTAGTTGCATAGAAATCAGCTCACCTGAAACTAATTGTCACAACAGAGACCTTATGCAAATGAGCCCTGGGGTTAGCGTGGGAAAAGAAAAACTGTCGCAAAGATAGGTGACCTGCTGAGCCGGGGGTCTGTTGCTGGGGAAATCTTTGTTCAATGAGTTTAAAAATGTTTTCATTGTTCAAAATCCAAAAAAAAAAAAAAAAAAGAAAAAAGCGTACCCACTCACCAAGAGCGGGGCAAACATACTCATCTAAAATTCCAATAATGTTAAAGCCTGCTTTGGAGCATGCAATAAATTCTGAGTCTTTATACTGTATAAAGGCTACAGCAGGAAATTTCCCTTTGCTGTGGA
The DNA here is from genome assembly GCF_949752795.1 of Hyperoodon ampullatus. Lineage (NCBI taxonomy): Eukaryota > Metazoa > Chordata > Mammalia > Artiodactyla > Ziphiidae > Hyperoodon > Hyperoodon ampullatus. Next base: position 61,887,075 of record NC_136921.1, on the reverse strand, counting down.
TCACAGAGTGAACTACCTTGAAAATTCACTTAGAAGGTTGGGTCTGCTGCTAACCTGGTCAGACATGCACCGCCTTTTCTGCCTGATTCCAACTGTCCACCTCCACACAGCCGCAGAGGAGGCCCATGAACCAGACGAGAAAGGCCTATTTTCTAACTGAACTTTACTTTGATCTCAGGTAGAAAAGAAGGGCCAGGAGAGCTCCCTGTCACATGGCAGAAGAATCCAGGAAACAATGGCCATTTCTTGAATTGTGGGTGTCTCAAATGTTCACAAACTTAAGTGAAACGCAAATGTGGTGACGTTCCAGGACAGGTTATGCAGCCCAAATGATAATAGATGGTAGAAATTTTAAAAAATAAGAGGAAAATTTATTTTTAACTTATGATTTACTTCCTTTTTTAACCCCCTGACAAAAATATTTATAAATTGGAAAGGTGGTAATTCAATCTTACTATAGTACTCCTTTGAAATAATCTTCAAAATGTTCAATTTTAGGAAACTAGATGAAGAAAAGCTATTTTAGGGTAGTAATAAACATTTTGATATGTTATTGTGACAAAGTTGCCTTTGGGTTCTTAATTGATTTTCAACTGTTCAATCTTGTTTCCTTAAAAAAGTATGAGTTAACATACGGACACTGCTTAGCTTTTCACTGAAAATTTGCCAGTGACATATTAAATAATGTATATTCGCACAGTAGCATAGATACAATAACAAGGAAATGAAATAGGGTATTCTAAGCTTTTGCGAGAACAGAGTGTCTAGTGATTCCAAAAGAAGAATAATTTGAATAAAAACTTTTAGGTGAGAGGAAAAGAAAGAGAGTTGCATTGCTTTAGCTTGGAATGCAAATGTTATTTTGTTTGGCAAATTACTGTGTCTAAGAAAGTAAGTGTTTTCATTGTGTTTCCTAAGGGGTTGGATTGAAATTTGTATTTGTATCTGGTAAACAAACTCAGGAATTACCTTGGTAGCCACTACAAAACCTAAAGAAAGGTAGGCTTAAAAGAAGGATGACTTAGTCACAACTTAAATTAAAAATAAAATAAAATAAAATAAAACTCTTTTGTCCCTTCACCACTGTCTGAAATAATTTCCACATACAGGAGACGTTTCACAGTGGGTACGAAATGCTCAGCTTTCACTCATCAAACTTTAATCGGAACTGCATTTTAGTTTTTGAATAAAGAACACTTAAAAAATTTAGATGCAAATTATTTTGCATTATTCATGCTCTAAGTGTCCTTGCAGATTTAAACACTTCTGAGGCCACCTTGATTCAAGTAATTACCTAGGCCCTCACTGCTCCGTCATGAATAAGGTATTTTGTACAAGTAAAGCATGCACCCGATGAGCTTTTAAAGTGGCTTACACTGAACTTGTGTATTGCTGCTTGTGCATGAGTGAGTCGAACACGAGCCGCAATCTGTCTCAGGTGGGAAACCCTGGCAGGGCATCCATGGGTGACGGGATGAAACCCGAGCGTCTCTCTCTACACACATGCTCTTCCTTTGTCTCTTCTTAAGAATCTTAAGTGATTCTCCTGCCTGATTCTAGTAGCTGTTTTACAATCTACGAGAGCAGTAGGTGCTAGGAAAAGCAACAAGGGGGAAAGTGGCAGTGATCCTGCCTGACTTCTCCATCACTGGAGTTCATTTTAATGTCCACTTTCTAGGCCACCTCATCTCTATCAGGAAAGGCTTCTGCATAGGTAAGAATCTGATTGTACGTGGCTGTGTACATCCGTCTCCCCATCTGTCCGCCTGAACTCCACAGCTATCAGAGCTAGGTTCTGTCTACCTCCACCACTATATTCTTCACCAAATGGAAGTGGCTTCCAACTCAAAAGCAACTGAAGAATGCTTACAATGGAAATGAAAGCGGCCACACAGCATAAACCTCTAAGTTTCTCCACATGCACCAAAAAAGTAGGTTTGCAAGAGTTAAACATAATTGGCTGAAGATTGTAGCTGGCGTTTGTTACAAAATGCCCAAGTCTTTCCTTTCCAACTCCGTGGCTTTGAAGAATTATAGGAATTTTATGATGTGCTATTGGAGTTATACTGGCAAAGATTACAGAAAAGGGGTTAAAGTTGGTTTATGGTAGAAAAAAATTATGCAGAAACCAATAAAAATAAACACACTCAAGTAGACTAAACTTGCTGGGCTTTTAGTTTTAGTTTAACAAAGGAAGTTTAGATGAAAGTAAATGTTGCAGCTTTTAGAAAATTAGTTGACACTCGTACTTGATCATCTTTACTACACAGCGGTATAATTAATATTTAAACATTCTAATAATGCAGCTTGCTTTGCGTGCACTTTTCAGCTTCACAACAGTATATTTTATCTGAAACTGTGCTAGCGTTTTCTTGGGTACTGCCTATTTTCATAGAGTTAAATTTAAAATAGAGTAGGGGGCCTTAGTTCTGATGGCCAGGAAAACATTGATAAGAGAGGGAACAGGTTTCATGCATCTCCCAGACAGCTTGTTATTGAGCACAGTATTTACCCGACAGAGTAGATAATATATGTTTTGTTTCATTGTCCTGTGAACGTTTTTAAATGACTGAAGTAGATTAAGTCTGAAAGTTGCATTTGGCTGTTGTCCACTCACCTCTTACTATCCAAATCAGGAGAATTTTGATGATGTCAAGGCAGTGTGAAATGAGGAGACAACACATGAAATGCTGAACACACCGATGTCTGCCCATTCATTAAGACATCGGATTAATAACACGGTGAAGAATTTTTATTTTCAATACATGGGATCATTTCGGGAGCATCGTCTGAGTTGTGACAGCTGAATACCCAGTAAAACAATAAAACTGGTAAACTATCGAGAAGTAAGCTAATTGAGAGAAGACTGAGCGAGTTTATTTTCATATAAGAACTTTCTTCCTGTTCCAGTCTCAGGCCTGTAGGTGGTAGGGCAAAGTTGTTTCAGGTGCTGCCCTAAGCTCGGTCCCTTTGAAGAGAGCAAGGTGGTCCATGCCCTTGATCTTCTTCTAGTTTGAATGGTGAGAAAGAGCATTCTACTTTTCCACCGTCACTTTTAATAGAAATAGAATTTGCATGCACATATTTACTGCTCATTCTTTATAAGTGAGTAGGTGTGCTGAGCTGCGTGTCTATTTTGAGATTCAGTCCACGTTAACCCCTTGAGGCCCACTTTACTATAGGTACTGCCCTGTGGAAATCCTGCCATTTAGTGAAGCATGAAGCCATAATAGATCCACAGCCACACCAACACTGGGGCATCTCATTTCACTTAATTCTGGGAAGCTGTGGTTTGCACAAATCAAATGGTGCAATTGAGAACTGCAAAATTAGGCAAGTTCAATCTCGCGAGGAAAAAGATGAGCAGTAGAAAAAATTGTCAATGTAAAATATTACTACAGAGGAGCGCTATGTAAACTAACTTCCACATAGAAAGAACCACAAAGTCTCGTGAAGTAGCTGTCAAGATGTGGTTTGCATTGGCTATTTTATTTCCTGATGTCAAAAGGAAGTCATTTTCACAGATTCCTGGACACAATCGTGTTTATTTTTAATATTCAGAAACTGAACTGGCAGTTCAGTGTCTTTGTATTTTATTGGGTTTGTTTTGAGAAAGGGAGTCAAATGAACTCAGCTTACAAATAACTAAGAGCCCATGGACTATTTAAAACCTGCTATTAGGTGGTAAAGTGGAGATAAGCTGAATCCAACTGCTGTCACATGTATGGGTTTGACAGATAGGTAAGTCCGAGAGTGGACAAAGTTAAAAGCATTTTTCATATGCTAATCTCCACCTGCTCAGGAATAATTTTTTTTTAAGGAGGCAGCCTACCGGCAGAGTAAATTCAAGAGCTGTCTATCACCGGTACATTACTTCTAGGAATTGTTATGATGCAAAAAAATGAGTAAATACTTATATGAGAAAGGTCTTCCATAGAATCTCAATTCCAGATGGGTGTCATGATAGCTATGGGCCAGCACTTTGTGGAAAGAAAAAAGACCCATATGCGTAGCTCTTAAACTAAAAGAATAACTCCCTTCCTGTGCAATTAGTTCAAAATTATACCTGAGGAATGACTTTTTTAGTTGAAAATAGAGGGCAAGGTGAAAACAACTAAAAAAGTTGAAAAGAACTTGCAGTCTTTGTTTAATTAAATAGTATTTCTCTAACAAACAAAATGCCTAAAGTTCACTTTAACAATATTAGTATAAAAACTTAAGTAAAAAAAGAAAAATGAAAAAATGGGTTGTTTACTACAACTACATAAAAAAGTACACTTGGAAGAAAGAAAAATCCTAAGAAATAGGGGTTGGGAATTCCCTGATGGTCCAGTGGTTAGGACTCCGAGCTTTCGCTGCTGGGGCCCGGATTCAATCCCTAGTCAGGAAACCTAAGACCCCGCAAGCCACTCATCATGGTCAAAAAAAAAGAAAAAGAAATAGGGGTTTTAGTAAAGAAGTCATCCTTCAATACAGGTCTATCACTTTAGAAAAAATAGGATATTCTAAATAAAATCCAGTTTCAACCACTATAGTAAGAATTTTACACTTTATAAGATCATAAGATTTGAAAATGTCAAAAGATCTAAAATTTTAAGTAGACTGGTTAATTTATTCTGGAAAGTCAAATTTCAAAAAGGGAGCAAAAAGACACCTTATAGTCTTACACAAAATTTAATTATCTTAAATCTACGTAAGTCATTAGTAATTCATAAAAACTGAAGAGAAAAGGTGAAAAGTCCTTTAACAAACACAGCCTATCACCTCAACTCGTTGACATCACCTGCCTTTCAGGTGGTAGGTACATGTGAACTTCATAGGGAGTGTGAGAGACAGCCAGGGGTGTCAATCAGAGTCTACAGATTACCCCACAGCAGTGAAATCTGAGGAGGTTTATAACAAGTCGGTAATAGTTTCAGTCCTCTGTGAGAAGACATAAACTCCAACTTCATGCTGCGACAAAACAGGGCAGGACATTTGAGGTAGAGGGTAAGAAAACCTTCCTCTTATTATGACAAAGCCTCTCCTGTACTTGTTTAAATGCCATGGGTGTGTTATTGAATGCTCACCATTTCTCTAGGTTTTATAATATTTCACAAAAAAAGCTTTGGGAGTTTCCTTTAATTTCAATAAATATTCAAATTTGTGCATAATTTCTACACTTCAGTTTTGAATGATAGAAAATTTCCCATGCTTGTTGAGTTTCCTTTCAAGTAAGAAAGTAATTCTTATAATAAATAAAAATGCTGTGTTTCTTTTTCCGGATATTGTCAAGATAATAAACCCTCACCTTTGTTTATAAATTCAAAGTTCACCAGTTTGTTGAAACGAGAACCAAAATAGTCCAAGAAAACCTTAGACATCACATGGTGACTCGAGAAAAAGGAGTGGGTTGTGGTCCTACCTTTTTCTACTAAGAGAGTCCTTGAGCTCAAGAAACATATGGTTAAAGTGCCTGTAAACTGGGTTAGAATTCTCAGTCATTATATGCAGTCTTTTAGGCCCTATGAATTAGATTCTGATCAATAATTACAATACTGGTGTCATTTATAAATATGCTCTTCTTTCCTGGGAGGTAAGAGAGAAAGTTTCCAGTGTGCTAGTTTACATGTGGTAGAGGAAATGAAAATAATAGCACATTCAGGTACTAGATGAAATGCTTTGCTTTGGCTTTATTTATGGGGAAACCTGGACAATGGTCATTTAACTTTTTAAATGGAACTTCCAGTCTGATGCCATGTGACCAGGCTGCTAACGTGAAGGAGAAGAGTTAGCGGTATCAACATTCTTTGACTGGAGAGCACATTAGGAGGTAGATAAGAGAGCAGCTCAGGCGACCCCCTCCTGGCCAGGGGAGGAGGACAGTGCCTGGAATGTCTGCAATGTGTTTCTATTTCTGTCGCACCTACGTGTGGCCACCCATCTGGTCTGAATCAGTCAGTCTCATCCCAGAGCTCTGCTCCTCTCCCAGCTGAAATAATACCCTCCTTTGCCAGTGCTCTGTGTTAAGGAGGGTCACTGTTCACGACTGCCCAGGCAAGACTGTTCACAAGGCTGCATGTTTGTAAACATTGGTGAGCCCAGGAGGAGGCATGGGGAGAATTTTTTTGTTTTTAACGTGGATATTTTATGGATAAACTCTGCTCTCCTAGAAACAGTACTTGGGAAAACTGGATGAATCATTAGAGAAATATTTGACCCCAGAAGTTGAAAGAATGATCCTATGCAATTTTGTATACATACATCCTACTTTTTTGTTTAATGCAACTTTCTTTACCTGAGTTTAAACCATGAATTTTTGTGCTCTTATACCTAGAGAGAGAAAGCCAGGGTCTGAGATGTTGACCATGACTTAGCCTGAAGTAATTTTTAGGCCATTTTGCTCTGTTCCACACTAGAAGTGATGTTGCATTTCCCAACACCTGTGTAACCAACTCTACACCTCTGCTTGTAGAGCATTTTTCTGGCATTCCTCATGTGCACACTCTGCCCTTTAGCAGTCCAGCATCCATGCCTCCCCCCGTCAGATTCCTACACACCTGACAGCCTTTCTCTTGATATTCCAGCTACTAAAAGCCTGACCTCTATTAAAAGTGTCAAGGTATTCACCGATGAAACCAGCCATGCTTTAGAACCTCAGAGTACTCTTCCCACAAGAGACCTCAAAACTTACTGACATTAGCATCGGCCAATTACATATCATGGCAGAAAGCTACTCATCTTCCCTATCTGCCCAGTTTTCCACTGCAGTGGGAAATACCACCCTATCGTGGACCTCCCAACCAGGAACCCCAGAGTTATTTTTGTCTCACCACTGTCTTTCTCACTCCCCACATCCAGCCTTTTACCAACCGTTACCACTTTTTTGGGGTCAGCATTTCCTGGATCCACCCCTTTCCTTTTCATTCTCGAAGTTGTGGTCTTACTCTGAGCTTTGGCCTTGGCCCACTGGGAATTTGTGGCCTTCTTCCCTCTCTCCCTCCACATGAGCATATCAAGCCCCAGCTTAATTTAACACCACTGATGAACTTTCCCTTTTCTGTCTGTCTCTTTAACTAGTCCATCATTTTCTCTGGGTTCCATTGAGACTGCCAGCTGCTCTCCGGACTGTGTTCTAATGTTCCCTTTCTATGTCTCACCTCTTCATCCAGCTATCTCCTAATTGCTCCAATCTTTTTTCTTTCTTTTCCAGAGTAAGCCCATCTATTGTTTATGCAATCCTTCTCTCATTGCTTCAAGAACTCTTTTATGCTAGACAAATTCCTGATATGCACCCTTACATGGGAGATCCTGAAACTTTGCATTTTTCATTAGTCCTTCCTTTCCTTTCCTCCATTCTGCTGTAGCAAAGTATGGTTGTTGAGAGAATGCCTAGGTTCAAAACTTCTAGCTCTACCACTTGCTACCCGTGACACTGGGCAAGTCACCTAACTTCTCCGAGCCTCAGTTTCGTCATCTGTAAAATGGACTATTGAGAAGGAAAAAGAGAAGTAATTTATGTAGAACACTGCTGGCACATAGTAAGCACTATTTGAATGGTGGTTGTTGTTGTTGTTGTTGTTATTACTACAGTGTCTCAAAGGACGACTACCCAATCACACCCCTTTCAATGACTCTTGCGCTGTGCCCTTAAACTGGGTTCCTTTAATCTGGTTCTAAGGGTAGCTTATGTCAGAAATCAAGGACAAAGTTAATTGAACATGGCTGGTATCAATCCAGGTCATGATGAAGACTTAAATGATACTTTTTGAGGATGATTATGAAGATGATGACGATGATGACAAAAATATGACCAGATGCTCCTTTGGGTTAATACTCTTTGCTTATACAGCTAAGTCTCCGGGAAACGTATAGTATTTCCCCTCAAATTAGTTTTTTTTCCCATTATGTGGAGGCATGATATGCGTAAGAAAATATATTGTGCAGTATGCATGAGATTTATTTCTCAGAAAGCAGAGAAATGGTAAGAATTTTAAGTGTTCTACATACTTATTTAGATCTCACATCAGGAGATGAAACAAATGAAAACTCTGACTTGTTAATAATTTACATTTTAGTGGAAAATTCATACATGCTGTTAAGATACCTCTAAGACCCAACACAGAAAATGCAAATAACTTCCATCCACTGTGCACTGAAGACAGAATTTGTCTGGGAAGAAAACATCATCAATTAAAAAAAAAAAAAAAAACCACCCAAGAGCTTTTAAGGGAAAATTGACCATATTTACAGGGCTCTAATTATGCTTATAATTTCAAATAACTCTTTTGAAGTATTCATGTAGATGATCTCTCCATTCATCAGGTGTTTTTTACAGAAAAACGATGAGGTCTACCTCACCACCTAGGAGGTAGCTTACAAATAGGGGATTTCTTTTCTGTGAGCCATACCAGCACTTTTCTCTAACAGCTTATGCAAAAGTTTCGTGGGGGAGGGAAAAGCCCAAGCCAAAAAAAAAAAAAAAAAAAAGAGAGAGAGAGAGAAAGAGAGAGAGAAAGAGAGGGAGAGGAGTGTGCATGACAATAACTACCTCTGTCCCTTTGGTTTTTGTTCTTTTCATGTCAGGGAACTTTTTAGCCGTGCTGCCTGGGTAACTGCTCTGGAAGGTTGGAATATCTGTTGTTGAAGGAGGTTTGTGATTGAGGGCCTTCTGACACAACCTTTTGTTGCATTGAGGTGTTTGATCCTCTTTCCCTTTCTTCTAAAACCAATCTCATCCCTTTAAAAAATGGATAACCAGCACTTCTTTTACTTATTGTCAGCTTTTGGAAAGTTACTGTGGGCGTTTGTAGAAGTTTAACTGGTTAACTCTTTGCATGCCGATGTGCTGTCGATAAAGATTCTTTCTAAACACGAAAGATGTCATTGCTTTCATCAGATACATATAGTTTTCACTCAAGCATAGCAGGGGAGACACCTTCAGGTCCACGTTTTTAAAGTGTTTGTGTTCAAGGTCTTGAAATGCGAGCGTTGCAGGCTTTGCAATGGGACCCATCCTCGTTTTCTTTTTGTTCTAGAACTGAAACGTGTGAGAGTTACGACTCTGCCAGTTGGAAAGCCTGGCAAGATATACTGATTTTAAATTCGAGAACGACAGGTTTTGGTAAAAAGTTAATGCAGAGGGTTGCTTCCAACTGAGAGGTGTAACATTGTGGCAACAAAGGAAAAGAGCCTCAGAATGAAAACGTGTAGGGGTCGTGTTCCAGCCTGCTGACTAAATTCTGGAATATTTTTTCCCCAAAGGAAGGGACACAACCCAGGCTATAGAAGAGAAAAGAAGCTTAAATGGATTTTTTAACCAAAAAAAGCAACTTAGGTCTTCTAGAAAGTGACCTACATTCTGCACACAACGGTGATATTTTTACGGCGGGGATAGGGTTAATAACCTAACATCATTCATGTAGTGTTTTTTGAAAATTGAATTTTACTGCTACAAAGTAAATGTAACAGCCCTCTGGAGACAATATTACAGGCACTTTATTGTTTGCTAAGCTGATGTCATCTTTCTACAGACTGACTTTAAAACAAAGGCAGAACATTTATTACAAATATCACTGTGTGAAAGGAAATCTACTGAAATATTGTTTAGAAGGTGAGCTGATAAAAAAAAAGTATTAATACTTGGCTTTGATCATCTTACACTATAAAGTTATGACTTCACAAATGCTTCTCATGTGATTTCTCTTCAAGGCAAAACTTCATCCTGGAAATTCCTAGCCATGTCTCTAACGTTATTTGCCCTCAAGCTGGAATATTTGTTTAAGCTTCATGCATGTTTTAGATACATTTTGACTCTGTAAGGCCATTTCTTAGCAAAGGTGATAAGCATTTAAGAGAGAGATGAAATAGTACCTTTCAAAGAAGATGTATGTATGATTTAAGAAACAAAGACTGGAGATGAAGCTGTTTAGTTTATACAGTGAACTTTCAAAATCACCTGTAAGTGGCAGCTGGAAAGTTTGCAATTTAAATAAGCTGTTTAAGGCATTGCCAAGCAAGGCTTCTGCGTGGCAGGTTGCTTGCTACTCAGAGGGTTTGGTCTCTGTATCTGATGCACGTGTAATATACCGTGAAGTTGTTTGTGGATCACACAGGACCTTCTTAGGGCTTCATTTCCACACTGTAGCCCCTGAAAATGTAACAAATGGGCAGACAGGTTTGGCTCTTCCTTACAAGGCACAAGTAATTTGTTTGTAAATCAGTTACCTTTCAAGAAAAGTTAAATTAGGGAGAACTTTCCTTCCTTTGATGTTTCCCGCTTAGAAAGCCAAAGAGCAAATTAGTGATCATTTTGAAGCAATAATGATAATGAGGAAAAAAGAATTTAGTGAGCTACACCATCTCAGAATAACTTTTCAGGTATGGCATATAAATAACAGCCCAAATGACTGAAATAGCCCGATGGTGTTTTTCTAAGAAAATGATTTACTGCTCTGCCTTTGTCTCTGAAGTCTGGTTAGAAGGAAAACACAGGTCAAGGAAATTGGGTTAGAAAAAAAGCCTGTTATTGGGGTAGATGTAGAATTGCCTGAATAATGTCTGATAGGGAGTCTGTAGGCACTCACACACGAGGTCAGCAGACTAGAGAGTCTCGCTAGTGTTTGTGAAATGCTCAGGACTGACCGATGGCATTTATATCCATCAAAAATGAATCCACAAACATCTACTTAGCATGCCCTGTGCAAGGCTGTGTGTTAGTTGGTTTATGGGTCGTGCCCAGGAAAAAGCTACCTATACTACGATTGTGATTTTAAGACCAGGAGCTGAACTGCCACACTTTAAAAACTTATTTTGACGATGAGTACACTTCTATATGAGAAAACCATTTTTAAATTTTTTTATTTTATTTTATTTATTTATTTATTTTTTATGTACGCGGGCCTCTCACTGTTGTGGCCTCTCCTGTTGCGCAGCACAGGCTCCGGACGCGCAGGCTCAGCGGCCATGGCTCACGGGCCCAGCCACTCCGTGGCATGTGGGATCTTCCTGGACCGGGGCACGAACCCGTGTCCCCTGCATCGGCAGGCGGACTCTCAACCACTGCGCCACCAGGGAAGCCCTAGAAAACCATTTTTTTAAAGCTTACACCTATTTGAAGCATTTTAGTATAAACCTGCCGACAGGGAAGTTATTTTATATTCAGTGAATTCATTATTGTACTTAACAAATAGTAGCTACTTTACCAGGTGCCAGGTACTGCTTTAGCATCGAGGATCCAAAGGTGAGTCCTCACTAAGCCTCAGGAATCACTGTCAGAAAGAAGAGCTTGGCAGGGTCAGAGCCTGACACATTGTAACTATTCAGAAATTCAATATTCCGTAAATATTTAATATTCAATACATATTCAAGAAAACCATGTTTGTTGAGTGACTGATAGAATGAATCGAGTGTTGATCAAGGTAAGTCCTTGATGCCCTTTATGCACAAGGAGGGACTGAGCTGCCCTCTCCTTAAACAGGTCAGCACAGCTGTAAAGAGGATACACTTTCTTTCTTGAGCTGGCCTTAAAAAAGAATGAGTGGGGCTTCCCTGGTGGCGCAGTAGTTGAGAGTCCGCCTGCCGATGCAGGGGACACGGGTTCGTGCCCCGGTCCGGGAAGATCCCCCATGCCGTGGAGCGGCTGGGCCCGTGAGCCCTGGCGGCTGAGCCTGCACGTCCGGAGCCTGTGCTCCGCAACGGGAGAGGCCACAACAGTGAGAGGTCCGCGTACTGCAAAAAAAAAAAAAAAAAAAAAGAATGAGTGGCATTCACCGTGTAAGGACAGGAGTTGTCCACTGCTGGTGGAAACAGCACCCCAATTATATGATGTAATTTTTAATGGCACAGCCCAGGTCTGGCCCCTGCACTCCTTCTTGATGTTGCTTTAAGGATTTGGTCCTTCTCCTTCTCCCCTCACTCCCTGTTTTACTGTCAGTAACACACACACACACACTCTACCACTGGGATTCAAGCATCCACCTCCAAGTAAGAGCCAAAGTATCTCATTTGTCTCATGAAAGAAGAGAAACAGCATGCCTGTTCCTCACTTTTATCCATAGAACTCCCATTTTATTTGTCCACTAAAAGAGCTCCTTTTTGACCAGAGCTCCTTTTTGACCAAACACTGTTTTGAAACATCCAACACATAAGAAAGAAAGTTGGGGGGCAGAGGGTGGGAGGAGCATTTAATATTTAAACCACACACCAGTCTTGTAATGAAAGGATTTTTCAAACATCAGGATGAATTTGTTTTATTTTCAAACATCCAGATGAAATCATTACAGTTACTTTTGGTCTCCAACTTAGCAAGATGTCTCATGGACGGGACACTCAAAGCAGGACAATTTGGGACAGTTCCAACCACATGAGGCATTGTGTGGCCTCCACAAATAGAATCAGGCTTCCTTTCTTGTGCAGCTGTACATTTCCTTGCCTTTGATTCTCCTCCTTTGCTTTTTCTCCTCGCAGGCCTTGCCTCTCTCCTGTATTAGCCACTCTATAGGCAGATGTGCCTCTTTTTTCCATTTGCCAGATCTACCCCCCCCCAAATCTTCCCAACTGCTCCCCTTTGAAGTCTCTATTACCGATACAATCACTTTTGTTTCCCTTCCATCCCCTCTCTCTCCACTCGAGCTTCTCCTCTCCCTAACCCCATTAGTTACATCTGCTGCCCCTACCATTCAGCCTGTGTGAAATCGTAATGCGCTTGACATAACTTCAGTTTGTCTGCTAAGTACTCAATCAGCTCGCACTGCCATCTTCTGATTTGTAGCAAAGGAGGCAAGAGTGAGTAAGCTGGCTCAAAATTCGCTACATGATTCAGCTCTGCCCAATTAGCCCAACTAAAATGGGAAATTGACAACTAATGATAATGAAATAAATGGGTTTTAGCTAAGAGTATAAATCCCACAAACTTGGTTCCTGTTGCCCGTGGTAGATACTATATCCTTCATGTGGTGGTCAGATAGCTTAGAGGATGCAAGAATGGGTGAATGAAGGGAAGTGTATAAATAAGTGCAGTATTTGTTAGTTGACTGGGGTTCTTTCCCTGTAATTCATTAATGGATTTTTAAGGGGTCTGTACACTAGGAGAAATTGCATGCAACATTTTGTACATTGATGCATTTTGGGGTCAGTGGGTCCATACATTTAATCAGATTTTTAAAAGGCTCTATCACCTCCCAAAAGGTTAAGAACCAGCGCTAAATGAGTGAAGACACCTATTTTGTCTGTGTTTTCTTGCAGTCAGCTATTTTAACATCCCGTGTGATTTGAACAGTTCAGAGAGTAGAAACGTAGGGTCTTAAAAGAAAAATTTACCTTCTTTAAGGGGAAAATTGTTTAAACCACCTACCAAGTTATACCATTCACTTTTTTTTATTATTTTAATTTTACTACAATTCAAAGACAGGCTTTTTTTTTTTTTTTTAAACAATGGGTATAATCACACATCTGAACATAAGAATTACTTTTATGCAGTTCCATAGAAAACCAAAATCTTGAAGAACACTTTCAAAACAACCAGAGAAAAATAAACCATTCCTTATGTCAGCCTTGTTAGAGAGGGATTAAGAAACTGGCAATTATTTTGGCGACCTTAATTGTTGCGCGGCAGGAAAATATGTAATTAGAGCACGTTCCCAGGCCTGCACACCTGCAGCACATCCTACAGTATAATGTCAGCTTTCAGTGCCCGTCGGTGCCAGGTTCTAGCACAACCAGGCACAGTGACGCTCTGAGAACATTTCGGACTCATGTAATGTGGCTTCTGTGTATGAAAGAAGCAGGCATTTACACCACCACACAATGGAGTGCATTGCTGCAACACTGCTTTCATTATTTTCTGACGCCTACCTTCAGCACTGCCCTGGTTTACTCCGTTTGAGGTTTTATTGTTACCGTATAATAGTCCTGTACATTTTTGAAATTCTCTTATTATTCAGCTTATTAATACAGTACTGACTTGATTATCAGGCAGCAGTTGCGCAGCAGAAGATTCAGTGCATTAGCTAAGTCAGAAGCTGAGGAAATTCTTGGTATAACGAGAACAATTGTTTGACTTTTTTTTTTTTAATGTAGAAAGATGGGCTGTGGCGGTTCTGTATATAGTTGTATTTTGGAATTCACTCTACATTCCCTATATGTTGTGGAGTATTCATTTTTCACATAAAGAAAGCTTAAAATGTATTCTCACTCATTTGAAAGTGTTTCAGGGTATGGGAGGACTCCATTAGGATTCTCATTAACTTTCCTTTTTTTTTTTTTTTTTTTTTCCTTTTATTGGCTTTTTACAACAAAAAGAGAGAAACTCAGATGTTAGGAAAAGTAGCTAAATTGAAGAAACAGTATGCAGGGTGCTTGTTTTTCAGATAATTCCGTAATCTGGCAAACTGATAGTTAACAGACTTCTCCCCCTAAGGGAGATACACTGTATTTTGCTATCTGACATGTTGTCATATATAAAGAAATCAATTGGTAATTAAATGATGCACCTTGTGAAGATGACAAAAGGCATTTGGTTGCGAAAAGAGAACTGGGTTTTGAGGGGTTTGTAATGAAGGCCTAATGACTATTCATAAGAGATTTTCAGTCCGTTGATCCACTTGACTGGAAAGTTCTGCCCTGGAGAGTTAGTGCTGTCAGTTTCTCTCACCTCAGAAAGCCGCCGCGATCGACGGTGTAGAGGGTGAGCGAGAAATTATCTAGTTGTTGCTCTAGGCTTGTCTTAGGTCACAGGCAGAAGGCACATCTGGCTTCCTGTAGGTGCAACCTCAGGACATAAACTTTGACTAAATTTTAAACTATAAATATGTACGAGTGACACTGAGTAAGTTACCTTTTATTCATATTTCCTTTATTTTAGAACGCATGCAAGTTGTGTGGTGAGGCTGCCATTTTGGCCTTATTTTTCCTTCCAATTTTATCAGTTAAATGTTTGCTTGTTAGGCTAAGAGTAACTGTTTGCGGAAGTTGTCAAGGACCAAATGATAACAGTCTCCTCCTGTGAAATCAGACCACAGTCCCTTTGCGGTGATTATGCCAAAGTCACCGTGCAGGAAGGGCAACTGAAACGAGGAGAGAGTGTGTTACTGGACCGTGCTCTTGGTGGGTGCTTACTGCCCTACCTGGCAAAAAGGCAGTACAATATCAAAATTTATATACCTGAGACTGGATGAAAGATTCCTACCACGTAAGCAAGATCTCTGGAATTAGGAAACATGGCTCTACTGTCTCTAAAAAACAACAGCAACAACAAAATTCATGCATCCACAAGATACCAGTTACTGTCACCCATGGGCCCAGGCACAGTCCTAACCTCAGAGGATACAAAGATGATGGAAACAAACTCTCAGCCCCCACCCACAGAAACAGATACACAAGAACGCAGTTGCACTATACAACGGGGAGAGCTGTGGTCGAGTTGAGTAATAACACAGAGTCTTAGAATCCAAGAATGAGTTTTCTAAGAACTGTTGGAGCCCACATGTGAAGCAAAAATTTCTTACACATGTTGCTCTTTCCACTGGCATAAGTCAAACTCTCCAACAGAAAGGTGTGTTGGAGGAGCGAGGTGTCCCTGTTGCGGCTGTGCCCACCTCTGGAATCCCAATAGAATGGTAGTGGCCAGCAGTTTCTCTACATATTGACTCTTGGAAAGTGGTCCTCCATGTTATCTTATCGAGTGGCTCACCTAATCAAAGGTAAACACATTTATCACCTCATTAAGGCTTGTTTTATGGCCACTTGAAAGTGGTGTTTGAGGTGGAACTATCTGTCAAACTCCTTGTCTGGAACATCTGTAAGGGGTACTATGGCAAGCTACAGAGACTTCCATCTCCCAGTATCAGAGTAATTGAACTCATGATACATTTCTGAGAGGATGTCACTAATGGTTCTTCCTAGTGTGTTGTGGTTACTGAGTTTTGCTGATGTGTTGGCCGGAGCTGTCAAGGTGGATCAAATGAATGGACAGATGCCAACAAAACAATTATGCCTATTAATGTACATGGATTGCTTGTTTAGGTCATAAAGCAAATTAAAAAATACATTCGTATTTAAACGCTTTTATGGCTGAGCTAATGATTGTTTGTACTATAGTGTCTAGTAAAGAATATTCTATAATACCTGTAAAGCCCAGTTACGTTATCTAATTAGTAGACTTTAAGTGGCTATAATTATGGAAGTGAATAGTTGCCTCTCTAAATTACAAAATGGTAGATTTAAATATATAAAGATGTTGACTTGATTATTTAATATTTGTATCAAAGACAAACCACCTAAATAGAGAGATTAATTCCACATCAGTGCAACATTAAAAGGGAGAGAGGATGCCAAGAATCCCATTAATTTGGGACGGAAGTGCCTGAAATTTCCTCGAAACATTTATACCAAAGAATACCAACGACACAGTATCATGCTGATCCCCCTAAGGATAGAGAGGTAAGGCAAACATGATTTTAAACTGCACAACTTCACACAACAAAATTAAGTATGGTGCGTTCACCAGATGTTAAACATAAGCCCCCATGAACTGAGCTAAGTATTTTGTATACCTCCCAACTCCATTACCCCTTTCTCCATGAGTTCCCTGACTATTCACTCTTTCCTTTACTCTGCCATGAATCCTTGCCTTCAAGAAAGATGGCACTACTTGCAGCCATCACATGCCACTTGTATATTGTTGTCGTTTTACCATGTGTTTAATTTAGATAACCCTGGGGAGAAGAAAGCTTTAATATGTATTTGCTTAGTTGAATGGCCAACTTGAAGGAGAAGAGGTGACCTCTTTTTTTTCCCTATGATTTACTTAGGCCATTACTTTTGAAGCGTACATGTTCTGTTTCCCAAGAAGATGGTGTCACCTCCTTCACACACTGTCTGGGAATTTCCATACTTCCTAACAAGAACTTCAGTTGAATTGGTGTAATATGGATTTTCTGCTCCTTGCCCTATTTCCTTCAAGGCCTTTGAGTCATAAGCATTCAGTACCGCAGTGAATAATCAGTGCGCTAGCCACCATTTGGTTTTCCCATTTAACTTTTGGGGGTTACTTTTGAACATAGTACAACTGCTCAGAAGGGCTTTTTCACGAATTGTTTACCATGGCAGTTGCTACACTATTGGGCCTTTCATTCTGAACACAGAGGCGGAGAGCATTGATGTCAGTATAACAAGTAATGTGTACAATTTTTAAAAACATGAAATTTACTGAATCCCCATATTATGTTTTCACGCTGCTGTTTCAGAAACTATGCTAATACAATACTCCAAAAAACCGATCTTGGTCCTGGCAGGCCCTATTGGAACTAATGGGGCCTGACAGTTCTTCAGTTAAAAATTATACATGAGGGTCACTTTCCCTTAAATTATCTATTGTATGCCAGATGTTCACAACTGCAGCACTTCACTTTCTTTGCATTGCTAGAAATGTTTAATTTTCTCATAATATCCATAACAACTCTTCTTGCAGATGGCATTGAAGTTAGCACACACCTTCATGGAAATCACACTAGAGTTGCATTTTCCATTTTCTTTATTTTTTGGGTTCTGGAAAAGAGTTAGATGGCTCAGTTTGCCTGTTTCATGCCACAGAACTTGAGTTATGTCATAATTTCTCATTTGCTGCACAACTTTATTCTATTTTTATGCTCTTAAATGACGCAGCTTTAAGTACCCGTGAGTGGCACTTCCGTGCTGTGAGCGCTATCAAAGGCAACCTCAGACAGATAAAACTCCTGGTTTTTTTGGTTTGGTCTTGTTTTTTGCTGGGGAGGGGAGAAGAGCAGTCATCCCCAAGGGTCGCGTTTTGTGTGTCAGGCCTATTAAAACTATGGCCAATAGAGCCATTTGCAAGAAAGAAAAGATTCACCCAAGTCCTGGGTCTGAATGAAGGCTCTCTTCTCAAATGTTCCTCGTTACTACAGAGGAGTTACCTTTGGATTAGAATTAAAACGAAGCTTTTGTTTCCCTTTTATTCTTTCTTTTTTTTCCAGAAAGCCCCAAATGAAGTATTTCCCCTAGCGTTATTGGACCTCTTTACCAACGAGTGGCTGGGATTTTAATAAGCCTGTGCCTCCCACCCCATATCACACAGAGCAATGGTTGGGGAAGTGTGGATGTGGTACAAAGGTTACAGGTTCAGTCATATTTTCTGCCTTGTTGGTAAAAATGGGGAGGTGGGGTGGGAGGATTTCCTTTAATTATGAAATAAGTGTGATGTTAGTAGTTATTTCTGTAACCTGGTGAAAATGCTGCATATTTAGGGCCTCATTTTTAGCGTATGTTACCGTGCATCTGCTAAAATGGTGACCCATGCTTTCAGAATCTTTTGGCTATGAAGGGGCGCGCAGATTACAACCAGTTGCTGTAGAAACCTGGTCATCTGGATGCTTCTTGAGTATGCGTGATGATTTTGTAAACCTTGGTGGGTAAGCCCTGAGACTGCAGCAGTTGGACAAGGTCACATATCGGTGGCAGCGACGTGTCTTTCCCCTTTCCATTGTGTGATCCTCCGGGGTCCGGGGCATTCATATGCAACGATTCTGTTTCTCTTTCAGGAGGACTTGTAAACTCTCTAAACAGAGGCACACAGTTTGCGATTGTTGCGGTACTGAGTGGGTGTATAGAAGCTAGGGCTGCAGCCTTGTCCAGTTGCAGATAGAATAAAACTGACAATGATGCAATGGGCCTGGCATGTAGACAACTCCGTGGGATGGATGAATGGTGCGGCTTTTGCCGTCCCTTCAGTGGTGGTAGGCCCTGTGATAGCTAGCGTAGGAAGGGTGGTGAAAATTGATATGCACTATTACTACATGTATAAAACTTAGCACTGGGGCCATTGCACAGGTGGGGGGTTCCTGTTTATTGATTTTTATGACTTTGTTAGAACATACGCTTAATGCTTTTATACTCCTGGAGCTCTGGGAGGGCTCACCTTAGGTAATAAACCTTTTCGTACTTTGCAATCACTCACAATTTACATGGAGTCTCACATTATCCAGTACAAAGCTCAGCATCCCCCCTCTACTTGGTTTTAGGAGTGCTATAAAAAAAAAACAAAAAACAAAAAACAAAGAAAATAACTCTAGCACTTACTTTGAATTTTTAAAAAACCTGTCCACTCCTGCTATGAAAATGGCCCCTAATTCTAATTACTCATATTTCCAAGAAAAATTAGTCACACAAACTTATGTTATGTGTTGTCTCAGAGGCTGAAAGCAAATTAGGTTTCCAATAAGACAGTACATCAAACAAAGTAGCATGTTCTTGATGCCGATGACTTTTTTTTAGAATTATGGTTGGACATTTTTGGCAGACAGATTGTCTTTTGCTCTATCAAAATGACAGTTTCTTTTGTAACTGCAACATTCATAATTAGAAGGAGAGAAGCAATCTGCCCAATTTAATATACTAAAAGAAGTTTAGAGTCTCTGCTAGTAATTTCATTATTTTAAAATTTGAATTAATTGACTTAAAATAATACAGTTAAGAAGTATAACTAGCAGGATTATGGAGAAAGGTTTCTTTTTCTTTAAAATAAAAAAAGCGCTCTTAGTATTATACTCAGATGAGATTAAATTTTATCTGTTTATGCCAGGTGCCCTGTTCTAAGGTTCAGAGCAAGAATGTGGATATTCATCCTTGCAACAGAGCTGAGAAAAGTTGTAGGGAAAACCCTGGGAACAAGGTCACTTTAAACAAAAAAGTTCGCCAAGTTTCCCATGCTTAAGAGGCTGGCTGGGCTTAATTAAAGTCAATGGATGACCAAAAAGAGGGAAAAAAAGAAAATGAAAGGAAAAACCACTATGCACCCCACTTCAATCTCTTTTTGGGCCACCCTTCACATTCCATACCTTAGCTGTTGATGTTCAAGCTCTTTAAATCTAGCAAAAATAATGTTTCTTGAATCCCTTAACAGCACTGATGTGACCATGGTGTAATATCACTCTTCCCCATTCCACAGCCCTAATCTACGTCACTTAGGTGGCCCTCACCCGTACCACCGCAACAAAAACAAATCCAGCATCGCATTCAGAATGAAATCATCATAACATAGCGACCTTGTTCTGGACGTGATGTTTGGTTTCAGCAACCCTCTTTTATGCAGCCCTAGCCAAGCTTAACATTTCCTGTTGGCTCAGAGGGTAACCTTTCTTCATACTTTCTTCAGGATCTCTCTTTAGGAGACCCAGTGTGTTGCTGCCCAGAATGCACAACAGGGTCAGAGTTTTGGAGAGTTGAAATTTATGAACATGGAAGACCTATTTTCTTCTAAAATGGAATGAAATCCCTACTCATTTTAAAGAATACATACCCAGCAAGATTTCTTTTTATCCTTCCTGTATAATTTTTGTCATACTGACCTCTAAAGGAAACCAACTCTTTAGCTCTGTTACCTTATTTTGTACCTTAGCTGACTTTCATCTTTACATGAGCCATCAAATCTGAATATGACAAAGATTAAACAAACAAACGAACAAACAAACGAAAACCCCACGGTGCTATATGTCTGAATTGTTGGGTGTTTTTCTCTCCCACAAGAAATTACAATGCTAAGTACCACAGACATTTGGGGGTATGTTTATAAGACAGCAGGACATTTTTTAACCCTCAAAACTTTCTGATTATGAACTGTGCTCTGAATCTACAGGGGTTGTGTTCCAAGTCGCACGTTCTTTTACAAATATATCACTTGCAGACCTGCAGGTGAGAAGGCCGACTTCCCCATGGCAGTTCTGAAATCTGACGTAAGGCAGAGACGCCAGGGACTCAGAGTGCCGATTATACCCGACACCTGCATTTCAAAATCTCCTCTAGTATTTTAGTAGTTGCATCTATCCTTTTTTGCAGTCCTATGTCCTACAGAAGTGACATTTTGTTCTGTTCTCATTCATCCTAATTTACTTAGTTAGATATCAAAAGATATACACATTTTATATAACCCAGGAAGCCAGGGATTAAAGCATAATGTATTTTAACACAGCTTCTTCTAAAACTCTAATTGCTGCCAAATGCTTAGGCTTGGATTGGCGTGGGCTATGGGGTTATGTTAGCTTTTATAGATATTTTTATTTGTATATGTGGGTATTTATATATGTATGTACATATATGTGTGACTTTGGGCTATGCCCACATGTCATTTTCTATGTGTTCATTTATTATAAACAGCAGGTAGGCAGACATTTCACCTCACCCCTCACTCTGTTCCACATCATTCAAAAAATATTGCAGGATTTCCATTCTAAGTTAAATGCACCCGAGGTTAGGTCTTTTATCAATTCTTTATTCTTAGTATCTCAAAATTCTGAAGTCTTCCTCCTTTGTCTCAAAAAGGGAAAATGCTGAAAGCATTTCCACCTGGATGTTTAAATTATTTAAGTT
Source organism: Hyperoodon ampullatus (assembly GCF_949752795.1). Taxonomy (NCBI): domain Eukaryota; kingdom Metazoa; phylum Chordata; class Mammalia; order Artiodactyla; family Ziphiidae; genus Hyperoodon; species Hyperoodon ampullatus. The sequence continues at coordinate 61,865,715 of NC_136921.1, read as the reverse complement.
GCAGGAACCAGACCTTTTCCCTCCTGAGTAGTTGTGGGTTTTAAAGGCTAAAATTGCTTCATCATGCCCAAGTGAAAGTATGCATAAATTATTTAGTTAAACCTGAGAAAATACAGACTTTTCCCAGTGATCTTTCAAGGGCTGCCTACTTAAATTTCAGAAGAATGGGCAAGATTTTTTTTTTTTCTCTTAGAAAATTTAAGTATTGGCTGTGTTTTCTATCAGAAACGTGAACAAAATTACAAAATGATGATTTTTTTTTTTTAAGTCCAAGCCTCATAATGTCTAGGATATCTATATCATGCCCAAGGTGACTAGTGTGGTCTGAATCAATACCAGTAAGACCCATCAGCTGGCAAGACCCTTCTGAATGTATTCTTATGAAAGTCAGGTACCTTGTTGCAAGGCTCTCCTTGATGCTAATGTAAGTACTGGTGAACATTTTCAATTCAATTTCTATTCATCCAGAGTTTGTATCTCAGTTATAAAAATATAAGACAAGGAAGGAAAGATGTTCTAATTTTATTATTTAGATAAATAAAGCATATTACAAAATGGAAAAAAATATAAAGCAAAGTAATTTTAAAATGTTATCAAAACTTGGTTAACATTTTTAATTTGCTTTTTGTTCATTACTTTAACTCTAGTAAATAAAAATGCCTGAAAAGTGTGGAATAGTGTGTGGTGGTATGTTGTGGTGATGGGCTGGGTGTTTGTGTGTGTGTGTGTGTGTGTGTGTGTAACATAGATAACATGAAAGAAGCAATGAAAATGGCCGATGAGTATGGGCAGTAGGCGGCCAGTTTCAAGTTCCTGGAGAGTAAGGGACTCAGTTTCCCATGTGTGTTACAGAATCTGTGACATTATATATCAGTTCTCTAAATTAGTCTTAGCATTAGTACTCCAGTGACATTCTCATGACCAAGGGAAGAATAGTATTTTTAACTGAGTATCTAACTTCAAATTCTTAAAGAAGCATTAATTGGGGAAGAAAAAAAAAAAGTGAACCAAAAAGTACCTTTGTTTAGTATACAGCTGTCTATTCATTTGTGGCCTCTCTTTGAATTTCATGTTCAAATAAATTGGGAGATGAGAGTGAATAGGCTAGAAGATCAGCATACAACTTTGGTGAGGTATTATGAAAAAGCAAAAAAAAAAAAAATTAAACTCTCCAAGCAAGATTAAACCTATTCCATCCCAAAGTGATGGACATCACTTATCCCATGAATACATGTTTAAAATATTGCACACCAGGTGTGCAAGATCTAAGGTTCCTTAGATCTAACTTGCTTTTCCCACAGCTTTTAGTTCAGTTGTTCTTGACCTTACCTTAGTTCTCCCCTCTCCTCCTCTCCCCTTTCCTGCCCAGGTACAGATGTATCCACTGAATCGGATGGACAGGGTGTTATACTTACACTACCATACTCTGCCGAATAGTTAGAAATCCTCCTTTGGCTTTTGTGTGCTCACTTAGATTTGTACCCTAGAGGGGATGAAAAGAGCACAGAGAGAATCAGGAGACAGGAACCAGACCCAGCTTCCAACAATAGGTGATTTGGGCAAAAGTCATTTAAAATTTCTGAGTCTCAGTTTACTCATCTTTAAAATCATGATAATAATAATAATAATAATAATTACTCCCTCTCCCTTCAGAGGGTTGTTATGAGGAACAAGTGAAAAATGTCTATGAACAGGCTGTGCTGTCAGGAGATAAATGCATAAATGCCAGGTAGTATTATATAATCAATTTATCCTCCTAAACTTAGGAGAGGAAGAGTGTTTAAGGCACTTGTGAGACTCTGGAAATGGAGATGTTATAGAAAGCCTGCAGAGGACGATAGTCCATTTTCTTCTACATGCATTTCTCCTGGAAGAGGTAAATATACCCCTCTGGGGGATGCTTCTTTGACCAGGACAGTGATAGGGAACCCTGGCTGGTGGCGACCGAGAGAGCAGGTGGACACCCAGAGTTTATTCTGTTATTGAGAATAAACAGGAGGGAAACCTTGCAATCAGGTGACTTCTTTCTAACTGCAGCAGGTTCTCAGACCCCTAGGCTGGCCCAAGATGAGAGAGCAGTCAGTAGAGAGTCTGGCACAGTGAGTGTAAGTCTCAATGTCATCTGATTGTGAAATCTGCTTGTTTGCATTCTCATACAGTACTGGAGCTTAAGCCCTGGCCACTGTGTGAATGGCTATGCAAGGGCAGGATCTAAGACCAAGGGGGGAGGGGGGCAGGGTTGACCAAGGAAGGAGGATTCATTAGAGTTACTTGAAGGAAGTTTATTGGATGGTCCTACCAAACATATTAATGGCATCAACTACTGTATTTTGGGTAATGATTTTTTTATACCACATACACAATATATTGAAGAATTTGCAAGTTTCCCCATTTGACTCACTGTTAACCATGATAGAAGTAATGAGGTCTGGTCCAAGAAAGAAAGACATTAGAATTTTCAAACTTGTCTAATTCCCACTGCAGTTGCTTGAGGAAAATTGAAATGAAAGAACCAATAAGAGATTTATGAATACTTTTAAAAGGCTTTAAAAAAGCCCACATACTTATCACTGAACTGTCTGCTTATGATAGGAGCTGGAAGAATCACTCAAGTCCACTCAGCTGTACTTACAGTTTAAAATGTTGTTTCCCTTTCTCTTACACTACTACAAGAGAGAGGAAATGCCTAGGCAAATAAACTCTGTTAAAATAACTTTACGGTTGTGACACAGTTTGACAAAAGCAAAGGAAATTCAGAGTCACTGCTCACACTCTATCCTCAGCTGATTCCACTGTGGAAAATAAAACGCTTTGAAAAAACCCAAAACACACCACGGAACAAACCTGGGATAGCCTGAGTCTTAAGAGACGGGCTTCTTAAATACTGAATGTCTGTCTTGTCTATCTTTGAATTGTTGTAAAAGAACTGCAGTATATGCATTCATCATGAATCTGGTCAGAGTTAAAGAAAAGTATTTGACTGAGTACTCTTTGCAAAATATGTTTCCTATTTTTTTAAAAAAGATACTGTGATTCTAATTCAAAGCAGTAACTTCGTGGGAGTCAA